>NC_082652.1:32973254-33276284 GCF_028023285.1 Balaenoptera ricei
ATAATTAAAGTTATAAGCCATGAAAGATAGATACAGGGCATCCAAATATTTCCAATAAAAGTTCCAGCTATGAAGAAAAGAGAAAATGGAAGAGAATAAATAAAGAAGTAACGGAAGGAAAATTCTTGGAGATGAAAAAAAAAAAAAAAAGACAAGAGTCTTCAGATTGGAATCGCCAAATAACAAGAAGGCTAATGAAAATAACAACTAATACCTTGGGGATAGAGAACTCTAGAAAGCCAGGTCTCCAAAACGGACTGAGAAGAGAATAGCACCAATCTTCTAATTAGAAACACTAAATGCTAGATATAAATGAAACCATTTATTTGAAGTTGTGAGGAAAAAATATCTTTACAAAATAACTGGATAGGATTTATAGCAGATTAGACACTGCAAAAGAAAAGGTCAATAAACTTGAAGGAATAGTAATAGAATCTACCTAAAATGAGACCCAGAGATTAGGGGAAATTCTTAAAAAAAAAAAATGAGGAGAGACTCAGTGATTTATGAGACAACATGCCAGAAAACAGGATTACAAAAAACTGGCATTGTAACCATTCCTCATTTTCAGAAAGTGTAAATTAACAGTAATGATAAGTCCTAGTCTCTGTGGGAAGATTACAGAGATGATGAAAATAAAATATCTGTGCAAAGAAGGCACTCAGATTTTTTTCTGTCTTTCTGATGCAGTTTTTCTATAGGGAAAAATTGGAGGTCATACAAAACAAAGTTGGGCTTTTGGTCACTTTGATCGACAGTGTTCAGAGTTGCTCTTTAAACAGGGCTTTGTCAGCTCCAGTATGAGACTTTCTTCAACGATGACATGAGCAGCAACAAAACTGCCCCAGTAACAGAGAAAATGGAAGCAGTTTAAGTGGGAATTTAGCAGCACTAAAGACAGGAGTCGAATTTTCATCATGACTTCTTTAATCACAGTGATTTTTGTTACAGGGGTCATCCTGCTAAATCGATATTAATAATAACACTTGTCATATCTTTTTTTTCTCTAGAGCAAAAATTAAGTAGGCTAAATCTATTGAAGGATTTTGAGAAAATTGATATATGAGCACGATTCTCAGTATCATATTTATCAGGAATTAGTTCCAAAGATGAAAGACCACTCACTGCCCAGCTCACAATCCGCTTCAAGACAGATTTTCCAAGCATTTTATTGAAAGGAAAAACAATACAGCAAATTGAATTTGACCTTAAGACCAAAGAAGTCATTTCAAATGTTGGTTTACTTGAATTACCATAGTTAAAAGTTTGCTCTCACACTGAGACCCCCCCTTCCACCCCACTTTACATTCCACACAGGTCAAATAAATAGCACTTCCCATGGGTCACCACAGTACCCCACAACAGGCTGGCTAGGACAGAACATCCAGAGCCTGTCAGAACGACAACGAACACTGTGTATTCGTCCCAACACGCCAGGGAAGAACAACTGCTCCCAAGGTCATTTCTCATTGCTGATTAAATATATATTTAAGCTATTTTAAAGAAAAGGTTTTCTGTACATGATCTTTAAAAAAACGGAACTCAAGTGATAAAACCCGGGCATCCTGACAACTGAGAAAATCAGAAGATGCAGCCTAGAACCTCCAAAAGGACCCATCTCATCAGGGCAATTTGATAGAATGTTTGAAGCAAAGGGATGTTGCATTTCAAACCGTTGAACTGTAGCAGATGGAGTTCAGAAAAAATGCTATGAAAACCCCTGGTCACAGAGCAGCGCTAATGAGATTTCAAACGACTTACCCTAGCACCTCTCCATCTATTTTTCCGATGTCACTAGAAACCCCTGATGTCCTTAGTTACCTCTGCCATGCAAATCTCCTAGCCGTTGGAAGATTCTGGAAGGGGTATGCTGAGGTCAATTGGAATATTTGCTGATATTATGTCTCATGTTACTAGATTCCCAACCTTCCAATCAGAGTCAGGGCAGCAAATCTCAGACAGGGCAGTGCGCTTCTAAATTCTCATGTGAGTGTCTGCCCTACCCAAATATTCCACAAGGAGGTCAACAGCAATTGGAGGGATTAATTCCTGATATATTCCCAAATAAATGAATACTTGAATGTCTTGGAAGAGGGGGCTTGCAAACGCATTCTACTTCAGTGCAGATTTTTTTCCCTTTCTTTTTTTCTTTTTATTTCTTTTTCATTTCTTTGGCTGGTCAGTTGGTTGAAAACTTCTTATCCCTTCTGTGGCACTGAGTCTCAGGGCACAGTTATAATAGGTATGCCTTTCATTTTTACACAGATAAAATCATAATATTGAATTTGTTTATATTGAATATATTTTTCTTTTTAAATATTGGATGCAAATTTGATGTTATACTTTTATATTATATTCATATCAATTTCAGAAAAGATAGCTCAAGAAATTTTCTTGATAGTTGACAGATACATTGAAGATAAGCTTTATTTTTACATTTGTCAAAAAAAAAAACACACCAAACCGCCTTCTGAAAATGAGAAACCTTGATGTAGTCCATTCCTCACTTACTGGTGGCTTACAGAGCATGTCACCTGAGAAGGTACCAGCACCGACTTGGGAAGCTAACCAGAGCTTGAACCCCGTGATGATGGTACTAGTTCACAGAGAGAGCTGAGAGTAATAATTGAGAGAGCATATATTGATATAGATGTCTTCATTGCGGCATGTGGGATCTTTAGTTGCAGCATGCAGGCTTCTTAGCTGCGGCATGCGTGCGGAATCTAGTTCCACGACCAGGGATCAAACCTGGGGCCCCTGCATTGGGAATGTGGAGTCTTACCCACTGGACCACCAGGGAAGTCCCAAGGCTTTTGCTTTAAAACAATTTCTGATCAAATTATTATTTTTTCTTTGCTTACTCCTTCCTACTTTGTTGAAGCTAAAAAGGAATGAGTTTGGACTGTTTATTATTTTTTATTTCAGCCTCTGCCCCATTTATGCAAACTGGCCCTCCTCAGCCTTTTCTTTTTTCTAGTTTTTCCCTAAGAAAAATGAAGCACATCATGCCAAGAGAAATATTTTCTTCACCAAGCATCTTCCAAGAAACCGTTTTTGTTCCAAGTTCCTAAATTGTACTTCAGAATCTCAAGAAGCCTTCACATTTGATCTCACCCTTACATTTGGAAACCTTACTACCATTATCTTTGCCGAAACAGCAGTTTCCAAACGTCAAACACAGTTTATTCCATTTTAAGTAAAGAATTTCAACTTAATGTACTTTTTCAAATCTTTATATATTTTGGCCAAAACTATAGCTCTCTTGAATAATTCCTAGATATAAGTAAGCCTTTTCACAGGTTTGTCATGTCACTGTTGACCCCAAAGGACTCCATCTCCACCCTCCCCATCTTTTTATTTAGTTAGTTGAAATCACAGCCTCTAGGATTCCATGAAGTTGTTAACATTTGCTACTACTGGTGTGTGTTTACCACATGATATCAAATGTTACGATTGTCAACAGAAAACTTCACAACCTTGGAAAGGTTTGCAAATCCAGGTGTGGTTTTTAAAATGCAAAAGGAGGCTAAATTCATGGATCCTTCTAGAAGGACATAACCTTCTCCACCTTCAACTCGGGTTCTCCTTGCTTGGCTAGCCACAGCATGAACTCCTCACAGAGAAAGGGCAGATTAAAAAGAGAAGATTGAAGAAAAGAAAAAAAGGGATGGCGGCCAAACAGGCAACTGTCCAAGATATGAGATAACAGCTAGGAAAGGGCAGAGCTCTAACTTTTAGAATTAATCACTTGTTGTCCTCATTTATATATTGCTCAGTCTTTGTTTTGAGCCCTGAAGAGGTTAAGACAGAGAGAGGAGATGAATATTTTCTTAAGCGGCTCTGTACTTTGGATGATATTCACCAGCATGTTCTCACGCAGCCCAGACTCTGCTCTCTCCCTCGGCCATCACAGTCACATGGCAGGAATGTGACAGGACCTGATTGTCTATGCCAATGTCATTGCAGGTGCCATAGCTAAAGGATGTCCCTTTAAATTTATGCCCATTAAAGTAAATTTGCACATTTAAGTGGACTGCTAGCTAGAAGGGCAGACTTCTCTGATGGTTGACATTTCCGGGGTTGAGCTCACAGGCTCTTGGTCCCTTCTTGGTTTCCTTTAGTGTGTGTGTGTCTCAAATTTAATTACATGTGCCTCTGGGATATGAAGCAATCCACAGGATAAATGGCATCAATTTTCCTCAAATGTGTGGGAGGGTGGAGGAGAAATGAAGGCAATACAACTTATAACGTAAAATGTATTTATAATAAAAAAAACAATGGTTATATTTTCAAGTGGAATGCAAAATTCCCACTCTATATAATAGAACACAAGGCTACAAAGATCTTAACATTTAGGGGGCTTGCAAACCTCAGAAGCATTGAGTCTCTTCTGTTGGGTAGGTGGCTTCAATAAAAATATTTCAGAGACACTGACTTAAATCAGCATTGCTAAGTGTCCATATTTAGTTTTACATATTTACCAGTGGGCTGAAGGTTACTTAACCTTTTTGTTTTTTTTAAAAAAAAGGTTGTAATCACAAAAAGGAGATGAGTCTTAGGATTCAAACTCCCTTAAATTAGGAAAAATAGTAAAGGAAGAAAGGAATTCCCAGATTTGTAAAATTAAAGTCAAGGGCAGGTCCAGTGTCAGGCATGCTTGGATCCAGACAATCCACCAGTCTCCAGTGACATCGTTTTCTCTCTCCCTCTCAGCAGTGCTCATATGCTCACCATATGCTCGTCTTTAGAAATGGAAAGACCAGTTCTACGCAAAGCACAATCGACTGTGCCGTCTGTGTACAGGGAGGGTAGAGGGCGCAGTCACGATGGGTTCAGAAAAGGTGGGACTAGATGCTGTCTGGTAAAAACTGCATTTGTCCACTAAGATTCTTTTTCAAAAGCATGTTTCTCCTAAGAGCTCTGAGTATCTCCCATGAAGTAAAGGTCATTGCTTGGCTTGAGAACACTGGATTTTTTTTGCAGAATGGAACTAACATTTATCTACCACCTACTATTTCAATCTTTGAGATAATCTTTGGTAGACATTATTAAACCCCATTTTACAGATGAAGAAACTGAGGCTCAGGGAGATGACAGGTGGTATTTAAAAAATAATGACCACAATAGCAATTCCATTGCCACTTACCAGAACCAGGACCATAGTAATCCGGAGTTTGGGAAGAAACTGCAGACTCATCAGTGGAGGAAGAAAACAGAAGTGGTCCAAGGTACTTGGGCAGTCAGAGCAGGCCTGCCAGTGAGTTAGTCTCCTGGGGACACATTTCCTCTCTCACTGCATACCAGAAAGTTCTCATGGGTCTGTACTCAACCTGCCCCAAAATGAGTAAAGTTCTTGAAGAGTTAAGTAGTCATTAGTCATCTGGATATTAGGATGGATTGAGTTAATCAGCTCTTTTTCTCCTGACACCTGGATGAAATTAGTGGATGCTGAGAAATGGATCACTCCAGTGTGAGGGGGTAGCGGGGGTCACCCTGGGGGAGGACAGGTCTGGGGGAGAGACTGTTCCATAGGACTCAGGCTCTGGAGCCCGGGGGCGAGGACAGAGGCAGGTGATAATCAGCTCAGAAACAGAAGTGGATCCCAGTGATAAACTTTGGGGGTTCTCACCTTTTGAGCAGAGTTGGCCCTGATGCAGTAACTGTACAGAAGTGGAGGCGTCCCAATATTCTGTGACACCCCATGTGCTAAAACCCCTCTCTTCTATCCTTTATTCACAGGCCCAAAAACTTGAGTGACAAGGCCTAGATCCCAGAAAGTAAGGAATAAGTAGCTTAGCTAGGCCCTGACTACCACATGTAGCATAATGCATAGGAGTCGTGCTGATGTTTTAGAATGCAGCCTCTTCATTCTTTGCCTTCTCCTGGTTTCCTTAACTCTCTCTCCGTTCTTCAGAAAGCACTACCCCCTCCGGCACACCAGTCCAAACTGGTGAACACAGGACGTGAGGTAGCGTTCAAGGTGACAGGACAGGTCGGGGAGGGACAGAAGGCGGCCAGCTCGCTTCCCAGGAGACCTCAGCCTGTGTCTCATTGGTCAAATACCTCTTGGAGTCCATACTGGGCAAAAACATTCTTTCCTGTCCACCTATTTTACTAAGGTAACTAACTTCCAAGGTTTTGCTTTTCTGTGTGTTCATGTCCGCTGGTATTGAGTCACACAGAGAATCCAGGAGGCTGGGACGGGAGCTCCAAGCCGGAGGTGGTGATGTCTCCAAAGAGGCCAGTGAGTAAGAGAGAGGGAGCCACCTAGAACCTCGGGGAGGGGTGGGGGGAAGAGTTGTTGGAAAAATAGACCTTTGAGGCTAATTTTGGTGTAAAAAGAAAAATACGTACCCGCAAATCCCGAGAGCCGCTCCAATGAAATAAATTTTTTTCCTTTTTATACAGTTTCTGGTGGTCTCTGCTCTATTTTTATCACATTATTTCACTTAATTGGTTATGTTAAAATAGTTCATAATACTTTTTGTCTAAATGCCTTATTGTAAATGGTTTACTGCATTCTTTTGTGGTCTTGGGACCAATTTCTTTCTTTGGGGACCATGTTGATGAAATTAAAAGTCAGTTGAAAATATGATCCAATTTACAATGATTTATACTCAATTTCTTAAGAAATTTGTTTTGTGTACAGTAAGGTGGCCAAGAGATGGCTGGGCTTTCCCCTCTGCCCCTCCTCCCCCCAATCTCACACAGGTTTGTGGGCACCACCTGGTACCCGCAGGTGCGGGCTCTGCCCCTGGGCAGCCTGACAGGTCTCTTAGGTGGTGTGAGGTGAGAGGCACTGGGATTCAGGGGTAACTCGTGTGATCCTAATTCCTCCCCTGCTGATACCCAATTCCTTGGAATTTCAGTCAATCCTCTTAAAAAGAAAAAGAAAAGAAAAGAATTAAATATATATATTTGGGACATACGTGGACCCTGGTGTCATGGGACAAATATGGTTTGTGTTTCATTGTGTTTCAGATCCACGACTTTGTTGCAGAGATCTGGGCAGCTTGCCTAATCTCTCGGGGTCTCCCAGGAAGGAAATAAACACTCGGGTTTAGACGGGACCCAGTGGTGCCTCTCACTAAGCTTTTGGTGAATAGCTGCGGCCTCCTCTAGATATGAAAGTACAGAAGTTTATCGGGCTCACTTTCTCCTGCCTTTACAGAATAATATACTATCCGGTGGAAGCTGGGGGAGAAGATGCGGGGAGGGAAGGCAACTGGCTGAAAGGCAAAAAAGGATTCAGAAAAAAGTTGCTGAGGCAACTATCTCAGGGGCAAAACTTGAGCTGAAACTTCTATAAAAAAATAGGAATAGTAGTTAACTTTCCTTGAGCATCAACCATGCCGACACTTTCTACAGCAGTTTGCTGATTCCTCACAGGAACCCTAGAAGGCAGATGACGTCACCACCATCCCAGCTTTCCCGATGGGGAGCTGACATGCTTCAAACCAGCTGCTAAGAGGTGAGGCTGTGAATTCAAAGCAGATAATCAGAAGCCAGAGCTCCTGCGTGACCGCCATGCTGCACGATGACTGGCCACCAGGAATGGCCATGACATTTTTGCCTGTTTCCAGTAACATCTGGGAACTGACCTACCGATGTCAGGAAAGGGGAGGGGAAGTGAGGAGAGGCGAGGAGAGGAGGACAAGGCCAGAACTGCAGAAGGGGGAGCCTGCAGACACCAGGCCCACCAGGGGCCCTGCAGGAGCAGGAGGGGTGGGCTCGGGGCGGGGGGGGAGGGGTCACATCAGCTCGGTGGCCCGGATTCAGGCAGAGTTCCTGCAGGCTTGCACAAGGGAAGGAGGGGAAGCCTCCATCAGTCAGAAGTCCTTCCACGGTGGAAATGTAAGCAGCCTCAGATTTCCTCCTGGCCCCTCCAGTGTTTTCTCAGCACAGACAGCCAATTTTAGCTGTTAAGGAAAATTTATTTTTTTATGGAAGGACTTAGATTCTTACTCTTTCTAAAAGGTTTTCGTTCATTTTCCCTGATGTTCCTGAACACCCTTAGCCTTTATTTCATACAAAACTCACCCTCTCGCATACATGTGAAATTAAAATCATTATAACAGGTTCTATACAGATGTCTTATTTGTTTTTATGTAAATTACAGAAAGCATTGGGATGGCGCATTATTTTGTTATAATGTATAAAAGTAATCAAATCATATAACAAAGATGCTAGAAAAATAAAGGGAAAACTCACCCATAATTTCAGGTTATTAAAAAAAAGACTGTTTTAATTTCGGTCTTTTCCTTCCAGTCTATTTTTTCATATGCATGTTATCATAGTATTTGCACAATTTCACACCATCCTTTTTTCACTTATTATTTTGAAGGAATGCTTCCATTTGGGCATGTCATCCTCTTGTCATCATCTTAAGTTGCTTAATATACCATTAAGTAAGGACAGTATATTTTTCTTAACTATTCTATTCCCGGAAATTAAGTGGTGAGGCAAATTTTGATTCATAGACTTCTGGCACAAAAGAAGACGTGATGACCTTAAGGCAGAATGCAAACAATTGTCTCTTAGCTATAGAGCTAGCTGGTATAGGAAAACACCAATAAAACTGTGGAATGGTTCTATAGTAACTACTGTTTTTCATTAATATGTTACTAGAAATTACAGCAGCTAGTATTTATCCATCACCTCCTACGTGCCAGGCAGCAGTCTACGTGCTTTACGATTTTAGCTAGTTGATTTCATCCACATCCTATGTGGGGAAGGGGCTATTTGTAGTCCCATTCCATTGATAACCCCGCTGAGACACAGAAGGATCCGCCGCTGGTTGAATCTGTGGATGCAAAACCCGCGGATATGGAGGGCCAATTGCATTCACTGTACTTTGCCATTTTATGTGAGGGACTTGAGCACCCTTGGAGTTTGGTGTCTGCAGGAGTCCAATCCCCCGCGAACACCGAGGGATGACTGTATTTGAGCAAGTTTATACAGCTACTAAATGGCAGGGTGGGGCTCAGACCCATGCTGCTTGGGTCCGCAGTGTATGTTCTTAACCACCATAAATGCATGTTGGGTGATGGATTGCCAATGCATTGTTGCAAACAAGGCCGCGTCTCAGACATCATATGAGGTTTGCACTTCTTGCGGGCTGGCCTTACGGAAAACTGTGAGCGGATGAAGTTTGTCTTAACTCTAGAAAAAGTTCTGAATTCTCTCTCCCTTTTTGGCAGCTCGCCTTAGGTTTTCACAAGCTTCATGTTCCCAAATGCTCCATTCTGACTTTTTCGCAGGCCAGCTCTATGAGAGGCCTTGAATCTTCCCTTTTCTTCCTTAACACTTCACCACTAACCCCCTCTTCCCCTAGCAAAGCGTACCTGTCCTGTAGCTCACTACCCCCCACCCCCTTCTGGGGTCCTGCTGGGTAACCTGACTGCCAGAATCAAACTTAAGTTCTATGGCTGATAACATCCTAATGTGTCTTTCCTCCCAAGTGACATCTCAGTGCCTGAGGCTTACAGGGATGGTATTTTGGAGGTGTGACTCTTTCGTGCCATTTAGTGGGAAAGTCAGTCCATCTTTCAATGACTCGCCTCTCTTGATGGACTTTCCAGCAACTTGTTCTGCTCTCTACAGCTGAAAAAGTTATGGAGAAAATAAAGACGATTAGACAATTCCACAGAGAGTCACAGGAGGAGTTAAAAGGGTGGGCGACAGGGGACGTGAATATTTATCTAGAGAAAATGAGAGTCACTTTAATATGCATTTCCACTGTGTTCCACTGAGAGCAAGCAGCAGAGGCTTACACTGTGGCCTTGTTTGTTCATCCACTCCTGTGTCCCTTTAAAGCACCTACTTTGTCTTCAGAGCACTCAGTAGGCTGCCAAACTCTGACAGGAGGGTCGAATCAGACATCAAGGGAGGTTTCCTGGAAAGGGCTTAAACTACTTGAAGCCATCATTCAAGGAAAATATGAGCTCTTTTTCCCTAGAGCTTAAGACGATGCATTTCTCTGAAATGATTTTATTGTGGTTGTTCCTGATGGTAAGTGACTGCTCTAGAAGTTTGCCTACAGCCTCTTCTGGTCCTGAGATCAGACGATTCTAGACTGATAGGAGCAAAGATTCTAGACTGATACGAGCAAAGATCTAGATAGGAGCAAAGATCTAGAAGATTTGAGAGCAAAGCAAAAATGCTTTCCCAGGCAGCCCTCGTGCATCACTCCCCCGGTGCTTTGATCTAGTGCTGAAGGGTAGGGGTTCTCATAGGGAGGGGCCTCTCCCCAACAGAGCACCGCATGATTGAAGCTCACCTCATTTATGTTCAGACCCTCCACACTTTCAAGGGTCGCTGTGACCTTGGGATGGGCCAGTCTCTTCTTGGAATTGCCCGTGGCCTGGGTCATCATTCTGTTCCTTCATCAGGTCATGACTATCTTCCACTTTCAACAGAGAAATGAAGTGTATGAAATGTGATCATTGTCTGTAACATGTGAACTAGCGTAGGAGAAACTGCCAGGGCTTCCCCTTCATTCCAGCCAATTGGCCTTTTTCTGGTTCTTTTCCTAAGGTCTCTTGCTCAGGCTGGAATGCTTTCCCCTGGCTGGTTCTTCAGAGAACTGGCTTCTTTTCCCTCGAGTTTGGGCTTAGCTATAGGAGCCTCGAAGTAGTGATCCCTGACTTTGTGATCTAAAGGAGCACTGACGTCTGACGGTACCCGGTTCCTTTCCTTTTTAGTACCTCCCTCACTTTGAAACTAACGGACTAATTTTGCATATGTGCATATGCATATACATACATTTGTACATACCTTGCACATATATGTTTGCCAACTTTTTATTGGTCTCCTGCACTAGACTGAAAGCAGAAAATACATGTGCTTGTTTCATATCCAAAGAAAAGCACAAAGTAGGAGCCCTCTGTATATTCACTGAATGAGTGAATGAATATTCATAAACCCTCACTGGGGAGCAGGTGAAGCTCCATGGTCTACACTCGTGCTGTCCAATATGGCAGCCACCAGCCACAGGTGACTCTTGGCACCTGAGATGGGGCTCCTCCAAATTGAAATGCGCTGTTAAGTGTAAAATATCCCCTGGACTTCAAAGACTTAGTAACAAAAGGCGTGTAAAATAGCCCATGAATAATTTTTAGATCAATTACATATTTAAATAACATCTTGGATATATTGGGTTAAATAAAATGAATAGAAAATAAAATAGAATATACTATTAAAACTAGTCACACCTGTTCTTTTTACTTCCTTCCAACTGGCTACTAGAAAACAAAAAATCATGTGTGTGGCTTGCACTCTATTTCTCTTGGCCAGTGCTGGTCTATACCTTTGTGAAAACAATCATGAAATCAGTGTGTAACCTCTAAATGGTGTTTTAATCAATTAAAAGAGTAACTTCTTCCCACATTGACCAGTGGACATTCTAGTCCTGGATCTGCCAATAATTTGCTGGGAGATGGGCGCCGAGTGTCCTTCCCGAGGGGCCCAGTTCCCTGATGTGGCGATGCATCTTTTCGGCACCAACAGAACAGTAGATAATTGGGCCATTATTTGCCCATTTTGGATTAAGACGGCAGAGAAATCTCCCTGTGGGATTGGTATATTTTATAAACCCCTGCCCCCTTTTCCTCACCTTGTCCTCCAAATGCCCCCTGCAAGCTGTGCTGTAATCAAAGTCAGAGATAAATGTCAACAAAACCTCTGTTTTCCTGGACTCGATGTAACCAAAATCCATGCAAGTAGTAATTTGTTAATCAGACTCAAAGAGTTCAGTTTAGCTGTATTTCCAGAGCTGTCTTAGTGGAAGCTGCTGATTTTCCTGCACGTGTTGGCAGACAAAAGGCTCCAGGGATCCTGGCACGTGGCATTTTGCCCCATCTGGCTGTGCGAGCTCCAAGGAGGAGCGCGGTCCAGAGTGGCTCCGGCCTGTCGGAGGTATTACGGATCGATGCCAGCATCCCTGCTGCGTGGATTCAAACTGCGCTAAGTTACTCGGGAAATTCAAATTGGTGTGTTTTTGTTTTAGACTCAGTGCTTATTTGGTAAAACCAGAGGGAAACGGGTGAGGGAATTTTATAGTGATTCACATATACTCATAGATTCCTTTGCCAGAATCATGTTTTTAAAATATAGTTTTGATCATGTCCATTGCCTGGCGGAAAAAGAGACTGCGTCATCGTCTCCTCTCCTGTGTGGCGGTCAGCAGAGGCTGCTACCTTGACCCCTGCCCTCCCTACTTTGCCCCTTTGCATGTGTTTCTGGTTTTGCCTGGAGGTCCCTCCTGCTTCCACTGATGAAATCCTGTTCATCTCCAGTGCCCAGTTCAAGTATCAGCTCCTCTTCTGAGTCTTCTTGATTCTCCAGACAGGAAGTGAAATGCTGCTAATCTGTGCTCTCATGGGAAAAGCCAAGAATGAACAGGTATTGACTGTTGGTTATGCATCAGGCACTATTTTCGCTTTACAGCTATTATCAGATATAATTTCCAAAGCAACCCCATGAAGTAGGTAGTGAATGGGGACATCGAGGCACAAAGAGATTAAATACCTTCTCCAGGTTACCCTGCTAGTAAGCGTCAGGCTCAGGATTAAAATCCAGAGAGTCTGTGCTCTTAACCAGCACTCTCTCTCAGGATATCTTGATAAGGCATGTATCACCTTTCCCCCCTAGATTATGGGATTTTTGAGGGGCTGGACTGTGCCTTATTCATCTTTTTATTTCCCAAGAGCATATAATAATGGCTGGCCTATAACAGATGCTCACGAAATACTTCTTAAATGAATACATTAATTAAAATTTAATCTAGGAAAAACCTGTGTTTAAACTTTTAAAAATCATGCGAAATATTCAGTCTTCATGTAAAGTTTGCCATAAAGGCTAACTCATTTCCTTTCTTTCCCAGGCATATTACCCCACTTCCACCCTGAGAAGATATCTTAAGCCCGGATGGTGTCAGGAAGCTCAAGAAAAGTAATATAATACTGACACTAAGATGACACAATGGGGTGTGTCACCCCTGACCTCTCTAGGACAGCGGGGACTTTGATTTGAGGGGGGTTCTTCCCGCAGAGTCCCCATCACCCATCCACATCTCCCTTGGCATTTTCCTGTGGGCCCTGTGGACTTGGTTGGTTCTGCCCCCTCCCCACCACCCCCGCTTTCAGGTGTAATTCCAGGATTCAGGACGACAAACATGAGGCAAGACATCACCAGACTTTATCCAACTCTTTCCCAGCAGAGATCTCTGGTCAACCACAGGCTCGCTCCCCTGCTGACCTTTAACTTAACCACAGAATTCTTCTCAACAAAACCACTAGTCATTGATTGGAGTTGGCGCACTAAATGAAGTATATTTGCCATCACTGGCTGGTGTAAGTGAAGCCTTTGGAGGAATCCACTCACATAAGTAAGCACCACAAGGTTTGGAGCAGACCCCGCCATGCTCTGCCCACGTATCTTTGACCTTACAAACTCAGTGGACACCTGCTGGACTTCCAGCTGCAAGCACCTGGATTTCTTTGCCTAAAGGTCTTCTATAACTAAAGGAAGCCACTTTGCCACCTCCACACGAAAGTCTAGAAATGCTGGGAATTAACAATAAATGGCTGCAGGGCTGGTGGGAATTGGTGTATAAATATCTCAACTCCCTCAGCCCTCAGAAGTAATTCCTTTTTATGGGGTAACCTGGGAGGCCCATTAAACAGCTGTCACGTCCATGACTGTGGATTTACAATGGTAATTTGCTTGATAATGAAACTTCATTTGTTTCTTTTCCTTTTCCGTCTTACTTCTCTGCTCCTCTGCTGGTGTTTCCTGGAATCATTTCCCAAATGAACTACTTGCAATCTAATGGTGATCTTTGGGTTGGCATCTGGGGGAACCAAAACTAAGACAATGGCTATTTCAAAAGTCTAAGGAATGAAGTCACTGTCATAGTCTGAATTATGCTCAATGTTTATTGAGAGATTAAGTCCTTCTGATGGGAGCTCATGAGTAGGGCTGGGTGGCATGGGAAGGTGAGAAGAGAATGGGGCTGAAGGAAAGGACAAGGAAAGGGGAAGGAGTTTGTTCAAGAATTTAGTTCTGCTGGAGGTTCAGGAACATGGGAAGCAGTTGGAGCTGGGCAGAGGAGATATGCATGGAAAGATGGGAAGCCTGCCACTAAAATATTGCCTCCTGGGAAACCATGAAATCTGATTGAAACAGACATCCATATGGGCTCTTTTTGTACTATGCCCCTTTCTTCTTGAGGAATTTGCATATTCCCTAACAGATAGGTATATAGTGTCTTGAAAAATGTTAAGTAAACCATTGCCCAATGCCTTTAGTTTTGAAAAGTAAGAACCCTATTTTCTTATGTCCTTTGGAAATCTAATTGAATATTTCTTGTGAAAAATTGTTTGAGGATAAGCACTTAAAATACATTGCTACCAACCATGCTCCTAACATTTTCTTGTCATCATTTACCTATGTGGAAAGCACATAGATCATCATGATGGCCCTGTAGCTGCCAAGTGAAAGGGTATTAAGATTATTTTGATTCATTATGTTGAATGTGCTTTCATCTTTACTGTAAAAGAAATTACTTAGACTCTAATGATTACTCAAAAGTCACTGAATCTTTTGACATAAAAATGGTAAAATCTTTTGAAAATAGATGATATAGTAAGACCAAGAATAAAGTGAGTTCAAAAATCAGTTGCCATGAGATTTAGTTTGTATAGTGTGATCATCTTGTCTTTTCTGCTGGGGAGAGGAGCAGATACTATACCAGAAAGAAGGATGGGGAAACCTCGGGGGCAGGTGTTCTTTTGTCTTGACGGATGTGGCAGGGGGCTCTGTGTGGAGAGAATAGGCCAGTTGGGAGCGATTCCTGTGAGGGAAGTCACCATGGCTGCACCTCCTGGCATGCACCTCAGTGGGAATTTTAAAGCGAAGTATGGAGAAACTAGACCCAAAAGACCTTATCTGAGCAGTGACTGGGGCATCTTAGAACGGGCTCTGGCTCACAGTTACAGAGTGCCCTCCCCTTCGGGCCATCCTCACTGGGCCTCAGAACAGTCACCTGAAAGACAGGTGCTCCAGGTCACCCAGCCAACACATGGTGGAGGAGAAACACAAACCCAGGACCCTTTGCCCACATTTCACCTTTTCTACTCCACTGTAGAAAGATTGAAAGAAGGCTGTAAAAATGACACTCAAGATGGGCTCAGTGACAACATGCTTGACCCCAAAGTACTGGTGACGGTGTGCTTTGTGTCCCCAGAGCTGGCCCTGTGTTGTGCAGCTCTCCCAGCACAGAAGACAGTACAGAGGCGAGGGAAGGGGGAAGGATGCCTCCAGGGTGCCGTCTATGGAGGATCTAGGGAGATGGTGGGGGAAAGTGAGGAGGGGGAGCAACTGGGTGCCAGCCTTGGTCCTCTTGTTCTCTGGGCATCTTTTCCCACACAAGGGATGATCCAGTAGTAACATATGCACAATACGTAGAACCCGTCAGGATATCTGAATACATCCACCAGCTCTTTCTCGATGCCACGACTTTCTTTGTCATGCTTCTCATACTCTCCACCTGACTGGCTCCTTCTCCATGACCGAGCTCAGGCATCTCCTCCTTCTGGAAGCCTTCCACGAACCCCAGGATGGGCTCTGTGCTCACGTATTAGCCTGGAGTACCATTAAGCACTGGTGGGTGTTGTGCCTTTCCATATCTATCACTGCTCATAAATAGGCAGGGGCAGTGTCCTTTCTGTGTTTCTTCCCTGATGTTTTATTGCAGAACAAGTGGTCAACAAACGTTTTCTTCAAACTATGTCCAACGACGTTACATCTTCCTTTATGTGGTTTCCATTTCTTCTTTGCTCAGAGGAAGAAAATCACTCTTCAAAATGTCCATCATTTTCTTAAATAACACAGTCAACAGGGGTTGTGATTTCCATGGATATTGATAGAAGGGAACTGGACTCGGTCTCCCAGACTGGCAGGGCGCCTCAAAGACTGGCCCCAAAAAGTGACTGTGACTTTCCACACATGTGGCTTCAGTCTGGAGCTTCCCAGTTACACAGGGCAGATAACTGAGCCCTAGAGGTGAAGCACAGGCATCTGTATTTTTAAAACCTTCTCAGGTCATGAGATGGGCAGCCGAGGTTTAGTGCCCCTACTTAGATCCAGTCCCTTTGGGGTGCCCAATACTGTCTGTCAGACTGTGGAGTGAGATTGTTTTTCTTCACTGAAGGATGGTGACCATTTCATTTATTTATTTATTTTTGGCTGTGTTGGGTCTTCGTTTCTGTGCGAGGGCTTTCTCTAGTTGTGGCGAGCGGGGGCCACTCTTCATCGCGGTGTGCGGGCCTCTCACTATCGCGGCCTCTCTTGTTGCGGAGCACAGGCTCCAGACGTGCAGCCTCAGTAATTATGGCTCACGGGCCCAGTTGCTCCGCGGCATGTGGGATCTTCCCAGACCAGGGCTCGAACCCGTGTCCCCTGCATTGGCAGGCGGATTCTCAACCACTGCGCCACCAGGGAAGCCCATGGTGACCATTTCAGAAGGGAACTGCAATGTCCTTAAAGTTCCACATGCCCTGGTGGTGAATATTCTGCCTCAACCCGCCCCAGGTGTAATACGACATCTGCTTTGGCCTTGCTGAGGCTATGTGGTAATGCGCCCCACTCCAATGCTGGTGGACAGACCCCGCCCCAGCCCTCTTTAATGGGAAGGGTGGTATGGGGCCTGTGTCTCTGTCCCTCTGCAATGTAGGAGGCGGGGGACCCCACAGTGTCACCCAGCTCCCCGTGGAGACACTGACTTACAGACTGTCCTCCTTAATTTTGTCCTCTGCTTTTCTCGGTGAGGGTTACTGGACAGATTGCGGCTAAAACAGCTGAATTTAGTCTCTGCCTCTGACAAAGAATCTTAAGCTGGAATGAGTTTTAGGCTCCTCCGGGCTCACTGTCAGCTCGCAGCACTGTATTTCTCTGCTAAGCGGTCCTGATCTCACATACAGAGCAAGTAACTCCACGATCATCCCTGTAACTTCTAAAATGAATGCAGTCTGCACAATGGAAGAGCTTGTCAGATGTTTGAAATGAATTCTGTAGGCTGCCGGTTCCCTTTCGTATGCTCTCATGTGGCTTCCCCAGAACGGTCAGATACGGCTGCAATGACCAATCTCCGCTTCTCTTGGGGCTTTCAAAGGGAGCACGGGCTTTCAAACCACACAGACCTGGAGTCAGGCTGGGTCTTGCACTTGCTGCAGGGAAAAGGAAAGTGTCCTTTAGCCCTTTAAAAAAGTCTGTAGAAAAGAAATGTAGTCTTACTAGTTCCCTTGGGTTTGCCTTTTCTGGAGTGCCTGCCTTAGGACCAGGGAAGTTTTTATTTTATTTTTTAATTTTTTTAATTTTTTGAATTTTATTTTATTTATTTTTTATACAGCAGGTTCTTATTAGTTATTAATTTTATACATATTAGTGTATACATGTCAATCCCAATCTCCCAATTCATCACACCACCACCCCCCGACCCCTGCCGCTTTCCCACTTTGGTGTCCGTACATTTGTTCTCTACATCTGTGTCTCTGTTCCTCACAGGGCAGTTTTAAATATTAATGAAGTCCAGGTTATCAATTCTTTCTTTCAGAAATTGTGCTTTTGGTATTGTGCCCTTAAAAAGTTATCACCAAACCCAAGATCACCTGAATTTTCTCCTATGTTATCCTGTACAAGTTTTACAATTTTGTGTTTTATATTTAGGTCCATGATCCTCTTTGAGTTAATTTTCGAGAAAGGTGTAAGGTCTGTGTCTAGTTTCCCCCCAACATTTTTTTTTTTTGGTGTGTGGATGTCCAGTTGTTCCAGCACCACTTGTTGAAAGGACTGTTCTTTCTCCATTGAATTGCTTTTGCTCTTTTCTCAAACATCAGCTGACTGTATTTGTGTGGGTCTATTTCTGGGCTATGTTGAACCTTCTTCTCCTGTCATGCAGGGAAATGACAGTTTGGCAAGATTCCATATCTTTTTACCAATTTTTGTTTTTTTAAATGATCTCTTCTCAGTAGATATTTAATTCTGTTTTTGTTTGTTTTAAGGTCCCTCTCTTCCACCACCCCCCTGCCTCCCCACTGAGTTTAAGGCCTTGGGAAAGAACTTAGTTTATTTTATACTTGTTTCCTCATCTACGGAATGAGAATGATTGTTCAGGCCTCATGGGGTTACCTTGGGGGTTAAATGACAAGATATATCTAAAGTTCCTGCAAAATTGATGCTGGATAAACAGTAGTAATTTAAATTCACATCATGATAGAGAATGAGTCAGCCTACATTCTACTCATACTGAACTTTCATATTTAACTTGGGGATAAAATGGCATGTATCAAATCACATCACAATACTCAAATTGTATTAGATTCTCAGCAGATGTTTATTAAATTTAAATCGAATTGTGGCCAAACATTTTATCCAGGTATTTCCTGTCCCATCAGAATGCTGAGGAGCTCCCTGCAGCAAACTTGCTTAGTGTAGTTAGTGACAATGAATGCTTGTGTTAGGCCTATACATGCATTAGAGAGAGCCGAGTGCAGGTTTTCATACTATTCCTGACATCCCATGTCCCATCACTATGGAGATCTTTAGTCACATGTCAGTGCCAGGACGGCTCCACCCATTCTGACTCCATATTAGATCTGTTTCTTTTACTTTAACCTTTGTGCTCTGTTGCCTGTGCTTAGTCTTGCTGGCTCTGCACCTTTCATAAAAGAATGTTGCCTATAGCCTGAAATATACAGGATAGCCCATTCTCAAGGCTCTGACCTTTAAGTGTATAACACTTTTCCATTCATGTAAAGACAAAAAGTTGCAGAACAGAGAATAACATTTGTCTCCCCAGAGGTTTACAGGAACATCGTGACCTGACCTACCTGGACAGCTGCAAGAGCACAGGATTCTGGCACCAAGAAGTCTGCAACAACCAGCCATGCCCCTCCCTCTCCTGGCCTTTAAAAATGCTTTGCTGAAACCCTTTGGGGAGTTCGGGGGTTTGGGGACATGAGCCATCCGTTCTCCTTGCATGGCCCTGCAATAAACCTTTCTCTGTTCCAAACGCCAACGTTTCGGTATTGCTTGGCCTCACTGTGTGTTGGGCACAAGAACTTGCATTCGGTAACATTCCTAGTGGTGAGACTTCACATGTCAGCACTCTGCTAATCTCTGATTCTCCGTACTCTTGGTTTCTCATTCCAGCTCCTAGGAAGCGTTTTTAGGCACCCTATGAGCGAACTCTCTTCGTCTTTCTCCTTATCTCCGTTTCAGAGCAAAGCTTCTTACTGTGCAGGGAACTAGCATCCATCCTGGGTGCTTAGAGGGAACTCGGGGAAACCTTACAAAGTGATGGTCAAGAACAGAGGCTCTGCGGTCTGACCGCCTCCATCTCCACCCCAGCTCTGCCTCAGTGGCTGTGTGACCTTGCGCGAGAGAGCTGACCTCTTCAGGTCTCTCTGTCTTCCTTTGCAAATTGAAGATTCTAGTCACAGCGCCTTTCCCATGGGGTCGTTGAGGATTAGAGGGGTTTCCTGTGAGCAGAGTTGCTTAGTGCAGCTCCTGAGAGCTCAGTGACCATTACTGACCTTAAGAAAAAGTAAGGAAAGGGCCGGTAAGTGACACTGTGACCCTTTCAGACCGCAGGGCCCCGAAACTCCCACCAGCCACACAAATGTCAACAGTATTTGTATATACCAGACAGATGGAAGAGTTTTACGAACTTGTAACATTTTGAGCTAAAAGGGGTTAAAAGATTTCGGTGTCCAGTGCTTCCATCTTGAAAGAGAGTGGAGGCCGAGATGCTAATGGCCAGGAAGATCACACAGTGGCTGGGAAGAAGCTGGGGCTCAGCCGGCACCCACGTCAGAGCACAGCTGCTTCACCTCCCACCCCCGGACAGCTGAGGCCACACCCAGCCGGCAGCAGCCTCTCCATCATTACTCAAGCCCCGTGAAGTCCGAGGCACAACTATTCCTGTTTTCCCTGTGATCCTAAGTGCTTTGTACCGGCCCCAATCATACTCGTATTGTTTACTCTCTTCTGGTGTCGGTTTCACCATGAGAATCTTCTTCAAGACAGGACGATTCCTCAATCCTTTGTGTCACCAGCCCAGTGCAGGCATAAGAAGAAAAGTTAATACATAGTTGTGAAACAAATGGCACCATACCCACAATCTGCTTAAAATCTGACTGGTGGGGTGGAAGTAAGACAGGAATCTGTGACCCAACAAATAACTCAAAGAACCAACGGCCCAGGACCATCAGGAGGTGTCAGCTGAACGCTGAGCTCCGTGGAGGCCTTAGGCATCCACGGGTGGTGGCTCTCCTCCTCTCCTTGTCTCTTTGTCGTTCCTGTGTTGGCACTGAGCCCTCGGGAACTGCTGTCCTGGTCACCTCTGGATGTGGCGGAAACGAGCATGTCTGGTTAAGCCCTCAGCTGTCAGGCGGCGGGGCAGCTGCTGCATAGGAGGCCGGCCAGGAAGTGCCTGGGCCTCACAGGAATGCTGTGTATTTAAGTGGCCTTCTCCCTGCCAGTCTTTTTCATTGTCCGCAGAAGAATATGACGCTGCTTGTTGCTGATTCTCTTGGTGATCATTTTGGGGGGTGCGGGACATCTCAGTTACCCAGTCAGGTGAGGGAGCCGGGGGTGGGGGGGTGGTGGGGGACTTCTGGTAGTGACATTCCTGGGCTAGTGGAAGGAATCCCAAGGCCATCCCTGCTGTGGCCGCATCCCCGCGGGGCTTCTGCTTCTCACCCATATGACTGTTCTGCTTAATGTTTCCATCTTATATTTACTTCCCTTTCCCAGCCCCATCCCCTCAGTCTTTTGATCAGAGGAAACCACTGTAACATCATCAAAATATTTTTAAAGGCCTCATGAAAGAACAACTTTGGTTTGTCCTCGGTGACTTTGAGGTAACAGAATCTTGAGAGTAAACCAATAGTATGTCTCAGTAGATAGGAAGAGAAAACAGTCCTGGAGGAAAAACACTGATTAGAAACCAAGCAGTTGCAGTAATTCTGGAAAACAATGGGGGTATTGTTAACATAATGAGCAATTAAAATGTAAATGTCAGGTTGCCTACGAATCCCCTTGCCTAGCCTGGTTGAATAAACAAAATTGAAAAGTTGAAATTATTTTCCCCTTTGAAATCAGAGCTTGAAAGGTAGCCAACAGAAAAGTCCAGAATTCATGGAGAAATGTACAGAGTATCTCCATTTATCAACCAAATCTGCTGTCCAAAACAGAGATTGGGCCATATCTACAGTAACTTCAGACGCTGTTTTCTCTTCTCTGTAGTATGTAGACAAAAAGCTTTTTACGGTGCCAGTTTTGGAGCTCTGGCTTTCCCAAGCTTCCACACCAGGCAGGTGGTGTGGATCAATTTGAGAACGTTCATATGCTGTATATTCAGGCATGGAAGAAGTTACCAAGCTTTTTTTTTTTTCCTCATACTGTAGCAAATTTCAAATGATCCTGTGGTTCAATCTTTAGATGTATTCGTACTTTCAAATTCTTGTTTCCTTTGTATTCTCTAAAGAACCTAATAGGCTCAGATTAAGTACTCACTACACATCAGCTGTCTTTCTATGCCTCTGGATGCCTTTGGACATGGTTATAGTTTTTGGAAGAAGGCTGAGGCTTATTCAGAGGTTGCTCACTGCGGTGAGGAAGAGTTGGTGCAATCTCTTGGCATCTTCAGGGACTGAGCCTCATCTATTGTTTAGACCCTGATGCCTAACACAATGCCTTGTCCAGAGGAGGCACTCATTGACCGCAAAGATGCAGAGATTTCTCTTCCCTGCTGATATGCGATGGCAGAATGGGCTACACTCCTGAGCAATTAATAAGATGTAAATCCTCAGACCTAGGTGTTCACCTGCCTATGGGGGTAACTTTGGGCAACTCATTCAAAACTTTCTGAGCTGGAGTTTCCCAATCCGTAAATTGAGAACGCTAAAACCCAACTTACAGGGTTATTATGAGAGGTAAAGGAAGGCAAGGTTTACAAAGCTGCTGGTACACAGTAAGTGCTCAATAAATAGACTTTCTCTTCCCTTGCATTCTATCTGGTGATCCCTTTCCATCCTCAGTTTCACTTGGGTTTTGGTGATTGTCGCTTTTCCTGTTAGAGCTTTAAAACGCCAGCTGTCCCAGTGACTACGGCTCCTCTGCAGTATACAGATTGTTGAGGCTTCGGACGGCTCAGAGGGAAGTTCTTGAAGCCAAGAGATGCAGTTACTCAGATTTTAGTATGCCATGTTTACAAAGCATTGTACATTTTTATGTTAACTTGTCATTCAGAATTGCTTTTTTTTAATAGGAAGACAAGATTCTGGCCAACTCAAACTACCATGTTATGATTTCTACGTGCCAAATCTATTTTCTAACTACAGTTCTGATATTTTAAAAATAAATCTTGCTCTCAGGAAATTTGTACTTTGGAGATTTCAGAGAACTAGAAAATGCAGATGAAGTGTGGGTGAGGACTGCAAACCCAGCGGCATGGCCTCGCCCCCTCTGTGATGCTGGAAGGATGTCCCCTGAGGTGTCCACCAGGTGACCACCATGCTGTTGCTCTCGGGGGTAGTAGCCCATTCCAAGGAATTTTCTTTAATTCCCAACCTTTAGCTGGAAAATATGACAAGCAGCTTCTGGAGACTCCTCATTATATTTTATAAATTATGTTGTTATTCAGTTATTCAAAATTCCTTAGAAACCTCAACCGATATAATAGTAACTATCTAACAGAAAATTTGATGGGTTGAAAATAACTAATGAATTTTTTTTTTGCCGTAAGGGAGTGTTGGGCTGAACTGCAGGCAGGTGAGGTATTTGTGCAGGCTTCTAGAGTTTTCCTTTTCAGTGCTTCTCTGAGGAAGTGTTTGTGTGGAAAAGAAAGCTACCAATATGCCATGCCTAGTAGCCATCTCTAAGGATGGACAGGAAACTAGCCTGTCCCCTCAATGTGTTCTGAAGGGACATGTCATTATTCACATATCTGTATAAGTATGATCCTATTTTATTTATCATATATGCTTGACGTTTAAAAGTATATAGTGCCGGGCTTCCCTGGTGGCGCAGTGGTTGAGAGTCCGCCTGCCAATGCAGGGGACACGGGTTCGAGTCCTGGTCTGGGAGGATCCCACATGCCACGGAGCAACTGGGCCCGTGAGCCACAACTGCTGAGCCTGGGCGTCTGGAACCTGTGCTCCCAACAAGGGAGGCCACGATAGTGAGAGGCCCGCGCACCGCGATGAAGAGTGGCCCCCGCTCGCCACAACTAGAGAAAGCCCTCGCACAGAAACGAAGACCCAACACAGCCAAAAATAAATAAGTAAAATTAAAATTAAAAAAAAAAAGTATATAGTGCCTTTTGTTTGACTCCTTCTTTAAAGGACTATCGTTACTCTTACATATTATCTGGTGGCTATCAGCTCTCTAAAAAATACAAATCCTCAAAAACTCTTTCTTAATTGACATTGACAAACCGACACTTGAAGTTTTCAGGATTGTCCCAGAATTCTGGCTGAAGGGTATTTCATAGCTGGAGTTGTAAAACTATTTACTTTCAACTGCTATACAGTATATGTTAATAGTTCTATTTTTCTGGCATTTCAGATGCTGATAAAAAAGATGTAGGTCTCGCAAGTGCTTGCTGAGTTTTACGTGTTGCGCAAACTGGGCTGCGTTACCATTTTCACTGTGAATGCCAAAACATTCACAAGGAAAGTCCAGTAAGGTTTGTTTTACGAGAGACTCACACATGTCTCAGATTCATCAGTCTGGGGAGCTTATCAGCGCACATCAGAAAATATCCCCTAGCGGGTACTAATGGCCACCTAACGGTGCCTACGGTGGTCCTTGAGGTGGTAATGTTCATGGTGCGGTATTAGAATAATGTTCAGTGAACAGCCAGATGCATAAAGTTTAATTAGCTGGAGAACAAACTTTCCAAGCTCTAAACAACTTAATTATTTGCTGGCTATCAGTGCTTTGCAAGCAATACCCCTTCCAGGGAGAACGTGCAGGTAATGATAATGACAATAAAAATAGCCCTTGAGAATTTCTGGCACATTAAACGTCCCATCCTGAGCAATGGCTCCCTGCCCCTTGCTCCCATAACCCCACTCCTGCCCTCGGCTGTGTCCTGCGGAGGTGCACCCAATCCTGCCGCTGTTCACTCCCTCCCCGCCCCCCGCCCCCCATTCACTCCACAGACGCTATGCAGCATCTTCCCTGTGCCGACTCCCTGGTCCCTGACCCCCTGGAGTTGGGAGTGCAGTGCTGGTCCCCTTAGGTCATCCCTCCTGATAGCCGCGTCCACGACCAGGTCTGAAGGATGCCGCAGGTCTGTGGTGGTCAAGCGGAGAACAGGTGGTCTTGCGTTGCTGTTTTGAGCCTGAAACCCCTTTTACTGCACGGTTGTGTCCCCTCCCAGCTTCCCAGCCGGCAGACCAGGCCGGAGCCAAGAGAGGTTGGCATGGCCTCCCGTCCCAGGGAGCCCGGCTGCTTCACCTTTTCCAGCTCAGGCCCAGCTTCCTCTACTCTAACCCCGAGCTGCCCTGGACGCAGGGCCCTGTCCAAGATGGGTCGGCTCACTGTGGACCTCTGCTGCCTCACTTACAGCAGCTTAGTGACTTGCTTCTTTCATACAGTTCTCAGTACAACTGTTTGCAGCTCTCGGAGGAAATAGTCTGCAGTGTCCTGAAAGGCCAATGACGTGTAACTGGGTTCTCCAAGCCTGTAGGCATTTTATACCAATTAGAACAAGCAAAAGACTCCCCTCCAAGTGGACAAATTAGAAACATGTGCCCCATTTGGGACAAATGCCACCTCCTGGAAACACAGCCAGGCTAGCATCCCGGGCTGGGCTTCACCCACACTTCCCCAGCGAAGGACCTGCACCCCACGGTGGCAGTGCTGGCTTCTCCTGCTGGACAGACTGGGCTCTCTCAGCCTCAGCAGGCCCCTCTTCATCAGGCCCGCACTCACCCCACAAGGCCACTCCCATGCCATCTCAGCTCCCACATCACGCGTCACCCTTCCGGGGGGCTCTGCCCGACGTGCCGTCCTGGCTCTAGCAAGCTCCCAGCGGCGTCCTGTGCTTTCCGCTGCGGCAGCCCTCCACACGTTCTCCTGCAGCGGTGGTCTGTTTGCAGGTTTGTCTTGCACTTGCAACAGTGACCTTGTGAAAACCAGGACCTTATTTTATTTCATTTTGATCCTGTTTCTTGGCTGTGCCTCACTCTCAGCTGATGAGCTTTGCTTCTGATTTGAAAAAGCGGAAGGAATTAGAGCAGAACTTCTGCGTGCTTCTAGGACCAAATCCACCACCCACCTGCATCTGTACCGGACCCTCCGCCTTCTCTCCTGATAGATGACGGGATGGCCCGCGTGCTTACCTGGGGCCCTGCCCGCTCAACTACTCCAGGGTAATCATTCCCCTAACTGCCCCCATCTCATGAATCATCGTTTTTTCTCTATACTGCAGTATCCTCAACAGACTAAGACTGTGCTGTAACGCCTCACTCATCTTATTAAAAAAATCTCTCTCTAACTACTGCCTAATTCCTCAGTTCCATTTTACAGCAAAATTGCTTTAAAGAGTCGTCACTGAAGTGAGAGAGTGGCATGGACATATATGCACTACCAAATGTAAAATAGATAGCTAGTGGGAAGCACCCGCGTAGCACAGGGAGATCAGCTCGGTGCTTTGTGACCACTTAGAGGGGTGGGATAGGGAGGGTGGGAGGGAGATGCAAGAGGGAGGAGATATGGGGATATATGTATATGTATAGCTGATTCACTTTGTTATACAGCAGAAACTAACACACCATTGTAAAGCAATTAAACTCCAATAAAGATGTTAAAAAAAAAAAAAGTGTCAGTATTCTGCCTATACTTCTACCCTTTCCATCCTTTCATGAACCAACTCTAACCAGGACCCACCCCTCCACTGACACTGCTCTTACTGGGGCCGCTGGTGGCCTCCACGGTGCCAAGTCAAATGGTCCATTCTCAACAGTCAGACTACTGCAACAGTCTAATTGTCTCTTTTCTTCTATCCTTGCCCCTCTTAATTCTATGTTTCATCCAGCAGTCAGAACAATGTTTTAAAAATATGTCAGGGGATGTCACTCGTTTGCCCCAAGCCCTGCAGTGGCTTTCCCTCTCACTCAGGGCTAGAAGCAAATGTCCTCACTATGGTCCAGAAGCTTACTTTGATCTGAGCTTCCCTCCCCCGATTCTCTTCTGACCTCATCTCCTTCCACTCTCTCCGATCACTCCAGCTACAGTGGCCTGCATGCTGTTGCACTGACAACAACTGAACCTCAGGGTCTCTGCATCTGCTGCCTGGACCCTCTTCCCCATATCTGGGCCACTTGTTCCTTCATTCAGATCTCTGCCACCTAATAGGAGAGGCCATCTATGTTCAGTAAAATAACATCCCTCCATCATCCTTTCTCCCTTTCCCTGCCTTATTTTCTTGCTTATTTCTTCATGTCATATACTTACTTGTTTATTGTCTGTCTCTCCACAGTAGAATGTAAGTCCCAGGAGGCCAGGGACTTCCGCTGTGGTATCACCTGCTGTGGGAGTCATGCGTGGCCCAGTGTAGGGGCTCCTTAAACAGTCACTAGATGAATGGATGGATCTCCAGTTTTTTGTCAGATATTGGGTTCACCTTCTAAGACTAACGACATTTGGTGAGTGCCTGGGGTTTCTTAGGTAAATTGCCTGAGAAGACCAGGGCTTAGGGAAGCCTTAGAAAGGAAGGATTTCCTTGGCACTTCCGGTTCATCAGTTGATACACTGACCACGTGCCCTCCCTCAATGGTTTGAGGGCTGGAGTCAGAGAACGGAGGCTGAGGCTGCTTGGGGCTGGGACATTCACGCCACGTGACATTGGCCAGACTGGCTGGAGGCTTTGCTCCTGGAAACGTGGTGAAAACCCAGCCCAGGTCCAGTCCCGGATTTCTCAAGCGCTTACCTCACCACTTGGCTGACTTTTCTTTCATTTTAAGATCACCTATAGGTTTGCATTCAGAGCCTCCAGCTGAGCTGTTGTGACCAACGGTGAAGATGAAAGTCTGAGCCAACCTGCACCGGAAGGGAAGTGACAGCGGAAGGGAAGGCAGGCTAGAGCACTGGGCTGCCCGAGATCGCCAGTAACCGGAGGAGACAGCTGGACAGCAATTAACCCCAGGTTTGTGGCATCCAGAGAGCCAGGCACAACCTTGCAGTCACACAAAGGACCAATGTCAAAGACACCCTTAAGAAGCTTAACAAGGAACTGCATCAGAAAAGCATCATAGGGCTTCCCTGGTGGCACAGTGGTTGAGAATCTGCCTGCTAATGCAGGGGACACGGGTTCGAGCCCTGGTCTGGGAAGATCCCACATGCCGCGGAGCAACTGGGCCCGTGAGCCACAACTACTGAGCCTGCGCGTCTGGAGCCTGTGCTCCGCAACAAGAGAGGCCACGATAGTGAGAGGCCCGTGCACCGCGATGAAGAGTGGCCCCCGCTTGCTGCAACTAGAGAAAGCCCTCCCACAGAAATGAAGTCCCAACACAGCCAAAAATAAATAAATAAATAAATAAATAAAAAGAAAAGCATCATAATCTTCAGTGTTTATTAACGCAGGGGGAGTAAATGCTGAGGAGGATTGCATTTAACCAGGCAGAGATATTTGGCAGACTTACCAAACACTAGTTGAGTTCCTCTTTGGAGGCAAGTTGCTTTTTTTTAACATAAAATTTTTTCCCCTAGTGTTTGTAACAAGCTGGTTTCAAGAGCACATTACTATTCTCAATTACCTTGTGAGTTTCTTAGAGTCACACAGGCTACTGCTGGAAAAGACCTGAGAAGTATTCTTGCCCAAACCCACTGTAGTTTCGTAGATAAGGTACGAGAAGTTCAGCGAAATGAAGCAACTTCCTCTGGGGCTGTAAGCAGCGTGCTGGGAATGACACTCCCATTGATTCACTAGCCCACCTGCCACCCCAGTGATGAAGCCACCCCTAGACACCCCCACTAAGCATCCTTGCACCACAGCCAAGGCCAGAGTAAAGTCTTCCGCACCTGCCACGTCCCCTCACCACGGGCATCTGCAGCCCTGACACTGAGCCCTGACCGTGCCTTGGCCCGAGGCCCACACTGCCCTCCTTTCCTGGCTCTTTGTCTGAGCACAAAGCCTGGAGTTCATTCCCTGCCTCCCTCAGCTTTGCCCTGAGAAAACAGCTGCATGTGTCAGTTTCCTCCCCTGAAAAATGGGGGCTATTGCTCTCACCTTGTAGGGTTGCTGTGACATCCACAAGAAACTGAGTGAGAGAATTTCCTATAACCTTGCAGATAAATACCAAGTAGGCCCTCCCCTCCCCCATCAATCCCACTTCTTCATTGTCCTGCCTTCGGCCTTTATTAAGTAGGAAGTGCCTCTGATAAAAGAACTCATAGCCCCTGTTCGACCTTGAGCAAGGTGCAAATGAGTGGAAAAGCTTAATATGTTCACATAGCCAGCAGCTGTTTGGACCCTTTAGAAGAGAGAGTTGGCTCTTAATCCCAAAGCCCGAAAGGGAGAGGTTCTGAGCTGCCTCTGGTCTTGCTGGTCACTGACCACCGTCTAAAGGAGACAACGCCGGCCAACTCCACCTCTGAATCTCCCTCTCCCCTCGGTGTCCACGGAGACAAACGGCATGTGAGTGTCTCTCCGCCACACCTCCCTTGTCCATTCCTTCCTGCACAGTGGTCAGGGAAAATGGTCAGACTTTAAAATGGGTAAAAAAGATTACTGGGTGCAGTAATCAGTCGTCTGGGTGCAGAAATGCAGTCATTTTCTGCAGAGAAACGGAACCAATATGTGATACACACACACACACATATATATATCCTACTGGATAAATTATATATATGATACAAATTACACGTAAATTATACAAATATAATAAAGAATTGGATTCTGCAATTATGGACACTGAGAAGTCCCAGGGTCTGCAGTCGGCAGGCCAGCTGGAGACCCAGGAAGAACTGATGTTCAGCTGAAGTCTGACAGCAGGAAGATATCATCCCAGCTCAGGGCAGTCAAACCGGAAGGGGTTTCTCTGACTCAGCCTTTTTGTTCCATTGGTTCTGCACTGGGCCTCACAAACCCTGTAGGGGGTGCTGGTGATGGAATTTGCCTTATTAGCAGAGAAGGGTCATTTCTGGTCGGTCTCTCAGGTTCCAGACTCTTCTGTCCGTGCAAGCATACTTGAGGGTTCCAGAGATTTCTGAATCTGAACTCCGGGTAGGTAAAACTCAGGCTGTGCTGGGACCCCAGTCTGAATATGAACATTTCATGCAGTGGAAGGAGGGGTGTCACCCGCCATTCACTACATTGCGAAGGTGGAACCAGCCCCCTGAGCTTGGAACCCAGACTGCCGTTTACCATCTTGGGCAATTTTCTTAGACTCTCTGTACATAGAATAGAAGGTAAAATGATACTTCATAGGGCTTTGCCTGCAGCGTAATAAGCCTTCAATAAATGTCAGCTAGTTTTATGTATTTATTGAGCATTTATAAGAATTTAGATATATGTGTGAATCTGCATGGATTAAACTGATTGGAAGTGGAGGAACCCTTGTAGGAATTGAGAAAACCTGACCAGCCTAAAGGCATTTGTACCCAATATTTTATATGAGAACACTGAGGGGCCAAAATCAAATATTACAGAATGTTGTGGGCCATGTTTTGCCCGTAGGCCACCATATAAATGAACATGATTACTTTTTGGAAAAATGGTTTCATGTTAGTGTTTCTTAGCCTGTTATATCAGAATGATAATGAACTAAGTACAGCCCCCGAATTGATCATTCTGAACAATAGAAAAGGCAATACACCCAATAGCATCCTGAGAAAGTTTCCAGGATTTGAGGAAAATAAATCTATAATATTTAGCGTTTTTAATAATGCATAATACAGATTTTGAATTTCTAGCACAAATACTTTTTTTTAAACTTTTTATGTTATATTGGAGTACAGTTGATTAACAATGTTGTGATAGTTTCAGGTGTACAGCAAAGTGATTCAGTTATATACTGAATAATAGATACATGTATAGAATATATACATGTATCTAGTCTTTTTCAAATTCTTTTCCCAATTAGGTTGTTACAGAATATTGAACAGAGTTCCCTGTGCTATACAATAGGTCCTTGTTGGTAATTTATTTTAAATATAGCTGTGTGTACAAGTCAATCCAAACTACCTAACTATCCCTCCCCACCACCCTCCCTGCCCCCGTCACCATAAGTTCTTTCTCTAAGTCTGTGAGTCTGTGTCTGTTTTGTAAATAAGTTCATTTGTATCATCTTTTTTTTTTAGATTCTACATATAAGCGATATCATACGATATTTGTCTTTCTCTGTCTGACTGACTTCACTCAGTATGACAATCTCTAGGTCCATCCATGTTGCTGCAAATGGCATTATTTCATTCTTTTTAATGGCTGAGTAATATTCCATTGTATATATGTACCACATCTTCTTTATCCAACGAATACTTTTTTTTTTTTTAAATGGAGATCTTATTTTGAAACTAGTGGCCTCTAGTGAATGATATTGTTTAGCTAACGGTGATAAACAGCAGGCACAAGCCAGAGGAAAATAATCCATACCCAGAATCTTTGGGCTGTCCGTCTGTCTTCCTGAGTTCCCCACCCAAAACCCACCCCTAGCCAGGTGCATATCCACAAACTGCACAGAGAGTTTCTGCTCTGATTAATCCCAGATTCTCTCTGCTCTTTATTTACACCAACCCTAGTTCCTTCTCCTGACTTCCCAGCCATGTATGGTCGTAGTATGTGGGTTCCACCCTTTTTGGACTTCTTCATCTACCCTTGGCTCACTAGTATTTGCAATCCCCATATCAACATTCCCCAAAGCCACACTTATGACATGTACATGAGATCTGTCTTGTCAATGCAAAAGAGCATAACTCAGATGAACACGGTTCGGGGGGTGCCAATCATTGTCCTGACATATATCAAATCAGACACACTGGCCATTAGGTTCTGCAACCAGCCATCTGGTAACCATATACTCACAACTTTATCACAAGTCCAAATAGATGTTATGAAACATTAGTGTTTTCTAGGCTACAAATATTTTAAACTGAGAGGGTTTGTCAACTGATGCCAGATTGTTGATTTTCAAACAATATCCTTTTAAATAAAGATCTCTTTCTTAACATAAGCATAAGGAATGTATGGTAGATAAGATAGAGGATGAAACACAAAGTAGATTATCTTTGAGGGATGCTTCAGTTCCCACAGGATATAATGGAAATTCCTGAAACTTCCAGGGAAAGAGATAAAACAATGTGCTCTGTACTTGGATGGACAGGATGCTAATGTTTTCTCTTCCGGAACACACCTCCCTAAGGAAACAGAGGCACATGGTAATTGGTTGAGTTTTTACCTAAGTTTCTAACTCGCATTTTACGCACATGGAGCTCTGGGAGTTCAGATTTGTTTGGCTACCTATTTGTAGAGGAAATCCCCTTTCCTGAAGATAGGCGTTTAAACAGCCTTGAGGACTCTCTTTAGCTGCTCCAGAGCTGTATCATCACAGCCCTGTGTTTGTATACACCGCACACACACGCCGGCACACACTCACACGCACACACCCAGAGACACAGAGAAGCAGGGGCTACCTTGGACTTAGGCTGGGAGATTGTAAAAGGTATCCGTTACCAGGTTCCCAGCACCTGCTTGTTGAACAAATGAAGGAATGCACAGTTTAATAATGTTACACGGCTGGACATGGGACACTGCAAAACACGAGTGTGAGCACCCAGGATTCCAAGAAGCGGGTGACCTTGCGGGTGGCAGGGACTGGATTTACTTACTTTCTGTCTGTAGGACACCTCGCAGACAGAGGACGCAGTGAGTTAGTCACCCCAGTATACTTCCTGCGTGGGGTGAATAGTTCCTCTCCATCCCTTCGCTCCACCCTCTTCCACAGCCTCCACGTTCCCTGGCCACAAGCACCTGGGCTTCTGGAAGTTTCCGGAGGCCGTCTCGTTCCTGGCACACACCAGGTGCTTGTGGGGCACCCCGTGCTGAACAGCATTCAGCACACCGCTGGCATTTAGAAGCAGAAGCAGAGAACGTCCCCCGTTACACTCATCTGTGAGCACCAACCCCTCTCACTGTATCTCCTCTAACGTGAGGGCAGAAAAAGAGATGCTTGTGGGGTTAACAAGATAAGATCCAACAAGAAACAGTCACAGTAAACATCCAGTTATGATTGGAGAACATTGTCCGTTTAGAAAGCGTTTATATACGTATGTACACCAACAGTACAGAGAATGTTTTGCAGTAAAGGCATCGGTCTGTACTTTTCTATTTTAATTGAATGCATTTGAACTCTTCAGCTTTAAAAATCAGAGTCCTCACAGACTTAGAGAACGAACTTATGGTTACTGGGGGGAAGCGTTGGGGGAGGGTGGGAGGGATAGACTGAGAGTTAGGGATTGACATGTACACACTGCTATATTTAAAATGGATGACCAACAAGGACCTACTGTACAGCACAGGGAATTCTGCTCAATATTCTGTAATAACCTAAATGGGAAAAGAATTTGAAAAAGAACAGATACATGTATATGTATAACTGAATCACTTTGCTTTACACCTGAAAACGATCACAACGTTGTTAATCAACTATGCTCCCATATAAAATAAAAACTAAAAAAAAATATCGGAGTCCAGTTAAACAGTCTTTAACTGCTAAAGAACAACGCCAAGTGTAGCTTCTCGCAGCCCAACCATGAAGTCACATTAGGAGCCAAGATAGCGTGCAGAAAATACAGTAGAATCCCCTTCTATTTGGAATTCCTTTCACGCTTACACGATAATAACCGTGTTCTTTTTTTTTTTATAAATTTATTTTTTTACTTTTGGCTGCATTGGGTCTTCATTGCTGCACACAGGCTTTCTCTAGTTGCAGTGAGCAAGGGCTACTCTTCATTGTGGTGGCTTCTCTTGTTGCAGAGCACGGGCTCTAGGGCATGCGGGCCTCAGTTGTTGTGGCACACGGGCTCAGTAGTTGTGGCTCGCAGGCTCTAGAGTGCAGGCTCAGTAGTTGTGGCACACAGGCTTAGCTGCTCCATGGCATGTGGGATCTTCCCGGACCAACCAGGGTTCAAACCCATGTCCCCTGCATTGGCAGGCAGATTCTTAACCACTGCACCACCAGGGAAGCCCTAACTGTGTTCTTTTCTTCTGGCTTGTGAGTGCTCCCTTTGTATGAAGCAATGTCTACAGTATTGAGTCGACAGTCCCAAGAACCCTCTGCCTTCCCACACCATCACTCTCCTCTGTGTGTTCAGTGCCAAAGCTGCTTTTATGGATTCACTCACACTCTTCACGTCTGCCGAGAGGTGGATTCTGGAATGACGGCATTTCCAGGAGTACTATTTACTCAGAAAGTGACTAATGGATAGTTAGTGTTTTCTCAGTTTGAGACTGGTTCCCTCTGATTTCTTATCCAATTCCCATAGGTGGTGAGCTGCCGGGGCTGAGTAAGTGCAGAGTCCTAGGACAGACACAAATTCCCTGACCATCAAAGAAGGATTAAAATGTCAGACCCATGTAACAAAGCACTTCAAAGAAAAGACAGAAAGTAGAGAAAAGAATAAGATTAAATAATAGAAAAGGATAATAAAAGGAGATAAAATTTGTGATGTTACCCTAAGTTTGACAGATTTTTAATTAAGAAATTGAAGGTGGACTCTCTGCAAGGTGTACAAAAGAGCGAGAAGGGGCAAGCCACAGAGCTGGTAAACATGATACTAGCACCAAACTAAACACCTGACTCCCAGGGAAATATCCCTCCTCACCCACAGCTGAGAACAAAGGAATATTATTATTAGCATCGTCACCAACATCAGTTGATAATATTTGCTGAGTTGTCACTAAGTGCCAAGTGCTATATAAGCCCTTTGCAGGTAATGTGATTTAGCCAGCAACCCTGTAAAGTTTTTACTAGTATTGAAACCAAGCAGGGCCCTGTGGACTCCTGGGCACGGAAGCTTTTATGCGTCCCCCATTTCTTGTTTGTAGGGAATAGATTTCAGCCCCCATGACCTTCCCTGAGTTCCAAAGGGCAGATTCGAACAGTTGCTAATCAGGGAAGGGAGGGGATGCAGAGACAAGGGAGGGGCAGTTAAGAAACAATAGTGCAGCCTCGGGGCAGAGTCCTGGTTCTGCCTCAAGGGATACACATGACAATATCTTTAAGCTCTTCTGCAGAACTAAAACTCCAAATGGAAGATGTACCAGAGAGAAGGTCATAGTATGATAACCATGAAGCTCATCAGGAGACCACCTGAGGCCAGATTCAAGGAGTGCAGGCCCTGCACACACCCTGATTTTTATCAGCAACCCTGCCCCTGAACCACTGCTGTAAAACTCCTCACCAAATCCTCCTGGGTTGGAATGCAGTTTTTGAGGCACAAGCCCGCTGTTTCCCCCTTTTCCTGGAAAAGCAATAAAGCTATTCTTTTCTACTTCACTCAAAACTCTGTCTCCGAGATTCTATTTGGCACCGGTTCACAGAGGCCAAGTTTTCAGCTTTGGTATTATGAGTCCCATCTGCAGATGGGGAGACTGAGGTTTAGAGGGCTTAAGCAACTTGCCCATCACAGAACCTCTGAGGCAGAGCTTGTACTCCTGCCAGGTTGGTCTGACACTTAACTCCATCTTTTTAACCAAAACAAACAAACAACAATCAAATGACAAGGACAACAACACACAGAGAAGCAGGAATCTGGGGCGTTTTCTCTGCCTTCTCCAGGTATCCCAGTCCATACTCTACTGGCCTGGTGCTTTTTTTTCTCTCCTGGAGAGCTGATTATCACCACTGCCTGGAGCCTTGGGTGGTGGTGTCCACAAACAGCCGAGCGTTTGAATGAATTCACTTCTGTTCTGTATATTGTTTCACTTCTGGGGAAACTAAACATCTCAAGCAATTAAATTCTCCCACCGTCGTTTATTTTTTTAAGATTTTTATTGAAGATAAACTTATATTTGAAACAAAACCCAAGTGATATTTACAGTCTGGGTGCTAGGATGGATATCTCTACCTTCTCAGGAAATGTGCCAGTGATTTTCTAGACTATATACCACACCCCTCTCAGGTGTTATGAAAGGGTAGCCTTCTTAACAGAAATAGTCTCTTTTAAAGCTTTCATTGTGACACAAACAGCAAACTGTCTGTTTTGACTGAGTTTTGACTGCTCAGTTAGCGCATTAAATGATTTCTTCACTAAGCCAGCATACACGTGCTGAATACCACTCTATACCAGGGGCTCTGTTGTGGGCTGGGCACAGAAAGTTCTTCATCTGAAGGATCTTTCAGTGTAGTAGTTGGGAGATTTACAAGTCAATGTGCTAAGTGCTATAATCGAGCTCTGTACTAGGGACTCTGGGAGACTAACTCAGGGTGAGCAAGTCACGGGAAGGCTTTTCAGATGAGGTGATGTTGGAATTCCCAGAAGAGTGAACAGAAAGAAGAAAGGCATGGAAAGGGGGAAAAAAATAAAATGTGATTAAAGACTGAGTAAGCAGCATGCTGAACCGCAGATGGTAGTCATAGCTACTCCGGGAATGATAAATTGGGTCGTAGAGAGGAGAAACTGGGGACCCAGAAAGAAATGCCTTCTCAATCTGTGATGATGAGAGATGCTTTTGTAGCAGTGTGCAGGGCAGATGGAAGGAAAGAGAGGGAAGGACCAGATTGTGGATACTGAAATATTCCAGGGAACCAATATGAGCCTAGACTAAAGACTGCAGGGGAGAGAGGGTGGATCTGGGGGAGACTTGGGCAGCGGGAATAGACAACTTTGATGGTTGACTTGACAGGAGGTGGGGATGAAGGAGGAAGTGTGGGTAGAAAGAGCCCAGGCTTTCGGGCTCTTACCATCCGTGACTTCAGCCATCCAGCTGTGACTGTGTCCTATGAACCAGCATGTGCCAATCTCACCCCGTGATCTGGAGCATCAGAGAGCAATAGGATGGGCTGCAGTAGGTTCCCCTTCATTTGGTGTTAGGGCCTATGATCCTTCCTGCAGCTGGCACATTGCTTGCTACATAATATACTCTCAGTAACTCCTTATCGAGTGAGGACGAAAGAGGAATCAAGGCTGCTTCTGGGGTTTTGAACAGAGAGGTTCAGTAAAGACACAGAGCTATGTTAGTTTGTCAGCAGACACACTGGGTTTCTGTAAAAGTTGTATGTGGAAGGAATACTGACATGGTCCCTGGAATATTGTTCCAACTGGTGATTTCTTCTGTTTCGGCTGATGTAGTTCCTCACCATAGTAAGGAACCATACTAGCATTCGCCCCAGCAAAACTGGCCGGTTTATAGTTGTGAACAACAACAAAACCCCTATTTCTAGAAGTGGCCAAATAATGGGGCTTCTAACCGTTGATGTGGAAAGAAGCTTAGAAGTTTCAAACATGGTTTGTGGCTCTAAAACTGCCCATAGATTATGGAAGAGGATGGGTAAAAACTTGTACCACCTCTGAAGTCGTCCAGTGGTGGACAGTGCCCTTCTTACTCGGGTGTTGCCTGTTGAACTCAGAAAGCATGGAGCCATTTCTGCTGGGAGGTACTATCATGCCTTTGCTTCTAGCCAGTCTGCTGAGTAGCTGCATTTCCAAAGGAGCAGCTCATTCCCCAAAACTAAATGATTTTCAGGAGGTGTGGGGGAAAGATCAAAGCCTTAGGAAATGGAGGAACATAAAATAAAATCTACAATACAGGCGAAGGCTGTGTGGACTGCTTCATCATTTCTAGCCAGTACTCCCCAAAGCCTCCGCACTGTGATTTCCATGAAACACTCCTATGCTCTTAAAGGCAGACTAGTCTGAAAGTTTAAACAGGCTTTGTCTCCTTCTCATCCCGTCACACGAAGCCACGTGTGTGGGGCTTTTGTTTTGAAATCATACTGGTTCTTAAGGGTAAGAAGATAAACAGAAGAGTGGTTTTCCCAGTGCATTTTAAAGGCATTTATTAGAAGAACCTCAGTGATAATTCTTCTTTTATTTGAAGAGATATCAACTGACAATCATCCTTCTGAAACAGAGTATCCTGATGGACAGAAAGCCAAGTGAACCCACACAGTAAATTTGTAGACCTGGCCTTTTCGGTGTTAACATTCTCTTCTCAGTCCATTCATCGAATGTAAATTTAATGGTCTGGAAATGCTGGCAGGCTTTCTAAATTTTTCTTTGCATGGTATTAAACCAAGACTCATTTATTCGTGTCCTAGACTATATTACAAGCTTCCTGGCAGTGAATCGCTCTTATTTATGATCAGATACCTAATCATTTCATGTTAAATAGCTTTCATAGTCCAACAGATTGGGAGGAAATTGTACTTTAGTCTATTCTATCCCCTGTCTCTCTCTTCTTTACTTGAGGATTTCTCCCTGACATCTGAGGTAAGTGTTTCTATGATTTATAATTCATATTATTTTAACCCCGATTCCAATTCAAAACTTCTAAAACCGCATAACCTTACTCTTACTCGGGGTTAAATTGCAGATTTCCTTCCTGCTTGATACTGGAAGCAAGGTTCAAAATATCTGGCCTTGGGACACTGGACCATCTTTGACAAAAATTTATTTTTAAATAAAGAGCCAGTTTTGTATATCTACTTTCATATACTTCCTCTTTGGACAGAAGTCTTTTACTAAAAAAAACAAAAAATCGTCTTCAGATTTTCTTATTTAAATGGAAAAATAAGGATCAAGTAAGGATTTTTATTCAATAATTTCTGCCTTTGGTAATAAAATCTCAGGCAAATTAAGTGACCACATAAAAGGAAAGGAATGTATAAGTGGCTAAGAGTCTGCATCTTAGGGGAGAATAATTGATATGCCAATTAACGAGTTTTCCAACCAACTAGTTCTAAAGACAGTGCGAAACCAATGCACCCAAGGACATCCTATCATGTTTGCTCCATCCTATTCTTCATTGCCACTCGGAGTCCTCCCAGCCTCCCCCCCCGCCTCCCCCTGCCGCCCAACACACAAGGTGTGATTAGAAGTCCTCCTGTACGGTCCTGGAAAGTGAATCTGAAAACAACCCGAGTTTTCATCTCCTTAGGGCTTCCTCAGAAGGCATCACCACCCTCTCCTGGTATCACATAGAAATAAAGAGCTTCAAAATTATTATTACAAAACGATTTGGGTTTTCAAGTTCATTTATTCCCCTCACAATCATGTTCTGCAGTGTAATGATAATATGGGAGATTTTCAGGAAAGATTAAGCTTGGGAATTTGTACCCTTTTGGAATTTTCATAAAGAGAAGAGTACTCAAAATAGAGATTTGTTTTTCCCGTAGATAATCTGCTGAAATTTTCTAAGGACAACTTTCTTCTTCTTTTCAAAGAATTAAATTGCAGCAGAATCACCTTTCAGAAGGACTGAAATTGGGTGTGTTGCCATTTTCTTGCCTAGATAAAGTCTTCTCACTTCTCCAAGTGCCCAGGACGCCACCCCCTGCTTCTGCCAGTCACGTGATCCCCTCACCATCTCTCACAGAGCTTCTGCTTGCCAGGGTCTACACAGGCTCACTTGCCTGAGCCTGTAGGAGGAAAAGCATACACATCACATCTAGCCAAGTCAAAACCATCTGGCTTTCTCTGGCTGACCACTAGCTTCTCATACATCCTTTATTCCTTAAAATAAAGTTCACTTTCTTTTTTTTTTTTAATTTTTGAATTTTATTTATTTTTTATACAGCAGGTTCTTATTAGTCATCAATTTTATACACATCGGTGTATACATGTCAATCCCAATCGCACAATTCAGCACACCACCATCCCCACCACCCCGTGGTTTTCCTCCCTTGGTGTCCATACATTTGTTCTCTACATCTGTGTCTCAATTTCTGCCCTGCAAACCCGTTCATCTGTACCATTTTTCTAGGTTCCACATATATGTGTTAACATACGATATTTGTTTTTCTCTTTCTGACTTACTTCACTTTGTATGACAGTCTCTAGGTCCATCCATGTCTCTACAAATGACCCAATTTCGTTCCTTTTTATGGCCGAGTAATATTCCGTTGTATATATGTATCACATCTTCTTTATCCATTCATCTGTCAATGGGCATTTAGGTTGCTTCCATGTCCTGGCTATTGTAAATAGTGCTGCAATGAACATTGGGGTGCATGTGCCTTTTTGAATTATGGTTTTCTCAGGGTATATGCCCAGTAGTGGGATTGCTGGGTCATATGGTAGTTCTATTTTTAGTTTTTCAAGGAACCTCCGTACTGTTCTCCATAGTGGCTGTATCAATTTACATTCCCACCAACAGTGCAAGAGAGTTCCCTTTTTTCCACACCCTCTCCAGCATTTGTTGTTTGTAGATTTTTCTGATGATGCCCATTCTAACTGGTGTGAGGTGATACTTCATTGTAGTTTTGATTTGTATTTCTCTAATAATTAGTGATGTTGAGCAGCTTTTCATGTGCTTCTTGGCCATCTGTATGTCTTCTTTGGAGAAATGTCTATTTAGGTCTTCTGCCCATTTTTTGATTGGGTTGTTTGTTTCTTTAATATTGAGCTGAATGAGCTGTTTATATATTTTGGAGATTAATCCTTTGTCCGTTGATTCATTTGCAAATATTTTCTCCCATTCTGAGGGTTGTCTTTTCGTCCTGATCGTAGTTTCCTTTGCTTTGCAAAAGCTTTTAAGTTTCATTAGGTCCCATTTATTTATTTTTGTTTTTATTTCCATTACTGTAGGAGGTGGATCAAAAAAGATCTTGCTGTGATTTATGTCAAAGAGTGTTCTTCCTATGTTTTCCTCTAAGAGTTTTATAGTGTCCAGTCTTACATTTAAGTCTCTAATACATTTTGAGTTTATTTTTGTGTATGGTGTTAAGGAGTGTTCTAATTTCATTGTTTTACAGGTAGCTGTCCAGTTTTCCCAGCACCACTTATTGAAGAGACTGTCTTTTCTCCATTGTATATCCTTGCCTCCTTTGTCATAGATTAGTTGACCATATGTGTGTGGGTTTACCTCTGGGCTTTCTAACCTGTTCCATTGATCTATATTTCTGTTTTTGTGCCAGTACCATATTGTCTTGATTACTGTAGCTTTGTAGTATAGTCTGAAGTCAGGGAGTCTGATTCCTCCGGCTCCGTTTTTTTTTCCCTAAAAACTGCTTTTGCTATTCGGGGTCTTTTGTGCCTCCATACAAATTTTAAGATTTTTTGTTCTAGTTTTGCAAAAGATGCCACTGGTAATTTGGTAGGGATTGCATTGAATCTGTAGATTGCTTTGGGTAGTATAGTCATTTTCACAATATTGATTCTTCCAATCCAAGAACATGGTATATTTCTCCATCTGTTTGTGTCGTCTTTAATTTCTTTCATCAGTGTCTTATAGTTTGCTGAGTACAGGTCTTTTACGTCCTTAGATAGGTTGAGTCCTAGGTATTTTATTCTTTTTGTTGCAGTGGTAAATGGGAGTGTTTCCTTAATTTCACTTTCAGATTTTTCATCATTAGTGTATAGGAATGTAAGAGATTTCTGTGCATTAATTTTGTATCCTGCTACTTTACCAAATTCATTGATTAGCTCTAGTAGTTTTCTGGTGGCATCTTTAGGATTCTCTATGTATAGTTTCATGTCATCTGCAAACAGTGACAGTTTTACTTCTTCTTTTCCAATTTGCATTCCTTTTACTTCTTTTTCTTCTCTGATTGCCATGGCTAGGACTTCCAAAACTATGTTGAATAATAGTGGTGAGAGTGGACATCCTTGTCTTGTTCCTGATCTTAGAGGAAATGGTTTCAGTTTTTCACCATTGAGAGTGATGTTTGCTGTGGGTTTGTCGTATATGGCCTTTATTATGTTGAGGTAAGTTCCCTCTATGCCCACTTTCTGGAGGGTTTTTATCATAAATGGGTGTTGAATTTTGTCAAAAGCTTTTTCTGCATCTATTGAGATGATCATATGGTTCTTATTCTTCAATTTGTTAATATGGTGTATCGTATTGATTGATTTGCGTATATTGAAGAATCCTTGCATCCCTGGGATAAATCCCACTTAATCATGGTGTATGATCCTTTTAATGTGTTGTTGGATTCTGTTTGCTAGTGTTTTGGGGGGATTTTTGCATCTATATTCATCAGTGATATTGGTCTGTAATTTTCTTTTTTTGTAGTATCTTTGTCTGATTTTGGTATCAGGGTGATGGTGGCCTCATAGAATAAGTTTGGGAGTGTTCCTTCCTCTGCAATGTTTTGGAAGAATTTGAGAAGGATGGGTGTTAGCTCTTCTCTAAATGTTTGATAGAATTCACCTATGAAGCCATTTGGTCCTGGACTTTTGTTTGTTGGAAGATTTTTAATCACAGTTTCAATTTCATTACTTGTGATTGGTCTGTTCATATTTTCTATTTCTTCCTGGTTCAGAGTTGGAAGGCTATACTTTACTAAGAATTTGTCCATTTCTTCCAGGTTGTCCATTTTATTGGCATAGAGTTGCTTGTAGTAGTCTCTTATAATGCTTTGTATTTCTGCGGTGTCCGTTGTAACTCCTCCTTTTTCATTTCTAATTTTATTGATTTGAGTCCTCTCCCTCTTTTTCTCTCTTTTTTTTTTTACTTGGGGATGCACCCTGCTGGTAAAAATGTTTTGAGCATCTCCAATACGTGTGTATTTATGTATAAGCTATAAATATGTATTAGTTTCTGAATTATTATGTGTATTTTTAAGGATTTACAAAAATTGAACTTAAAAAGTATTAAAATAACCATAAATAGAAGTTCTAACATTTTCTTTCTTGCACTCCTGCTGGGATCTAGGCAGCTGACTCTGCAGACCACTGGATTGTGGGTGGTGGTTGGTGGGTGGTGATCCCAGAACCCGGAAGTGATGGAGATAATGTGGGGACATGGCACATGACTGCAGACTGAAAGGAGGCAGAAGCTCGCTAACTGAGACTGGGTTTTGTGACTTGCCTGCATCTGGATTCACTCTGAGTCACTTGTGATAATCCCGACCCCCACTAAGCACAGTGGTGTCACGCATCAGAATGACTAACGGCCGAACTAATAATAAATCTCTAAGTTATCCATTTTTCAGAATTGTTTCCACAAAAGTGAAAGAAGGTGGGAGAATATGACAATCCTCAACTCTGTCTGCTAGAAACACACAGTTCCCCCAGCTCTTCCTAAGTAAGACACGATGTAAAATGAGAGTGTTAGCACATGGCCCGGTCATTACTGGCAACTGCAAATCACATCGTACGAATCACCCCCATCTCACTGAAGAAGTACCCTGACCCTGCAATAGATGAAGATTGTGAACTTTCAGAAAATTATTCATCTGGGTTTTAGACAAAACATTTGAAGAGATCTATTCTGTTTTCATTAACATTATGAAAAAAAATCATTAAAATATCAGTTAGGGTTTTTTTTTAAAACAACAACAAACTTACAGAGCTTTACTAGTTAAATGTTGAGGCGTTTTTTCGCAGTTGGTTAGAAAGAAGACATTATCATAGATCTCCTTGTCTTTATTCCCTCTAATATCACCTAAGATCTCTACAAGATGAGGCAGAGATGCGCTCAGGCAAAGGCTTACTTCAAAGAGAAATGTGGAGGGAACCGCTGGCTGCAGAGAAAGATCAAAGGGAGAGAGCTATTTCGTTTGCCAGACATTCGTATGTTCGCTCATTCATCAGGTGTCTACTGAATTCCTAAACTGTGTCAGGCAGTCAGGGTGCAGAGCAGAGAGATGTCCCCCTATCTTCACTGAACGGACAGGCCAGTGGAAGAGGCAGCTAACCTAGCAGGAGGTTAGTTCCCTGTAAGAGGACCTTATTCACAGGAATGCCCAGGGCGCCATGTGGGCCCAGAGAAGCCTGGGAAACCCACAGCATTTGGATAGTCCTCCACTCTGGCCACCTGGGTTGAATTCTAAAAAATATAATAAAGTTGTGAAAGAAGAAAATAAACATTTACCCAGAAGGTGCTGTGTGCCAAAGACTCTGCTACAGATTTTTTTTTTTTTGGCTGTGTTGGGTCTTTGTTGCTGCACGCAGGCTTTCTCTAGTTGCGGTGTGCGGGCTTCTCATTGCAGTGGCTTCTCTTGTTGCGGAGCACGGGGGCTCTAGGTGCGCAGGCTTCAGTAGTTGTGGCGCACGGGCTTAGTTGCTCCTCGGCATGTGGGATCTTCCAAGACCAGGGCTCGAACCCGTGTCCCCTGCATTGGCAGGCGGATTCTTAACCACTGCGCCACCAGGGAAGCCCTCTGCTACAGAGTTAATGAATACAGTTTCATGACAGGAGTATAATGAGGGAAAACATGAGGGAAGTCCTGAAAGCCAGACTTCTTGAGTTCATACCCAACTGCAGCGTTTACTCACTAGCTGTATTAGGGTAAGGTAGCTCACCTCTCTAAATGTCAATTTCTCTGTATGTTAATGGGGATGATAATAGACTTTATCTCAGAGGTAAATGCTATAGTTATGAGGAATAAACCAGATAATCTAGGTAAAGCAATAGGACTATGTCTGACACAGCAGATGTTCAGTAAATGTTAGCTGTTACGTAACTGTTAATCCCAATGACCCATGAACTAGCTGTTATTATTATTTTTTCTCCATTTTATAGATGTAGGAACTAAGGCCTAGAGAGCCTTAGTAACTTGCAATGTTGCTACCATGATGTGGAAGCCAGGCTGTGTGCGGACAGGCGAGCAGAAGTACTGGCCCAGGAAAAGGAGCGAAAATGTTAAAAACATGGTGATTCAGGGAAGAAGGGAGGAGAGGATGCTTCCAGAGGAACATCTACTGCGCTTATTTCAGAAGGAGGAGGTCAGCTTTGTAGAGTGTCCAAAAGAAGTAGATTGGAGATATTTTTCATTATGTGGATGTTAATAGATTATATGAATAGATGATCTACATGGGTAGATAAGAGGCATTACCTTGGAATTTCAGAATTTTAAGTGGATTTTGGTTTTATCCACAAATCAAATAGAAAGGGAGGAAGGGGAAGAGACTTAAGACGTGCAGCTGGGAGAGGCCAAAGTTGCAAGGTGTTAGGATTAAAAAGTTAATGCGTAGTGTATACTGAGGTTTCGTTTTGCTTTTCCCGTTGGTTCCATATTTTGTTGCCATTTGACGTTTAATTATAAAGAGTGTATTACATGCTACTCTGCTTTGCCATGCCAAAACATTTTCTTTTTTGTTTATAAAACATTGGTTCCTAGAATTTCTTCCTGTCTCGTCCTAAGGCTCAACTTTCTATACTCGGATGCTATACCCGAAACTGCAGTTTCAATTCAGTACTGGTGACGGTGACCAGGAAAATAACATAACCTGAGAGAACCGAGCCCCAGTAACCCCTTTTACGAGTTGCCGCTAACAGGAAGGATACATCTACAGGAGCTGCTTCTGGAATGGGTACCACCCTCTCCGTAGAAGGCCCTTCTCTATCCCTTCTAGAAGGTCTTCTGCTATGAAGACATTCCTGTTCACTGTTTCAATCCTACTAGTTCATTTATCAAACAGGAAAAACAAGACAAGCATCTAAAGAAACGCTAAATGTTATTCGTCTTCTGTTTCCAACGATAGAAATAGCAACAATAAATCATCACTTCCCTTCATGTTTTCACTAACTCACATTTCCTACTAAGACTCAGAGTGAGAAACAGCAAGGTTTGGCGAACAATGCTGAAGTGTGATGTCATTGTGTGGTCCTAACCGTTTTCTCTAAGAAAGCAGACTTTAGGCATTATTTTGATTCCATTAATGACCACTCAAGATAAGGAGCTTTTTCCATAGGTCTTGGATGCCTTCTTTCCTCACTCAGAGGACTTTTAAACCTGGGAGAGGTTGTAAACCTTTGTAAACAGGTTTACAAAGGTTGCCTTTGTAAACAAATGAGTAGCTTCGAGGGCCCCAAGGCATAACCTCAAATGAATGATAAATAAAGAGAAATTCTACTCACAACTTTCCCCACACAAATGAAATAGAATGAGTCTTTCTTGGGCCTATAATTGCAACAGCTCAAACTTTACAAATAGTTTCTGCCAGATTTCAAAGGTGTTCAGGAAAAATTTTACTACATCATAAGAAATATACGTATCACTTATTTTTATGAATGTTGTAAATAAAACCACTAAACATAACAACAGTTGAACAGAAAGTGCATGCAAACCAATTGGAAGATAAGCTAATGAATAACCTTTCTCTTTGTATTAAGAATGTATCTACATGGGACTTCCCTGGTGACGCAATGGTTAAGAACCCGCCTGCCGATGCAGGGGACACTGGTTTGAGCCCTGGTCCGGGAAGAACCCACATGCCGAGGAGCAACTAAGCCCGTGCGCCACAACTGTGCTCTAGAGCCTGTGAGCCACAACTACTGAGCCCACGTGCCACAACTACTGAAGCCCCCGCGCCTGGAGCCAGTTCTCCACAATGAGAAGCCCACGCGCCGCAACGAAGAGTAGCTCCTGCACGCTGCAACTAGAGAAAGCCCACGCGCAGCAACAAAGACCCAATGCAGCCAGAAATAAATAAATAAATGAATAAATTTATTTTAAAAAAAGAATATCTATATGGATTATTTGGGGCTTTTTGCTATTGAGTTGTATGAGTTCCTTACATATTTTAGATATTAACCCCTTATCAAATATATGGTTTGCAAATGTTGTCTCCCATTCCGTAGGTTGCCTTTTCATTTTGTTGCCTGTTTCCTTTGCTGTGCAGAAGCTTTTAGTTTACGTAGTCTCATTTGTTTATTTCTATTTTCATTACCTGTATTTTTAGTATTATATCCAAAAAAGGCATTGCCAAGACCAATGTCAAGGAGACTTTTCCCTATGTTTTCTTTTAGGAGTTTTTTGGTTTCAGGTCTTACATCTTAAGTTTTTAATCCATTTCAAATAAATTTTTGTGTATCATGTAAGATAGATGTCCAATTTCATTTTATTTTTTGCATGTGGATATTCATTTTCCCAACATCATTATTGAAAACAAACAGTTCAATTTAAAAATGGGCAAAGTACCTGAATAGACAGTTTTCCAAAGAAAATATACAAATGGGCAACAGGTACATGAAAAGGTGCTCAAGATCACTAATCATCAAGGACATGAAAATCAAAACCACAAATGAGATATCATCCTACACCCTTGAGAATGGCTATAATCAAAAAAAAAAAAAAAACCAAAAAACAAGAGATAATAAATGTTGGTGAGGACATGGAAAAGAAGGAACTCTTGTACACTGTTGGTGGGAATATAAAGTGGTGCAGCCATTATGCAAAACACTGTGGGGGTTCCTCAAAAAATTAAAAATAGAGTTACCATATGATCCAGCAATCCTACTTCTAGGTATATAATTGAAAGAAACAAAATCAGTATCTCAAAGAAATATCTGCACTCCCATGTCACTGTAGCATTATTCATAAAAGCTAAGATATGGAAACAACCTAAGCGTCTGTCAGTGGGTGAATGGATAAAGAAAATATAATGGAATATTATTCAGCCATAAAAAAGAAGGAAATCCTGCCATTTGCAACAACATGGATGAAGCTGGAGGGCATTATGCTAAGTGAAATAAGCCAGACGGAGAAACACAGATACTGTATGGTATCACTTATATGTAAAGTCTAAAAAAAAAAAAAAAAAAGGGAAGAAAGAAAGAAAAAACGAGAAAAGAAAAAGAAAAAGTCAAGCTCACAGAAACTGAGAGTAAAATGGTGGTTGCCAGGGGCTGGGGGATGAATGGGAAGATGCTGGTCAAAGGGTGCAAACTTACAGTTTTAAGATGAATAAGCTCTAAGAATCTAATGTATAGCATGGTGATGGCAGTTAATGTTATTGTGTTAAATACTTGAATTTGGTAACAGAGTAGGTCTTAAGCATTCTCACCGCACAGAAAATGGTAACTATGTGAGGTGATGGACGTGTTAATTAACTTGATTGTGGTATAATGTCACAATGTATACGTGTATCAAATCATCACATAGTACACCTTAAATATATACGATTTTGTCAGTTATACCTCAATAAAGCTGGGGAGGGTGGGGAAGGGATGTATGTATATGGTCTTAAGAACTGAAAATAAATAAAGAAAAGGTAAGATCATTTAAAGTCCTTTTGGCCTGCCTCCAGCTCAAATAACCCTCAATAGAAATAAAAATATTTCTTAAAAGACCATGGGTGCCCACTGTACTTCTTGTAGTCTCTTTTTCTATACTGGCCTCTTGGGGAGAAAATGCTGGGTAAGATGAAGTGTTCTGACACCCCATTGTGTGAGTGTGTGTAATTGCTCCTTAAGGCAGGAACTGAAGGCTTTAAGGGAATCACAGGGAGATTTTAGAGAGACTGACAATGACATTGAACGCTGCCTCTACCTCACCCCCCAATCAAACAACCTTCTTGGGTGCAGGTAGTGTCATTTCTGTTCCTCCTTCTCTCTCTCTCTTTCCCTTCCACCATCCAGGCAGAACAACTTAGCATTTGCTCGATGGCTTGTACGTCCGTCAACTTTTCTTGGAAGAAGGAAGTGAGAAAAATCAGTTTGCTGCCCCTAAAGCTCCAACGGACATTCTGATCGTTGTAGATATTTGCCCAGCTTCACACGAAGTATCAACAACCTGCAGTGAAGGCCGCTAGGAGATTATAATGGAGAAGATGGCTTAAACTCTTTGGGAAACCAGGAGGATCTAAGGAAGAAAATAGCCAGATAACCATAGGAAGTATCAATATTTAAAGTGCCGGGTCTGTAAGCATTTCAGAGACCCTATTTTATCACACCCTCACGGCCTCCTTCATCTGGTTTCACCACCTGTCTTGGGAGAGCAGGGCAGGGAACAAGGATGGGTCTGTCCCAGGACTGACCTGGAACGTGTGATCGTGCACACCTTCCAGTTGCTGTCCTTCCTCACATGGCTCATTCATGGCAAGAACTGGTCTTTCCCCCACTTCTCTTGTCCCTTCAATGTATTGGGTTCATCAAAAAGTTTGTTTGGGTTTTTCTGTAAGATGTTCATCTCTACCCTCACTTCAGCCTTCTCTTGAGCCTCTCTGATTCTCCAGGAACACACATAAGGGTAACACAGGGGCAAGAAAAGATAAAAATGCTGAGACAACTACTGTTTTGGGAGAGGGATGGTGGGCTGTGCAGAGAGAGGCATGTTACCTAGGACCCTGCAATGAACAGGGAATCTGTTTTTTTGCGCAGAAGCCAAGACTTGGATTCGCTAAAGTCTGCAGATGTTTGGGGGCTCGTGTATGGATTTACAAAGTAACATTTACGTTTGCCACATACGTTTTCTAAGTAAATGTCACCTAAGAAGTAGCCCCATTTTGCTGGGGGCATCCCAGAAAGCACAGCCTGACTCCAAGTCTTGAGGCTGGCATTTATTCAGGAAATGATCCCAGGGAGTGGAGGTGAGGGGCAGGGGAGTGAAGATGGGAAGGAAGGAAAAGCTGATACAAGGTGTCTGCAGGGCTCAACTCACCAGACTTTCTGAGGAGCCTCATAAGTCTTGCCATAGAGCGGTCCGGTCCCCCAGAGGACAAACAGAAAGTGATGACCCTCAGTTCCCATCCCCCACTGGTCAAACATGGCCCTCTGGTTGTTGACTCCCCTGCACTGCCCAGCAGGTGCCCATAGATATCAGCAGAGAAACCCCAGGGCAGGAAGCAAGAGGCGTAGTCAGTGGACCCTTGGCCAGGAGCTGGAGAGTTCCTTCTGTTCCAAGCTGGTCAGTACCTCTGTGGAGCTGGTCACTTAAGCAGTGGCTGCAGTTGAAGGGGTGGTGGGAGGACCCAGAGGATTGCTGGGCACACAGGAGGGACCCACAGGGCAAGAGACTCCGTTGTTATAGGAGAAGAATGAAAGGGCAGCGCAAACGTTCTTAGTTACACTTACAGCCTAGAATTGCTGGTAACCGCCTTTACTTTTCCTTTCACATCCGAAAAATATGCATAATGTATAATGTTCTTAGGTATTTGTTTGATATGTGAAATTTTTACTAAGATTTCATGAATGTACGTGGCATTGAGATGGTATCTCTAACGCTCCTTCCATGCCTCACGCAGTGTGTTGGATGTGGGTTGAAGGGAGATTGACCCCATCCTCCATGCCAGAGGGAGGCCCTGATTATTTCAGCTCAGTCAAGGTCATCTCAGAGTCCTTTTCATAAAGATTAGTTCCAGGAATTCAAGCTGAAGCCCATCCATACATGACATTCCCGCTGTGTATGACCTAATTTGTCCTAGAGGTTCCAGAAGGCTCTTCCCTGGGATGTTGTAGCATATAAGGACTGCCACACCGAGTTCTGCCTCCCAAGTGAAGCCAGCCTAGGGCAGGACCAGGAGAAGGGACAGCTAAAAACACACAGCCCCTGGAGCAATCCTACCCTGAAGCCATCCCATCTTGCACTTCCAGTTCAATGAATACCTTTCCTTGTCATTTAAGCCATTTTAAATCAAAAGGATCTTAACTGACACTTGGACAGTCTGAGTCTCCCTGACTTTTAATCAATGATTTAACCCCACAGGAAAATTTTAATTCCAGAGGAGGGAAAGGTGTCCTTCTCCTGGACAAGGGTAGGCTTCTTCCTGTGAGTTCACTTATTGACTTATTTGCAGCTGCATTGGTTTAATGAGGGAGACATAACCTCTTTGTGTTGCCCCATTCAGAACTCTTTGTCATCATTTTTTCCTTCTGAAGCATTTTGACCAACTAAGCTGGCATTTGCCTTAAAAATATATTTCATCCATGACCTGTACAATGAGACTGAGTTGATAGGAAAGAATTCAAGTCATTTTCCAAGTTGGGGCCTGGAGTGGGGGGCCTGGAACTCAGAATTATTATTTTTTTAAGTCTAGATTACATAGTACAAGGAATATCAAATTGTTAACAAAATTCCCGTCACATGAATATTTCATACCCTTAAGGATTTCATTTCTTGGCCCTATTTTGTAGTAGTTTCCTAAAGACTCTGCCCTTAACTTGCCGGGTGTTCTTTAGAATAGTGAGAGTGGAGGGCAGATGAAGTAAAGCTTCACAGGCAGGTCCCTGGGGTCAGACATGGCTTTCTCTGCTTCAGAGGATTATGCTGTCAAAAGCCCTTCTGTGGCATCGTGTCCCTGGAGTGACTCATTCCTTGCAACCTACAGCACATCCATTAGAAGTGGAGCCAGGGCCCTTTCTGTGTGACATCTACGAGGGCGACAAACCTATTACATGTTTAAATGTCCGTGGCAAGAAAAATTCCCAATCTGTCAAATGTTCAGACAGGGTTGTTGTCTGGCCTTCCTGTTGCTGCTGAAGTCGCTGAGTGAAATATGACGTCTGACTTCACATCTTTGTATGATGATTTACTGGGTAATTCAAGGCACCTTTGTCTCTGACTCAGAAAACCTAATGAAGTAGGAGGCGTTGCTGCCAGTTTTCTGAAACTCAGAAAAGAAGGGTTATAAATATTCACTTTCCATCAATTCATATTTAATGTCTCATCTAAATTAAAACCAATTTATTATAAGGGCCTCAAAAACTATTTCAAATTACACTTTCTGATCTAATCCTCTTCTGGCCTGCTGCGTGAATGAATTTTGACTGTCACAAATACATCATCTGTTATTTAAAAAAGATCCTAAACTTTTTAGATACAACACCAAAGGCATGATCCATGAAAGAAATAATTGATAAGCTAGATTTCATTAAAATTTAAAACTTCTACTCTGTGAAAGACACTGTCAAGAGAATGAGAAGATAAGCCACAGACTGGAAGAAAATACTTGCAAGGACATATCTGATAAAGGATTATTATCCAAAGTATACAAAGAACTCATAAAACACAACAATAAGGAAATGAACAACCTGATGGGAAAATGGGCAAAAGACCTGAACAGACATCTCAACAAAGAAGATACACAGGTGGCAAATAATCATATGAAAAGATGCTCTACTCATATGTCATCAGGGAAATGCAAATTAAAACAACGGTGAGATACCCTTTCACGGCTATTAGAGTGACCAAAATCCAGAACACTGACACCACCAAATGCAGTGAGGATGAGGAGCAACAGGAACTCTCATTCATTGTTGATGGGAATGCAAAATGGTACAGCCACTCTGGAATACAATTTAGCATTTTCTTACAAAACTAAGCACACCCTTGCCCTACGATCCAGTAATCTTGCTCCTTGGTATTTACCCAGCTGAGTTGAAAATTATGTCCACACAAAAACCTGCACATGGATATTTATAGCAACGTCATTCATAATTGCCAGAACTAGGAAGCAACTAAGATGTCCTTTAGTAGGTGAATGGATAAACGTCCCTTAGTACATCCAGACAATGGAACATTATCCAGCACTAAAAAGAAATGAGCCATCAAGCCATGAAAAGCCATGGAGAAACTTTCAATACATACTGCTAGTAGAAGAAATCAATCTGAAAAGGCTGAAAACGATAAGATTCCAACTATATGACATTCTGGAAAAGGCAGAACTATGGAGATAATGAAAAGATCATCGGTTGCCAGGGGTAAGGGCAGGTGGGGAGGGATGAACAGATGGAACACAGAGGATTTTCAGAGCAATGAACATACTCTGTGTGATACTAGAATTGCAGATACATGTCATTTTACGTTTGTCCAAACTCACTGAGTGTACAACATTAAGAATGGTCCCTAATGTAAACTGCGGACTTTGGGTGGTAATGTGTGTCGGTGTAGGCTCATTGACTGTAACTAATGCACCGATCTGGAGGGAGATGTTGATAATGTGGGAGGCTGTGCCTGAGTGGGGGGAAGGGGCGTAGGGAAATCTCCATCTCCTCCCCTCAATGTTGCTGTGAACCTAAAACTGCTCTAAAAGATAAAGTCTATTTAAAAGGAAAAAGAAAGATCCTAAGTCTAAAGCAAGTGTATAAGGCACCAATGCTCCCACATAGTCGACTTATTATTTTACTTTTTTCAGAGAAAAAAGAAAAAAAGGTAGATGACTAGTGATCCAAAGAGGAGAGATTTTAAGGGTTTTGTTTTCAATGGAATCAGTAGAATTATTACTCTGAAATAACAATTGATAAATTATAAGGATATTTTAAGGTGTCCAACAAACATGAGTTTTAAAGAACATGTATTCCCCTGCATCTCTGGGGTGCAGGAGTGCCAACACTGGCCGAGAGTCAGCACCAGGTCCCAGCCTGCCTGCTCCTGGAATCACAGACGAGGGCAAGTGAGTCACCTTCTCTGAGCCTCTGAGCCTTTCTTTACTTGGGGAATGAAGATGATAATACCCTTAAGATTGCTGAAGGAATTAACTGAGATAATAGTAAATGTTCATTTCCTTTCCCACTTCTCATTTCTTACAAACACTTCAAAAGAAAGAAAATTGAGGTTTCTTGATTTTCAAGGTTTCATGCGCTTCGTACCATGCCCTTATATCATGTTCCCCTAGCAAGCTGTGATCCACCAACAGAGGATTATTGCAGAATTATAAGTCACCAGCTGGGTCGACTTGATTTTGAGATGTTTTCTAAGACAATCAACCGGCTGCCCAAATTAGGTATGTGTAGACCAAACTTTGTGTTTTGCAAACAAGGATGCTGGAAACTAAACAGGATATGGGAGGATTGCCTTTCTTAGTCTTGAATATATTTCTTTTAACATTTTATCATTACAAAGACTTTTTTTAAAGGAAGTTTTGTCAACAACCAACTATATAACTTGTAAATTTTAAAGTGTTCTAAAAAAAGTTTTAAAGCAAAGGCCAGAACATGTTGCTTGGAATAATAATCAGCTATTAGGCTGGAATTATTTCTTCTGTTTCCTCTCCTCTTTCCAGGCACTGGCTCACAGTCTTGGCTTTGCCCAACTTGAGTTTCACTTTGAGTATTTTTGTGACTTTGTCTAGAAACGGCATGAAACAAGCATATCAGCAGAGGATTCAAAGCCTTCTAAGGTAAAAGAGTTAAAGTACTCTTAATGAGTCACCTATCAGGAGACTGTGACCCTCGGTATCAATGCCAATGGGCCAAGTAGTTAAGACCATACCATCTGAGTCAGATGTAAAGCCTCCAGTGGTTTGGGGCAGGTTACCTAAACTTTCCAGAAAATAGAGCTAGTAATATTGCCTAATTCACCATGTTGTTATGGGGACTAAGCAAAGAAATGTACATGAAATGCCTGAAACATTGGCTAGAACGTGAAGAGGCCTCATTACGTGTCAATCTATGACTACATATGGATGGAGGTATTGCCTATCTGTCAGGTTCCCTGGGTGGATTTATGACAATCAGGCTGGGGTTGCAGCTGTAGAAAATTCCAAGCACAGTTCTTTGCTACCTGATTTCTTTTGGAGTTAATACCCCTTACGGACAGAAACTTCAGAAGCTTGTTGGAGAAATATTCTATCTGGCTGTTCTGGGCTGTGTTCAGAGGTCATCTGGGAGTCTTAGAAGCTGGGCAGACTCTCCCAAAAGCAAAAGTTTGAAAACAATATAGGGTGACATGGAGGAGAAAGGGTGTGGGCTTCTTCCATGTGGGCGAAATAAGACAGTGGTGACAGTCATGAATCAGATTTAAACAAGTCATAGGTCCACCCAATTTTGATGTTTTTATGGCAATTTCTAATTCTGAACTTTGGAAAAGAATATCCTGGGTTCCAGGAATGAACCTCGTTCTGCCGGTTCGAATGGGCCTTTCCTTCAGTGTTTCCCATTCAGAAACAATACAGATGGGCTTCCCTGGTGGCACAGTGGTTGAGAATCTGCCTGCCAATGCAGGGGACACGGGTTCAAGCCCTGGTCTGGGAGGATCCCACATGCCGCAGAGCAGCTAGGCCCGTGAGCCACAATTGCTGAGCCTGCGCATCTGGAGCCTGTGCTCCGCAGCAAGAGAGGCCGCGATAGTGAGAGGCCTGCGCACCGCGATGAAGAGTGGCCCCCACTTGCCGCAACTAGAGAAAGCCCTCGCACGGAAACGAAGACCCAACACAGCCAAAAATAAATAAATAAATAAAATTAAAAAAAAAAAAAAAGAAACAATACAGATCCCCAATGAGATAAGATGAAGTCACCTGAGAAGGTCTGAGAAGGTGCCTCTTTGTGAAGCAGGTTGGTGCAAGTTCCATTGTTCTAACTGTGTGGGCAGAAGAAAGCACTGAGATACAGTTGTGTTTATTTTCACTCTTGCCAAATAGGATCACAATGATATCCTGCAGTCTCAGTACTTGATCCTCCGTGTGGATTAAGGGAAAGGTGACTTTCACTTTCTTTCTCAGTCTCTTTGAAGCCTCAGTTTCCTTCTTCTACCAGAGATGCCAAACGTGGGTAAATCATAGTCTGGAAAGACTGCCATTGCCTTCAGTGGCATTGTGCAGCCCTGGTAGATGGTGTTAATGGGAGCGTTTAGACTTAATCGATGAAGGAAAAGTTTTTATGTTTTGATGGCTTTTGTGCCTCTACAGAAAATCCATTATAGACGCTCAAACTCAATGAACTCTTCTAGCCCATGTAGCAGTCCTTACACGTGACAAAATTGTCTTCACAAAATGAAGGAGTTTAGTGAGCTATAGGTTTTCTGAATGGTAGGATGGTGATAAAGGAACAGCATTGAATGCGGGTCAAGTGAGCCAGGATTTAATTTCCTCTGTGCCGCTTAATAGTCTTAGATGCTCTTCTTACTCAGGTCAACTCTATCTCTGTGGTTCACAGTTTACTCATTTGCAAAATCAAGAGTAGAATAAATTGAGTTCTATAATTATATGATTTTTATAGACTCTAGATAAACAACTTTTTAAAAATTGACTTCTAGACTTAGGAATGTATTTTGCATTTATTGAAATTCATAATCCAAGCAATAAAAATAATAAGGAAAAGGACTTTTCTAAGACAGTAGTGACCAGTTTTCATTTCCTTTTTATATTTGCAACTGGTTGAGGCAGAAAGTTCTGTGTATTATTGTGTGGGCATACAGCTGGTAACAGATGTGAGATGAAAATCAATCTCTTTTAAGAAAACTCTCCTTATAACATTTTATGTACATCTATACCCTCTTTCACTCGAGATCCAACTTTGAATAAACACTGTGGTCTCAGCCAAGGATGAGCAAAGCCAGCATTAGTCATCACTGTCTTATTTCACCCACATGGAAGGAGCCCACACCCTTTCTCCTCCATGTCACCCTATATTGTTTTCAAACTTTTGCTTTTGGAAGAGTTTGCCCAGCTTCCAAGACTTCCAAATGATCTCTGAGTACAGTGCAGAACAGCCAGATAGAATATTTCTCCAATAAGCTTCTGAAGTTTCTGTCTGTAAGGGGTATTGACTCCAAAAGAGATCAGATAGCAAAGAACTGTGCTTGGAATTTTCTACAGCTGCAACCCCAGCCTGATTGTCATAAATCCACCCAGGGAACCTGACAGATAGGCAATACCTCCATCCATATGTAGTCATAGATTGACACATAATGAGGCCTCTTCACGTTCTAGCCAATGTATCAGGCATTTCATGTACATTTTCTTGCTTAGGAGAACTCTGGAATCTTAAGGTCTCATTAAGAGTCCTCAAGTGGGGGGAGGGGGCAGGCAGGGATGGATTGGGAGTTTGGGATTTACAGATGCCAACTATTCTATTTACAATGTATAAACAACAAGGTCCTACCATATAACACAGGGAACTATATTCAGTATCCTGTGATAAACCGCAATGAAAAAGAATATGAAAAAGAGTTATATGTATATGTATGACTGAATCACTTTGCTGTACAGCAGAAATTAACACAACATTGTAAATCAACTATACTTCAATTTAAAAAAAAAACAGTCCTTGGTCATTCACACACACACATACTAGACTTTATCTCTGAGTTAGAATGCTGACCTCAACCCTCTCTTGCAGTTTTACCACCTGAATTTTATGGGGCTGACTTTTTTGCTTCTGTTCCCTCTGCCAGAAAATTATTGAGCAGTGATGATGATTTTAGGTAACAATAAAGAGCCTTGTATCTCTCTAATTTCAAAAATGTCAAAGCTTTTTCTTCCATCGGGGAAAACTATCCCCAACAACCTACTTCCAAAATTTCTTTTTAGTGTCATCTTAGAGATCCCTGTGGATGGAATTTCGGCTGCTCCTCCATAGAAACCTGCTCAATCTGTTACCTAATTTTTTTCTAATGACGGAAAGGGAAGATACCAGGACTAGGAGGCAATAGATTAGTTGTTTAGAGTAGAAGGTAACTCTGTTGATGGTACACAGTTTTTTTTTTTTAAAGGTGCAACCCATTCTTTTTTTTTTTTTTAATTTTATTATTTATTTATTTATTTATTTTTGGCTGTGTTGGGTCTTCGTTTCCGTGCGAGGGCTTTCTCTAGTTGTGGCGAGCGAGGGCCACTCTTCACCGCGGTGCGCGGGCCTCTCACCATCGCGGCCCCTCCCGTTGCGGAGCACAAGCTCCAGACGCGCAGGCTCAGTAGCTGTGGCTCACGGGCCTAGTTGCTCTGCGGCATGTGGGATCTTCCCAGACCAGGGCTCGAACCCATGTCCCCTGCATTGGCAGGCAGATTCTCAACCACTGCGCCACCAGGGAAGCCCGGTACACAATTTTTAAAAAAATTTATTTATTTTATTTATTTATTTTTGGCTGCATTGGGTCTTCGTTGCTGCGCGCGGGCTTTCTCTAGTTGCGGCGTGCGGGGGCTACTCTTCGTTGCGGTGCGCGGGCTTCTCATTGCGGTGGCTTCTCTTCTTGCAGAGCACGGGCTCTAGGCGTGCGGGCTTCAGTAGTTGTGGCACGCAGGCTCAGTAGTTGTGGCTCAAGGGCTCTAGAGCACAGGCTCAGTAGTTGTGGCGCACGGGCTTAGTTGCTCCACGGCATGTGGGATCTTCCCGGACCAGGAATCACACCTGTGTCTCCTGCATTGGCAGGCGGATTCTTAACCACTGCGCCACCAGGGAAGCCCTGGTACACAGCTTTTGCTAAGCTATGCGAGGGTTTAAACCAAACACTCCCTTATGTTTGTGTAACAGTATTTATCATCTCTGCGAGTTCTTTCTCAAGTTAAAGGTTGTTGCCTTATGTAGGAGAATAGCTAAATTTTCAGCATACTTGGAAACATTTTGCTTGTCTTGTTTGTTTACATGACTAAGTTGAGTATTGGACTCTGCATGACATTCTCTTGATTAAAAATGACTAGTTCAACTGGTTGCATTACAAGGATGAAACTTGTAAACACAATGCATCAAGTCATGAGAAACGTGCACATTTTCATGTGAAACTTAAACCAAATAAGCTTTAAAATATTTTAGTGCTGATTTTCCTTTTACAAAGTTAAGAAACAGCCTGCCCTTCAGCACAGTTTGAAAGTTAACCCCCCCTCTCAACAGGATAAAAACCTGATTTGCTTATCAAATGGGACAGAACTTATTTGGGGCTGGGGGCCATGGTTCTTAGTACATCACTGAGTTTTGGAATCAGAAACAATCCCCTACCACATGAGTACTTTAACCCTCAGGAAAGTCTTGACGAGGATGTGGTGTCTGTACAACCTTGAGTAGATGGAATAAGGCTGAGGACACCATCTGACCAAAGGTTGGATTCGTAACATGCATCTGGTTCTGCCCCAGCCGGCCTTCATTCTCACTGGTCTTGCTCTCACTGACTTTTTATTCTCACATCAGAAGGGGCGAAGTTCACTCTCCCCCCACAGAACTCTTCTTGAGAGATTGCACAAAACCCCATTTCCATTCCAACAAGGCATATGTCTTTTTGCTTCTCTCTGTAGGAAAGGAGGTTAAAATATTTTTCCAGACACATTAAATGGTGTGACTTGCAAATGGTTCCACTGTCCCATTTACATAATCTATGAAGCATTCACAGTATTTGTATCTCAAGGGAAAACAGTAATCCAATTGTGCTAAAATTTCCATCAGGGCATTAGATGATAAGCTAACAATTTTCTTATTGCTTTTTACTTATTAGTAGAAAAATGTGTCAGAAAAAGTCCGTGAACACACAACAAAATAATTGTCACAACTGTAATGCTTAATAAATATAATGTCTTATCCTTTAACGCAATTATCAAAATTTGAATTAACTCTATAATTTTGTTGAGCTTCCAGGTGATATTTTGAATGACTTATGTAAACCAACAGATACCAAAAATTGTAAATTAAAGCACATGAAATCTTTAGAAGCACATTTTCTGTATAATCTTTTGTTTCATATCATGATTTCCAAGAGCTTTGCTGTAGGTCTCTTTCCCTGGCAAGATTCTCTCCAGTTTGTGTGCCGAGATTGTGTGCTGGAAATTTATTAAGAAGAGTCCCCAAGATCAACACTATGGGGGAAAATGAAGGCTTGGGCAGAGGAAGGAGCTGAACTGTGATGTTAGTGCAAAAAAGGCGGAAAATGTGAGTCTCCCCCCCCAGGAAGCCCTGGAGCGAAGACAGCGTTGTCCTACCTTGAAGCAAGGACACCAGAACATTATATGCTCCCTCTCCTGCCCCACCCCCTCCCAGCCCGCCCCGTAGACCTACAGAAGGGGGCTTGTCTTTGGATAAGATGGCAATCTTCAGCCTGACAATTCATAAGAGAGACTCAGACGCAGGCCTTCAGTGGCTAATACCTCCAACAGTGGGGAAATGAGTATCTCAGTTTTGAAGGTAAGAAGTGGGTGGAACACATCAGTATCCATCACAGAATCCAAAAGAAAACAGCTGGTTAGACAAGGGATTTGGGCAAGAAGCCCAGAGGGTTCACTGATCTGCATTAACCTTTTCTCTGCTTCCCTCTGGGAGTCATGAGATCACCTCCACAGCGTCCATGGGCCCTTTTCCCTCCCCTTTCTAACCTGGCCCCTTTCCACTCTCATGAAGAAGTAGGCACAAACACATGCTTTGGATTGAGGCAGACCTGAGTTCAAATCCCACCTCTGCCCTTTACTGGCTGTATGTGCCCTCTGGAACCTAAGTTTACCTGTCCATATAATGGAGGTAATAGCACCTGTCAAGAACTGTAAAGAGGCCTATATTTTACCCTACTTTCAAACTAGGTTAGCCTGCCACCTTTTCACGGATGCTGATGGAAGACATAGGACTTGGGTCAGAGGCAAATTGTAATGGGGAAGAACAAATCTGACTCTGTATCAGATCTGTTTCTTTTACTTTAACCTCTGTATTCTATTGCTTTTGCTGCAAGTTAATCTCTAAAGGGATATTGCCTATAGCTTAAAGTAAACATAATGGCCCATCTCTGGGAACCCTGCCTCCCGTGCTTGAGTTTTAAGCTACAATACCTTTGTTTAAGCTCACAGGAACATCCTGACCAGGTCCATCTGTGAGTGGCTGCAGGAAAGAAGAAACGAACGCATCCCCTCTGGAGTCTGGCCGGAACCAGGAAATATTTGCAACAATTTAATGCCTTTTTTACTTTACCTCCTCCCCTCCCCACTCTTTGTTCTATAAAAGAAACTACCATCCAAACCTGGGCAAGATGGCTCTTTGGGACATTAGTCCACCACCTTCTCGATCTGCTGGCTTTCTGAATAAAGTCTCTATGCCTTGCCCTAACACCTCGTCGCTCGATTTACTGACCTGTCATGCAGCGAGCAGTACGAGCTTGGGCTCGGTAACAAAAGGACAGTTTATTTTTCACAGCACTACATTAGCTGGAGTACCAGCATTTTGGCGGGATCTCCAAGCCCCAATTCCCACAGGGCAATGCAAAGAGAGCCAGAGAGACCTGCAGACACAGCAGGTTGTGATGCAGCCGTAGAACCCCGAGCATAGGGAACTCAAATCTTTTCTATGAGGCACTAAGCAAGCCTGCCCTTTGCCCTGGACAGAGACACTACCTCTATCTTACGAGACTGCTGTGCAAACATCCTTGAAACATCTGGAACAAAGGCAGTTAGCGCCTTTGGTGGAAAGACATGCAGGATTGCTGGAGACCCAAGAAGAATAGTCCCCCAGCAGCACCCACCTCATTAGGTGACAGAGAGACAAAACAGATACCACTGAAACACATATATAGAGAACAAACGTATGGACACCAAGGGGGAAAGGCGGGGGTGGGTGGGGTGGTAGAGGTGGTGGTGGTGGGATGAATTGGGAGATTGGGATTGACATATATACACTGATATGTATAAAATAGATAACTAATAAGAACCTGCTCTATAAAAAAAATAAATAAAATAAAATTCAAAAACGGAAAAAAAAAGAGTGTGAGGTCTAAGGCACCCTGCTTGAGTTTAACTCCTGCTTCTACCACTTAAAAGAATGGGACTTGAGGAAGTTCCTCAACCTCTGTAAGCCTCAGTTTACTCATCTGTGAAATGGAAATAATAATAGTGCCTCTCACCTAGGGTTGTTGTAGGATACATTGACATAAGCCACATGGAAGGACTGAGTAGGGTAAGCAGACGCCCAGTAGATGGCGATCCTATTACAGCAGCCTGGACACTGACCTGGTTATTTTCCCCAAGTAGCAGCAGAAACAGGAAAAAATGATTTTCCTCGCGTCTTTAGCTAAGAGAAGTGGATGATCACGTGTAATACCCTCAGCAACCCTCCCCCCGCACCGCTGCATATGTTCAGTTCCTACTCCTACAGCACCCAGCCACAGATCTGCACTCAGGGTTGTCCCAGGGAAGGAGATGGCCAGTCGCCCTTGATGTGCTGTGTTGTCGTGAGCAGCTCCCCAGGGCTTGATGGCCCAGAGTCCTCCTCCTCCCAACACCCAGCCATGTGGGCCTGACTCTCTTGTCCAGCCTCCATTTGACTCCCCAGCCCTGGTGACCGAGCTCACATACTCTTCATCTGTGGGCTCAGCTGTGCCACAGTGACTCGGGCTGGTCCTAACCTTGCAAAGGAGGAACACCAAAATCTCCATGAAAATCGCTCAGGGACTCACAACCACCAGCCTTATAAGCAGTGTGAGTCTGCCCTCTGTGAAGAGGTGACCCTCTGGGCTGCATCTGTAACACAGGGCATGTAAGGGCTGAATGATCTACAGGGTTCCGGCCAACCCTCAGGTACCCTGACCTTAACCTTCACCCAAAGGGGAGATGTCCCCAAGAAGGAGGTTGGCCTGAGGTGGCAGAGAATGAAGAGAAGAAATGTGTCCACGGAAACCAGGACGGTGAAAACCACTGGGCCAAATTCAATCTTCCCTGACCAGCAAATGTACAAACCCGACCATGTCTTCCTTCTCCTGTGTTTACGATGTCCCTCCTGTTACCCTCGGCCAATCCCCGCACAGGTGTTACCCTCCCACCCACCTCTTGGGTTGAGCCCTCTCCGGCATCTTTAACCTCTTTCCCTTCTGGATCATTCCCATCCAGATGTACTCTAGCTCCACAAACAACAGCGTCACCAGAGAGCTTATTAGAGATTCAGGACCCTGGGTCCCACCTTGACTGAATCAGAATCTGCATTTGAACAAGCTCCACAGGGGATTTAAAAGCATATCCATTCCACTGGTTCTCAAACCTGCCTGCACACTGGACTTACCTGTTGTAGTTTTAAAAAGTACAGATGCCTGGGCCCCATCTTGTAAAGGTTCTGATTTAATTGTCACTGAAGGAAGCCTGAGCATCAGAATTTTAAAATTCCCTCCAGGTGGTTCTCCTGTATAGTCAAGAACAACTGCCCTAGTATCTCCTATGTTAAAAACAAACAAACAAAAAGCCTATATCTGAAATGATTTCTTCCTCCAGTTATTTATTTTTCCATTTGCTCTTTTTCTGCTTCCTTTGTTTTATAGGCAAAAGACACTTTCTTTACTATCTTATCTCATGCTGAACCACAGTGAGCTCCATTTGCCTAAGGGGCACTTTGCGTTCAAGTCTCTGCCAGTGTTCTTGTTCTGTCACCTACACAGCCTACTCTCTCCCTCTCTCGTTTCCTCTTTGACCCAGACTTCCCTCTTTGTTTCTCTTGCAACTTTGTACTTGACGTCTCCACCGGACTGTCTCTTCGGCATCTCAAACTCAGCATGCTCAAAGATGAATTCTGGGGACCTCCCTGGTGGTCCAGTGGTTAAGACTCCATGCTTCCACTGCAGGGGGCGTGGGTTCAATCCCTGGTCAGGGATCCCCACATGCTGCACAGTGCAGCCAAAAAAAAAAAGCTGCACTCTGATTTTTCCCACCAGAATGAGTCCCTCCTTTTGTCTTCATCTCAGTCAATGCTACCTCCTTTTTCTATCTCATTAATGGCACTTAAATCTATCCAGTCATGCACACAAGAAACCCAGAGACACTTTGCAACATCACCTTCTATCATTCTATCACCGTACCTAACAGGTTTGACCACCAAAATCTATTCCAAATTTGTCCACTTTTTTCCCCCATCTCCCTTGGTATCACATCAACCCAGCCAGCATCTCTCACCTGGACCACTGCAATAGTTTTCAAAATGATGTCCCTGCTTATTCGCCTGTCCCCTTCCATCCATTATAAGCACAACCCAGATCATTCCATCATCTGCTGCCTGAAACCCTTCAAGGTTTACCACTGCACTCATATGAAGTGAGCCCTTTCTTACCTCTCCAGCCCTGTCCCTTCCCCTCTGGTAAGTGTTCTTTCCACTCAACATTGTCAAGTGTCACGTTCTCTCTGATTGAGGAACCAGGCCGTCACGTGGAGAGCCACGGTCACCTGGGACTGCTTCTTAGAGGCCAATCTGATTTGGATGGAAACGAGACTGAATCTCTTGCTCCAAGCCGTTTTCTTAAGGAAAATACTTCATTTTAAAGGGAAACCCTTTTCTTTCAACATCATTGCTTTCTCCAAACCTTACAAAATAGCACATCAGAACCAAATCTCAAGTTCAGGTTGTCTGTATAGCTTTGCTGTGCTCTAGTAGGGATTTAATAAATCCTCAAGTCTTTGACAAGCCGTGAGGTAGTAAAATTATCTTTCACAGGGGATTTAATTATTCCTTTTCTATGAAGTCTGGTCTCTAAAAATGTTGCTACAAATAATCTGTCTCTCAGCTTTATAATGAATATAAATGAAGATCAGAAAGTATCTAAAGCAATTTGTTTCTTACTATATGTAGTCATTTTTTTTTTTTTTTAAAGCAGAGAACAAGCAAAAGGTAAGAAGAGCATGAATAAGGAAAGAAAAAGCCCCTGAACCTGTAAAATTAGAATCCAGCTTTAGAAATAGCTAATGCAAGGTGTAGGGTGTGTTTTTTGGAAAGTATGTTATAGTTAATCATCTGCTGGTTCAATAACCTTCAAACTATAGTTTTATTAGCTTTAAAAATCATCATCTTTTTAAAAGCCAATCAGGTCTGTGGATTGTATCGATGTCCATTTCAATGTTGTGATATTGTTCTATGTTATGCAAGATGCTATTCCTGAGGGAAACTGAGGGAAAGGTACAGGGGATCTCTCTGTATTATTTCTTTCAAATGCACCTTATGTAATAATATATATGTGTATATATGTGTATGTATATATACACACATATATATAATTCATTTATCTCAAAATAAAAAGGTTTTAAAGTATAATCTAAATAAGTCAATAAGAGTTTGACAGACAGATCTGTAGAGACTTTGCTTTTTTCAGCCTCTTCATCCACTGCAATAGCCAACATGGTTAGTTGGTTAAATGCGTAACTATTGTCTTTACATCTCAAACCCACATTTTATTCTGAAGCATTAACAATTATTCTTAGAACTGTCTTTCATCCCTGAAAAGCAAACATACTGTTTTTGTACAGGCAAAGGCTTTTTCAAATAGCCATCAAGGCAAATGGATTCATCTAATTCCAACATTTTTTCCATCCAAAGTTATAAAACTTTCAGTTCTACCTAGATGTTGCTCATGAGGGTACAATGCATTAAACTACACAAAAATAAGTAAAAACTTACCTTCACATTTCTCACTAGAATTTAGTTTGTTAGTTTAACCTACCAAAAATATTTAAACTCTGCACTAACAAATTGAAGTACACTGTGTCTATTTTCTTTCATTTTTTTTGGTACTATAACAAATAATTTATAAACTAAATATTTTTTAAAAGACTACTTTGTCTTTTAAAAGCTTTTAATTAAATTACTTTCAAAATACAAAAGTTGAGTATCTTTTTATTTTTAAAGTAATACATAGTTCTTTTCTCTTGTTACTTTTCTAAATTTTTAAAAATTAGTGAAACTTTTAACCTTGAGATATAGATTCACATGCAATTATAAGAAATAATACAGAAGGATCCCATGTAATTATTACTGTTTCCCCCAATGGTAATATCTTGTGAAACTATAGCACAATATCACAACCAGGAAATTGAAACTGATAACGATCCACTGATCTTATTCAGATTTCCTCAGTTTCACTTGTATTCATTTGTTTGTGTGTATGTGTTTATTTCCATGCACAGTTATATATTTTTTTATTCCATTAAGTTTTCAACCAGAAGGACTTGGGACTTCATTTGTGTTTCTGCTGCTGGAAAGAGGAGATAGAGATTTTAACCACAGAAAACAGAATCCACCCCAGAGTGTACTGTTTCCCTGTGATAGCATGAAAATGTTCCACAGGGCTCCACAAAGAGCAATCAGCAACTGCAGAAAACACATGATGGTTTTGGTGGTTTTTTAAATAGATCTAACCTTTCCAGTGAACAAATCAGAACAATTTTCTAAAAATAGTAGGTTGTTGATACTTTATTATTAATCAAGTAATTGATTTAATTAAGTACAGTTGATTTACAATGTTGTGTTAGTTTCGAGAGTACAGCAAAGTGACTTAGTTATACATACATATGTTGTTTTTCAGATTCTTTTCCATTACTGTTTATTATAAGATACTGAGTATAGTTCCCTGCGCTATGTAGTAGGTCCTTGTTGTTTATTTTATATACAGTAGCTTGTGTATGTTAATCCCAACCTTCTAATTTGTCTCTCCTCCCTCTTTCCCTTTGGTAACAATAAGTTTGTTTTCTATGTCTGTGGGTTTATTTCTGTTTTATATATAAGTTCATTTGTATCACTTTTTTTAGATTCCACATGCAAGTGATATCACATGATACTTGTCTTTAAAGAAAAACACAAAATTATGAAAAGTCCAGAGAATGAAATGAAGAACTCATTCCCTGTAAACAGCTGTGATGATTTCTTACATCACTGATAGTGTCCTTGCCTTAAACTAACACACAGACACACACATAACACACACAAACATACACATACTTACATGTGTACACGTCTCTCTCACACACAAAAAGGCCAAGGGCCAAAGGCAAAATCAAACCAACACCCCAGCTAAAGTGGTGGTTTTCCCAAGTTGCAGATATTGTAACTCCTATAATAAATAGGAAAAAAAACAAAAGGATTTTTGTTGGCAAAGCATGGAGGATGGTGATTATTTTCTCAGGAAAAAAGGGTTAGATGTCATATTTCCCCCTGTTTTAACACAAATGAAAGAGCATTTAGAAAAACAAGATGCTTAAATCTTGTTAGGATAGGTAATCTCATGTTAGCTTAACAGACCCCGAATCTGTTTGCCCCAGAACTTTTTCCACCAGGACGTGTCATTATCACTTGATTCGATTTTCCCACCAGCCTCTTTTCTCTCCACACTTCCTGAAGTAGATATGCTTGAGAGGAAAAAAATAGGAAGAACTACTAAAAAAAGAAGTGATCCAGAATGAAATATTCACGTAAGCCAGCCCATTTGAAATTTTCTCTTTCTTTCTTTCTTCCTTTCTTCCTTCTTTTCTTTCTTTCTTTCTTTTCTTTCTTTCTCTTTCTGCTGTGTTGGGTCTTCGTTGCTGTGCACAGGCTTTCTCTAGCTGTGGCGACCAGGGGCTACTCTTTGTTGCGGTGCACGGGCTTCTCATCATGGTGGCTTCTCTTGTTGCAGAGCATGGGCTCTAGGTGCACGGGCTTCAGTAGTTGCGGCATGTGGGCTCAGTAGTTGTGGCGCACGGGCTTAGTTGCTCCGTGGCATGTGGGATTTTCCCGGTCCAGGGATCAAACCCATGTCCCCTGCATTGGCAGGCGGAATCTTAACCACCACGCCACCAGGGAAGTCCCTGAACTTTTCATTCATCTTGGAACCATCTGAGAATTTATGCTGTGGTCTTCGAGTATGAACCACAGAAATCAGAAAATGATGGAGTTTCAGGATTCATGACACAGATCTACTCGTGGTGCCAGGTCCTGATCCTTCTCTCTGTGAGCCTTTGTTGCCTCGTGTTTGAACTTTTAGTTGAAAGCGGAATGAGAGAAGTCCTCAGGTTTTATGAATCCCAGGTATCTGTGAAGTGGGACTTGGAACTTTTCTCCCCCGTCGTGCAAGAGTTTTCCAGTCAGGGAAGGTGTTCTGAACCTTCTCTGTTCAGACCCAGGTATTCTGAAACCTACAGAGAGGTTCACAGGATGGAAGCAAAAGAGTTCAGAGGATTCTCTCTTTGCGTTCAGAGATGGACGCTCTGCTAGCAGCCGGGTCGTGATGGTCACGTACTGTACTTGAGCGCTGATGGCAGAGAAGGATGGTATCAGCCCAGAAACCTCATAAAAATCTGAATTTGTCTGCAGGAAGTCATTCTGCATTAATCATGAAAGAGAAGAACCTTTAAAAACCATCTGTTCAACACATCACAGAGACTGCAATTTGTAAGCCAACAGAATCTTTTTTTCAGTTACGCAGACACGGAGACTTTCCTGGTGATGGCAAAACCAAGCCTCATCTGACTGTCGCCAGGCAGTGCGTGGAAGCCTGAGGCCAGGGCTTTCCTCCTGGCCTCGGTAGAAGCAGCTGGCAGAGGAGATGGACCTCTTTCTCATTAGCCCAGTTCACTCAGTTGCAAATAGGGGCCTGGCTCTTGCTCAATCTGGCAACGCAATTCTTTAGAAACATAGATTTTGGGCACCATCCCAGAACGGCACTCAGAAGGAAGGTCTTCCTGTGGGGCTGACAGAGGGGAGAAAGCCCTGCTTCCTGTACCCACAGCATCTCCTGGTGAGGATTCAGCCTCTGGCCTGGAAGACAAGGATTTGTGGCTTACCTCTCAGAAAGTTCCCTCTGTCTTTTACATTCACTTACAGGGACACTTCAACCAGACTGATCTGGTTAATAAACCAAAGTAAGAGGCTCCTAGTTCCTTAGCCACTGCAGCTGAAAATTATCTCTTCAACCCATAGAAGCCTCTGCTAGCGTCCAGAATCAAAGGCTAGATTTAGGCTTATCTCTGCCCCGCAGGCTGGACAGGCTTTCATGATGCCAGGCCAGGAGCAGCATTCCCAGGGATGGGGGTGTTTAATGTCAGCGTGGGGTCCGTAGGGCAAGGCTCGCAGGCCGTGACACTGACAGCTAAGCCACCGGTCTCTTCTCTCCTTGGATTTCCTTTCTGGACAACCACATCTTTACTCCCGCTGGTGAGCCGGCCTCTCTCTTTGAAGCTTGCATGAGCGAATGCACGCAAACACACACACACACACACACACACACACACACACCAGAAAACTTTCTGTTAGTCTATAAGCTTCAAAGCTAATATCTGATCCTTCCTTGTAGTGACTTGCTGATGCCACTGTTTCCACAAAAATGTGCCAAAAAAGTACATTTTTTCCTTCCTTGATTATTCTGAAATAAGCATTTAATTTTCAAAGATACTTAATGCTACAGGAAACTTTATAAATGCTCAGATGCACTAACATAAAATGCTGATTTCTGCCTTAGATAGGGATGTAGTATAGTAGTTAAGCATTCAGGCACGAGAACCAGACTTTCTGGGCTCGAACCTAATTCTGCCACTTACTAGAGATGGAATTTTGGTGAAGTTACTTGTTACCAAGTTTCCTTGTACCTTGATTTCCTCATTTGTACAGTGGGCCCAATGTTACCATCACTTACCTTGAGGGCTACTTTGAAGACTAATGCAGTCTGAGGGCTTTGAACCCTGCCTGGCACGTAGCCAAAGAACGTGCTGTTACTACTTATTGACTATTATCGACTAGAGCTCCACAAGCAGGCTCCTGTGGAAACACTTAAGTAACAATTCACTCTTGATAGCATTTCACTGTTTTCAAACTGCAATCACATTCATTATGCTATTATCCAACCCTCATCACAAGCCTCCAGCTGGGTGTGCTGTCCATCGTTACCTTCATTTACTGGCTGCAAAAATGATCTCGGAAAAGGTGTTTCAGACGCAAAGTTCAGAGTCAGAATTAACCTTGGCTTTCCAACCTTTGGACCAGCACTCTTCCAATAACATTGAGATATTCAACATACTTTGCTGATAATATGAATTATCATTATGATTTTCTTTGCTGTATAGTAAGATGTCTTCTAGTGCTCATGAAAAAAAATCATTCCTATTTTTCATGCAAATACAAAACTGCCCCTAGAAAAATTTGTGCATGCAAATTGAGCAATGATTTTGAAACAGTGGATCACGACCCTTTATTGGATAATGAAATCAATTTAGTGAGTGGCAACTAGCATTTTTTAAGAAAAATGAAATAGGATCAATTATACTATGATAGAATAGAAAATATCAGGGTACTGTATTATTTTGTGAGGCTTTTATTTTAGTTATTTTTTCTTTGTGTGTGAGATTACCAGGTTGTAATGTAAAATGTATATAATTTGCAAGTATATTTCACACCCATTAGGATGGCTATATTTGAAAAAAACTACGGAAAATTACAAGTGATGGCAAGGATGTGAAGAAATTGGAACACTTGTACATAACTGGGAATGTAAAATGATGCAGTTGTTTTAAAAAACAGTTTGGCATTTTCTCAAAAAGTTCAACATAGAATTATCATATGACCCAACGATTCACTCTTCAGAAGCATTCAAAATAGGTATTCAAACTAATACTTGTACACAGATATTCACAGCCCCACTCTTCACAATAGTCAAAAGGTAGAAACAAACCAAAAGTCATCAATGGATGAATGGATAAACAAGGTGTGGTATATCCACACACCAAATTATTATTCAGCCACACAGAGGAATAAAGTATTGTCAGATGCTACAACATAGATGAACCTCAAAAACATTATGCTAAGTGAAAGAGGCCAGAGATAAAAGCTCCATAATGTATGATCCCATTTATATGGAATATCCAGAATAGGTAAATCCATAGAGATAGGAAGCAGATTAGTGGCTGTTAGAGGCTACAAGGCTTAGGGGGTGGGCAGTGACTGTTTAAGTGGTGCAGAGTGTCCTTGGGGTGATGACAATGGTATGAAACTAGAGAGAGGTGGTGGTTGCACAACATTGTGAATGCACTAAATACCACTGAATTATACACTTAAAAATGGTTAATAGGACTTCCCTGGTGGCGCAGTGGTTGAGAATCTGCCTGCCAATGCAGGGGACACGGGTTGGAGCCCTGGTCTGGGAAGATCCCACATGCCGCGGAGCAACTGGGACCGTGAGCCACAACTACTGAGCCTGCGCGTCTGGAGCCTGTGCTCCGCAACAAGAGAGGCCGTGATAGTGAAGAGGCCCGCGCACCGTGATGAAGAGTGGCCCCCGCTTGCCGCAACTAGAGGAAGCCCTCGCACAGAAACGAAGACCCAACACAGCCAAAAATAAATATAAAATAAATAAATAAAGGAGCCTTCCCTAAATTAAAAAAAAAAAGAAAAGAAAGAAAAGCAGCTTCATTATTAAAAAAAAAAAAAACCTATCAAATATAACTAGGATCATATCAAAAGGACTCAGTGTCCTAATTAAATAAGCTCCCATTGGCTAAGAGTAGGACAATTAGAGTATCAATAAGAATAACAATGCAGAGCATTGAAACATATTAACTATGTTTAGTGTTTGGTTATGTTTGAGGACATTAGCAAACCAACTCATTGTACTAGTAATGAAAAAGAAAGACTTAAGCATTTATCCTGTCTGCCCAAGGGTCCAGGCAACAATGATCAAAGCAGTAAACACTAAATAAAGAGAGTCAACCAGACAGTATCTATCTCCTGGTGGAAGTAAGTCGTACTACCTATGAAGAACTCTTGGGTGGAAAAAAGAAAGAAAATAATTGAAATCTAGTCAAGCATCTAGATAAAACTACCATTTTACTGGAAGTACAGGTGATGGAGGAACAAACCTGTTAAATGACACCACGGAGATATAATCAGCAAATCCACACTGTGAGAAAATGTGTAGGACAAACAACCCTGTTAATGAGATAAAGGGTTGGGGTGGGGAAGAGTGAGAGAGTCTATAAATAGAGATTTCAATAACTGCTAAATCAACTGTTATGTATGAACCTTACCTGGATCCTGATTCAAAGAAACAAACTACAAAAACCATAAATAGTACAATTAGGGAAAGGTGAATACTAACTGGATATTTGACAGTATTGTGGAATTACTCTTTGGCAGGATGGGGGAAGGTGGTGGTTATTGATACTATAATTATGTTTGAAAAGGGAAGTCCTTGTTTTTTTAAAGATATATAGAGAAAAATTCACAGATGATATGACATGACATCTGAAATTTCCTTCAAAATAATTCAGAGGGGGTAGGTATTGGGTGGGAGTACAGAGGAAAAAAAGATTGACCATGAGTTGATAAGTATTGAAGCTAGATGATTGGTGAATGATGGCTTATTGTCTCTACTTTTGAACATATTTGGAATTTTCCAATATAAAAAATGTTAAATGTATGAAAACAAAAATATTGTAAATAAAGCATTCATATTTGGAATTTTCCAATATAAAAAATGTTAAATGTATGAAAACAAAAATATTGTAAATAAAGCATTCAAAAAAAAATAACTACTAATAGTAGTTAGTGAAAAGATAAAAGATTTTAGAATAGTCATAGGAAAATGTCACAGATTTTCAGAATAATAGTTTTGAGAATGATAAACCATATGGTGAACAAAATTTATCCATCTAAGAAACACAGTGAAACATTTGTTTATGTTAACTGTGTGCCTGTTGGCTGACTTTTTGAAAAAGTCATTTTGAAAAATCCTTGAAAGTAACTAGAGAATTAAATATGGCAAAAATTTTGACAAACTATGGAGTTGGACTTTTACCAAGTTGGACATAAGATATATAATCTCCACTGTAGACAAACTCAGGCAGGAAAATTAACCTAATCACTCAAAGGGATGAGAAATGTGATATTTTCTGTTATATTTGCACAATCAAAAATTTTAAACCAGATATATTTATTTGTACAGTTTCCTTTGAAATCAATGGGAAAAACACAGAACTTAAATATGCACCCCGACATAAATGTGTTCTCAGAGTTGAGGGAAGCTCTTGCATTTCTGCAGGTACAAGGAAGTCATTCATTCACTGGTCCTCAGTCAGCCAGTCTCTTGAAACACGGCCATTAGGACTGCATGAATCTTATAAAGCAAAACCTCTGAAATAGTCCTCCCCACTGAGATTTAGCAAACTAAACTTCCTTTAATAATTCTTTCATATGCTTAAATAATTCCCTCTAGAATATTAACTTACCCAGTTGAAAGAAAGAAAGGCAAGCATGCCATATTTTATATTTATCCAGAGTCACTTGGAAAACCATTAAGTGGTACCACATGGGGATGCTGACATGCTACGGTGAAGTGGTCTTTGTGCCTTTACATTTGTAGGAGGCAGAGACACAGAAAGCACTAGATCGGCAGTCAGGTACTCCAGTACTTATTAGCTGCATGAGCTTGAGCTGGTCCCACTTTCCTCACCTGTAAATCAGGACTCCAAGAGTAGAACATGGTAACAGAGGGAGGGTCTTGTACTTTCAACATTCATCACAGGTTTTATGCTAGTGAGTTGGACCATGCTTGACTCAACTTTTTATCAATAATAGCAAACACTTAGTCAATGGCCATGAATTTCCAAGTACTGTGTTCAGTACTCGGATGGAAAGGTAAGTAAAAATATGAGTAAAATAATATAAAAATATGAGTAAAACTCATATTCAAATATGAAATAGATTCAAACCCATGAGGGTTCACACATGAGCAGGTAAGTAATATAGAACAATGTTTTTAAATAATATGTGTCTCCCAGAAGGTCTCTTGGGGAAGCGTTTATTGGCTCCAAATCTCAAAGCACGAGTAGACAATTATTAGCAGAGAAGAGGGGAGAGGCATGGGGTGGGCAAAAGGACATTCAGGGTAAAGGAAAGGCTCAGAGACAGAGTTAAAGAAAATCCAAGGACATTGAGTAAATATCCCAAAGTGGCTTACAAATGGGAGAAGATAATGAGAAGGGGTGGGTTGAGAACATTGTGAAGGGCCATGACTGCCCTACATAAGGCATTTGTGCTTTATCCTGTGCGCTCTTGGGGACCAATGGAGATCTTTCATCCAGGGAAGCCCATGATAAGTTGCTTGTTCCTCTCACTGTAGTCAGTCTCCATTGATGGAGTCCTACTCTTCCCAGCAACAGTGCCAATAGGACCCAACTTTTCTTATTCAGAAAGGTCCAGGGAGCTTTATACAGAGCACTGTGGGCACGGCTCCCCGTGCTGCGTTGATAAAACGTAGCTGAAATTGCTCAATTTATGCAACTTCTATTTTTTTTTGATTTAATTTAATTTATTTTTTTATACAGCAGGTTCTTATTAGTTATCCACCTTATACATATTAGTGTATATATGTCCATCCCAATCTCCCAATTCATCCCACCACCACCGCACCCCGCCCCGCCACTTTCCCCCCTTGGTGTCCATATGTTTGCTCTCTACATCTGTGTCTCTATTTCTGCCCTATGCAACTGCTGTTTAGGGTTGGTTTTCATTTTAGACCTTATATACACCAATACAGGAGAGTTCCTTCTCCAGACTGTATCTGGACAGATTTGTTCATTGTATAAGCTCTGACAAAAGCTCTTTCAAACCATTAAAGTTAATTTCTTTTCCTGGGTGATTATGACGTATTTGTTTTCTGGAAGTGTTCATGTAACTCCCAGATGTGTCCCTGAGAATATCTGAATTATGATGGAAGAATCTTTCCTATTTACAGCTGAGAAAGCCAGCATTTATCTAACATCTTCTTCAAACACAATACTATATAAGTTAGAAGCTTTCTAGTAATTACAAAGAAAGAAAAACAAGAGAAAGGCTGGTTTCTGTCCTTGGGGGGTAGGGTGACAATCTAAGAGGAGAGGCTGCATAAGCACAAATGAAAAGATCGAAAACACTTTGTTAAAAACATATTACGGTGACATTTAAATGTGACAAACTTAGAAGAGACGATCTCCCCAAAACAAGATTTCCATATCTTTTAGGTAGTATCTTTCCTAGAACATGCTATTATGCTTCTATCAAAGCTTTTAAAATAAAGCTTGCCACGAAGAGAAATGTAAAATATAACTTTACTTGGTAAAAGCTATCATTCTAATTTTGAGCTCTTAACGCCAGTTTTAACATAAGCCTTTTTCTTCACTGAGAGTTCTCATGCTTGAGTACAGAAAATTATGTATTTTTTCCTGCTTTTTATGTCGTCAGTTTGTTAGGTGAAAGTTCTGAAAACAAAATCTTTTTTTTTTTTTTATTATTGAAGTAGAGTTGATTTACAATGTTGTGTTAGTTTCAGGTATACGGTAACATGTATATATTCTTTTTCAGATTCTTTTCCCATATAGGTTATTACAAGACATTGAGTATACTTATAGAGAGTAGTTGGTATAATAGTTTACCCAGAAGAATGGCAACTCCATGGAAATAAGAGGGAGCAGCGCGACATTCTTACCACCCCTCACTCGGAATGTTCATGCCAGCAGGCTCTGTAGCATGCATACAGGACCATCAGAAATGCTTTCTAAATGGATAGCTCAGACCCTCAGTCCCTTCTCTAAAATTCCAAAACCCGCAAAGCTCCAAAAACCAAGCGTTTGTCCAATTTATTGGTGACAAAACCTGCCCTGCACTGGTAATTGGGTATGTTACTTATTCCATCTAGTATGAACATATTTTCCTACACAAACGTAAATGTTTGATTGTAGAATGCTGCCCCACCCCTGACTGAGCACAGCTATGTAATTTATGCTTTATCATTTAATACTGTGAAAATTCTGAATTCTGAAACAAATCTGGCCCCAAGGGTTTCAGGTAAGAAATCATGGCACTGGAATAGCAGGGATTGATTAAGCACCTTTCATGTTCAAGGTGCTGTACACAGACATCTCATTTGATCCTCACCATGCCCTGTGAATGAGGTATTAATATCACTGTTCTAATGATGGAGAAACTGAGGTCCAGCAAAGTTAAGCAATTCATCCAAGATCCCATATCTCAGAAGTGATAGAGCAAAGACTCAAACCTGGGTCTGTTGGATTCCAAAGCCCATGTTCATTGCACTCTGTCTGAGGCTTCTCTGCAGCTCTTTCTCATCACATGCCTATTCACCAGCCCCATCAATCACCCCCTGATGGTGGTCATGGATTCTAGGAGCCTTCCAGGCTATATAGATGCCAAGGGAGAGAATGGTATTAAGCATTGATGAAGAGCTCATTTCTCTTCTTGCCCTTTCAAACGAACAATGGGTGTCTTCCTGCAAGACCTACATTTTTATGCCGATTCATTGCCATCTAGTGGTTATTTTAAAAAGATGAGTTTTACATAAAATATTAGGATGACGTACACCATTTTTAACAGGTGGGGGAGTTGGTCCTTGGATGCTGTTGAAAAAAATAAGATTTGCAGTAAAAAGGAAACTAACCTAAGAAAATATCTATAAAATGAAATAAATTTTCATTTTTACATCCTTCAGGTGAACGACTAGCAAGATGGATGGGTTTTGCTAAGGCTTTATAAAATCTCATCTATTAAAAACTGACCGAAATAATCAGATTAAATCTCTATGTATGCTGCTTAGGAAAATAAAAGCTTTCTCTAAAACCGTTTCTTCAGCCTTTCTCTAAAGATTGCCAGGGATCGTCTCTGTTCTAATTATAATATTTACAATGCAAATTAATAGTTGCCATGTACTCCTCTTCATGAAATTAAAAACAGTCATTCATATCCTCATTTACATACTTTCCTCTCAGATGAACTCTCACTCATCTTTGGTAACGATGAAATAATTTATAAACTTGAAAGTGGGTTCAAGGAAATCACAACATTGCCCACCAAAAGAGAAGTTTTTAGGTATTGTAAATACTTATTTAATATTTATTGAGCTTCCGGAAAGTCCTGTAATAGATTCAAATATGAACTCAGCAGTCTCTTGGCTTCAAGTGGCTTAGAATCTAAAGGAAGAAGATTGGCAAGTACATGTTAAGGAGAAATACAGAATGTGATGTAAGAGAATCCAATGTATTTGGAGATGGGAACAGTCCAGGATTAAAGTCCCGAAGACACCCACTGGCTTGCTAGTTTCAGAGGCCAGGCCCTGGGAACTTCATGACACCAAAGAGTTCTCAGATAAATTGAGATCAAATTAACTATCCAATTATTGGACCAACGAGAGAGTTAAAGTTGCTTCGGGGTTAAAAATGGGTACCCTTGGTAACCAAGGCTCAGCTGTCCACCTGTTGTTCCTGCTTAAACCGTCGGAAGGAAAGTCATGCATATGTCAGAACTGGGGGGGGGGTCTTCACTTACACGTTGCCTGTGGGTTAAACGGTGCATCTTGCAAGCAGGGAACATGATAAAATGAAGCAGACTCAGGACTTCCCTGGTGGTCCACTGGTTAAGACTCTGCACTTCCATTGCAGGGGGCACGGGTTCGATCCCTGGTCGGGGAACTAAAATCCCACATGCCACACAGCCAAAAAAAAAAAAAAAAAAAAGGCAGATTCCCCAAATTCACTTTATTTTCACATTATGTGGTTTGAAAGAAACAAAGAAAAAGAAGTCATCTACCTGCAGCAAGTGTAGGGATATAATGAGGGGCCACTAGCAGGGCACCCAAGGTCCTTTCTTTTTGAAAACTAACAAGCCTTATTATGACTTAGAAGTGGCCCAGTGCCATTTGTCCCTGCTTTTTCCTTTTGGCATGTTTTTCACATGCTCCTTGGTCTTTTAATTCTGAATTGTGACACTGCCTTGTTTTGGTACAAACGTTTACTTATGGGGTCCTGTTCACAGATTTCATTTCATCCAAGTAAAAACCCAGTAGTTTTGTGCTCTCCTTATTTTTGCTGCTGGGTGGCTTAATAAGAACAAAGGCAAGACTCAATACAGACAGAAGAACCTGTTGATTTGCAACAGGGAAGATGAAAGGTGCATGTCACACCCGGGAGGGGCTTCTGAACAACAGCCCAGAGGCACCGCACGTGATGAGAGCAGAGAAGAAGGGACAAGGGACCCCAGGGAGCATCCAATCGCTCTGCTCTTAACGAAGACTCACGACATCCCCCATTTATTCCTGAAATTGATCCACATCTTCATTAGGGAAACCAGAGGTTCTCATTTAGGGAAGGCCAGCATGGAATGCACCCCTCTGTCCATTTGGGATATTACAGTGATAAAATTACTAAAATGATTTCCAGGGCTCTTAATATATGTATAAATGTCATCTGAGCCTTTAAAAAAAACAAGGCTTTTGATGAAGTATAAAACTCCCCGGTGTGTGTACTCACAGCACATGCTCTATTGGAAGGCAACAATAGAATCGTGTGTGTGGGCACCAGACCTAAATCTAGATGTCTCAGGTTCAAACCCGATCAGCTACCCTGGGCAAGTTCCTTGGTCCTGTGTCTAGATTCCATTATCTGTAAAGAGGGAAAGTAACAGGACTTACCTCATAGGGTTATTCCAAGAATCAAATGAGTGAATGAATACACGTAAAGCACTTAGCATGGTGCCTGGAACAGAGAAATCACTCCATAAACATTAGCAGTTATTATTACTTATTTACAATGAAGTTTTGAATTAGCTTTAAATAATTCAGCATAAAAGTGTTTGTCACATGACTATTACATCCAACCAATACTACATGTAAGAAGAAAAGGTTGATATTATCTATACAGGAAGATATAATTGGTAATTATAATTGCTAATTATAATTAACAATGATTAGTCAAGTACCATGGAAATGCTTTACATATTTTAACTAATTTAATATTCCCTGGGGGGGGAGGGAGATACTTTATGCCCATTTCACAGGCAAGAAAACAGAGACTTAGAAAAGTTACATGTCATACAATAAGCCATGGACTGGAATTTAAGACCAGATATATCTGATTCCAAAGTATGGGTTCTTTATACCACATCCCAAATTTGGGCTTAATTGTTAAAATACAACGAGGCATTAATTTTCCTCTTAGATACTTGGCATCCAAGATAAAAATAGAAGCAGAATTGATGGATGCCTTTCTTTGACAGAATCAGACTATCAGAAAAACAGTAGCAACTAGATGGTCAAATCTAAAAGGAATTCATAAGTATATATTGAAATTTTTAATGGGCAATATTCTCAAATGGAGTATTTTGAAAAACAAACAAAAAAAGTTCTTTGAGTAACTGATTTTTTTGGTAAATATCCTTGCTGAAATCCACCTTACCCAAGATATTTCTGGAAGCAGTACTATATGATGACATATAGATATTGTATAGTGTCGTGTGATCTAGCTTCTTTCAAGAAGTCTGGAAAACTTAAAGGAATGAATTTAAGCACATCCTTTGGAAAACTTCTCATATATCAATTTCTTGACTGGGGTTTCTTCTGGTCAGAAATCAATTAAGCATTGAGCTCTCAGAAAATGGCTAAAATATTAGGGAACTAGGGCATAACTGTATTCAGGACTCAGTGTAACTTCTTCAATTTTTTTAAATTAAAAAGTATTTTTAAAATGCCAGCACTCACCAACTGTGCAAGGAAAAATTCATAAAAATAAAACTCCAACCCCTAGAATTGGGAAGAAATGAAGAGAAAAAATGCAATAAAAAAACCAATTTCAGCTTTTGGCTTCCATGGAGTTCCAATATACCATATGTACTTGGAAATCTTTTAAAATGACGAAATCAGCAATGTGTGAGAGATTCCTAATAGTTCACTGGTTTATTGGAAACCCAGGAGAGTACACAAACAGTGGAGGAATTGTCACAGTGAGAACATGAAGATAGAGTTAATGTTTGTAAAATGTTTAGAATTTTGGTGAAGGCTAGAAAAATGATAGAAGCTAAGCATTAGTGATGTGCGCAGTTTTTTGTTTGTTTTTGTTGTTTTAGCTCCTCTCCAACTTTGGAGAAAAGTGTTCACAGGTGCGCACTCCCACACACGTAAAAAGCCCCATTTCACATCTCCTGAACTCATGTATTTAACTCCCTACTTGACGTCACTTCAAAGTTTAACATGGTAAGAACGGAGCAACCTACTTTGGTCACAGTCTTACCCAGCGCAATAAATGGCAACTTCATGCTTCCATTCATGCTGACAAACAGCTTTGGAATCATCCTTGGTTCCTTTCTTTCTCTCGAATCCACATCTGTTATGTCAGACATCCTCAGCTCTGCCTTCAAAGTCTATCCGGCACCTGGCCATTCCTTACCAGCTTCACAGCCAACCTGGTTCACATCCGATCACCTCTCCCAGCTCATTGCAATGGTTTCCGACTGCTCTCCCAGACCTCACGTGTTGCCTTTGTTCTGCATTCAAAACAGCAGTTGGAGTGATGCTGTCACAGTGTTAGACAGATCATGTCAACCTGTTGCCTGAAACCTTCCAGTGATTTTCCTTCCCGCATGGTAATGGTCAGCATCCCTATGACGGCCAGAGGCCCTGCACTGCGTATGGGTCCCTGCCCCTTTGGCTCTGACCCCGTTTCTCCTCCTTTATTCCTCTCTCTCTCTCTCTCCACTCCTGATCCTCTGAACTGGAACACACCAGTTCACTCTTCAGAGTCTGTTCTGACCTTTCCCTTCGACTGTCACCCACATTTCCCAGTGGCTCACCTGCCCCCTCCTTTCTTGGTGGTATGTGCCTTCTTAGAGAAAAGTCTTCCCTCTTGGTATGGAAAGTTGCAAAACCCACCCTCCGTACCTTTTCATTCCCTTTCCCTACTTTCCTTTTCTTCTGAGCACTCATCATCATCCAACTTACTATACATTTTATTTTACTTAGTCATCGAACAGCTGATGCTGTCAGAATGTAGTTCCATAAGGGGTGGGAATGTTTGTATTCCCAGCGTCTGTCACAGGTCCCTAGAGAGGGAGCAACAGGGCTAGATCCAAGTTTATGGGGCCTGAAGCTTATATATGCAATCCGAAGAAAACTTTTTTTTAAAAAAAGAATACAAAATTAAGTATAAAAGTAAATACAATATATGCTTAGAATTAGAAATCACAATAAATTATTTTTTAAATAGTCAAAAACTGGCATAAAAATCACCAAGTTCAGAAACATGGCATATTTATTAACTGCCTACTTATGTCTACAGTACTTTTTGTCTACATTTTTGGCTATATCCTCTTTAGTACTTCCTTTTAGGACAGTAATTTTCTAATATTTTCTATAGAGAAAATGGAAAGGTATTTTGGTCTTTTCTCTGGCATCATTGATTAAAGTTTTATCTTGCTTTGTTTTGTTTTTTTATATTGATTTCTTGCTTGATTCATTGTTTAGCTTGTATTAACAGTTCAGCTTTACAACTTGTTCTTGGTAGTGTCACGTAAGTTATTAGGATTGTTGTCTAATTTGGAAAAACATCTATCAGGTTTCTTTGTTGTTGTTGTTTTTGGCCTCATGACGTGGCTTGTGGGATCTTTGTTCCCCGACCAGGGATTGAACCCGGGCCCCCAGCACTGGAATCATAGAGTCTTAACCACTGGACCGCCAGGGAAGTCCCTCTATCAGGTTTCTTTCAAGCAGAGTTGTAAGATTTCCAGTTCTTGTGCAGTGACCAATCTTAAATACTCCTTGAACTGATGACACTCAACAGTATGTTATTGATGTCCTCTTTGTGATGGCCTAATAGGATTGTCATGGCATCTCTGTCGATGCCAGTATTTCATGGGGATAAAACATGCAACTTTACCCATACATTCACTGTTTTTAATACACAGGTTTGCACCCAACAAAAGTAGGAAATCTGATGAGCTCGAGTACATGTAATTCTCATTAAAAGAAAACATTGGCTGGTACATTTATAATTTATCTGCTGCATTTTAAAGTATATTCCTGATCAGAGAGAACTTTTGTTTTGACCAGGAATCAAGAAGAACCACGTTTTCTACTTTCAGTTTTACATACCTAGTGATTGGAAGAATTCTCCAAAGCCAGCTCTGGCTATTTCTCCTCTCCACTGTAGGATACATTCACACAACCCTGCACGTTCACACCAAAACCTAGGGAGGGTTGACATAGCAAGCAGTATGCATATTTATGGCAACCCTTCCTACCCCAGGATAGCAACAGTCTGATGGCACACAGAAGTAACTGTGAAACACATACCTACAGCCACGAAACTCAAACTCAGTGCATGCTCAATCAGCCAGACCCCTAAAAATGCCTGCAGCCCTCCATTCCCAGAAAATACAAGGAAAACTCTGAGTGAAAAGTGATAGGAGTCATAACTGATTATAGTAAAAATATCTTATCATTGCAAATTCTACGAAAACATATGGCCAAGTGAACGCATTGACAGAGCCTCTCCTAAGACTTTGAAAAGAGCCTGTGCAAGTGAGGAGCCCTGAAGGTCAAGTTTTTACTAGCTTCATAATAAGGTAGCTTTTGACACTCAATAAATATTTGTTGAATAAAGTAAGGAAGAAACAATATCCAAGGCCCAAACCCAGATCTCCAAAATCTAAACACCGTGATATTTCTATACACTGCTGAATGTGGTCCACTCTTATGTGATGGGGGAGTCAAGCTACACGCCCACTGAGCCATTAGGCATGCTCTCAATGACCTCGAGATAAGGGGGGCGTGTTGTGAGGATTCTATGGTGGTAGAGAGATAGCAAGAAGAAACACTGAAGAAATGGTGGGAAAAGTATTTTAAAACTGGGAAACATTTAAATTAATTAATTAATTTATTTATTTATTTTTGGCTGTGTTGGGTCTTCGTTGCTGCGTGCGGGCTTTCTCTAGTTGTGGCAAGCGGGGGCTACTCTTCGTGGCAGTGCGCAGGCTTCTCATTGCGGTGGCTTCTCTTGTTGTGGAGCACGGGCTCGTGGGCTCAGTAGTTGTGGTTTGTGGGCTCTAGAGCGCAGGCTCAGGAGTTGTGGCGCAAGGGCTTAGTTGCTCTGTGGCATGTGCGATCTTCTCAGACTAGCGATTGGACCTGTGTCCCCTGCATTCGCAGGAGGATTCTTAACCACTGTGCCACCAGGGAAGTCCTGGGAAACATTTTATTCATGGCCCTGGCACTGGCCTGGAGTCAGAGAAGCCAGGAGGCGAATGACTCGATGATGTTAGACAAGTTACTTTACCTCTCAAAGCCCCAGTGTCGCCATCCAAAAATGTCTGGTCCATAGTGGGTAGTCAGTAAACTGCAGCCACCGTGGTGATTGTTCTTGTTGTAATGAGAGGGCTGCTCAGACACATGAATTCATTCCTCAGCTTCCTCTGACCACCTTTCTAGATCCCTCTATCCCTCTTCTTTAAACCAAAGCAAATGAGATGGGAGGCCCACACCTGGCTTTTCTCTGGGCCTGATACACCTGAGCCCTGAGAGTACATAGGGACCCTCACAAGTCAGGAAGTCAGTCTATTTCCGCCTTCACATTCTGTTTTTGCCATGTAGCTAAGAGCTTTTCCTGAAGCCAATCTCCCAGCAGGGTGCCTGAGCTTAGTCTACTTTTGTTCTCTTTAAGAAGTTAGACTGATACTAGAGGGGGAAGAAAATATTTAGACCAATATATTTTTTCCGTCCACTATGTTCAAAAGAATTTTAAAACGGCGGGATTAATGAGTTATCGCTAGATACGGCACAATCATTGTGTCTCTAGCTGACCAGTCCCTGCTGGCTCACCATTAGCTTTAAGTTCTGGAAAAGGGAGTGATACTGAAGACTCATCTGATCTGTAATCATGGACAAAATATTACAGCAATGAACAACAACGAAAAAAGATGTCCCCTCTTAAAGTCGATGATGTTCTTTGGGAATCACGTTTGAAAGCTGAAAGTCTATTTTAAACTAATTGCATTCAAAGTTCTTTATTCGTTTCTTTCTTGTGGTGGAACAATCCCAAGTTTATACAGATGGGCTCTTGTTCAGTGGCCACTGCAATGGAAAAGAAGGCAAATGATCCTCCAGCAGGCAAACATGGAGCCGTGGCCAGCAGCAATGACAGATGGGCGGATCCACTCCGTCATGGTTCCACTGAAGCTTTTCCCAGCACACGTAGAGCTCTGCTGTCACAGGCTGTAAGTGGACACAACCCCTTGAGAAAGAGATTTAGGGGTCTTAGCTTGGTGATAAAAGTAAATGCCATTAAATGAGTACATCAGATGGGCAGGAGGGATGTGATGACTTCATAAGGCAAATTCCTTGGAAAGTAGAAATGTGTACTCTTGAAATTGTCTCTGGAATTTACATGGATTTTGAAGCAGATATAGAAATCTATTTCAATCAGTGTCAATTGTGTCGACCAGGAATTTTAAATTGAAATAATCCTTTCCTTTAGCACATTTGACATTCGTCCATTAACTCTCTAATATCCTTATCCAGTTTTGTACCCACTTGCTGGCCTATAACTGCAGTCACTTAACCTTGACAGTTACCCATGTCCTTCTCAAGTCAAGTGCTTTTTCTCCAGGTCCATTTTTGTTTGTTTGTTTTTTGTTTTTTGTTTCTAGACAATTTCATGATCAACTTTGACCTTAATTATACACTTTCCAAAATCAATGAGAAGGACTTATTGCTTCCTTCCCCGGATATAGACACAAGGATCAGTGAGACAATACTCTTTTCTAATTTTATATGTAATTTTTCTTTCCAGTAATATTGATCACCCCATTTTTCTCACCTCTCTCTGTGAAAGCCCAGGGGGATGGGGGGTTGGGGACAGCTCATTTGTTAAATGAGCCCCATGGCAGATGAAGTTAGTTCACACTTCTTTCCAGAGGCTTTCTCTGCCAGGGTTAAAGTCAATCTTTGTAGCACAGCACCACAAATGCCAATAATGTAGTTTAGATAAAATGAGTCCCATGACCAAGAATGACAATTACAGTGGACTTGCCTGTGATTCTGTACAATTATTTATCCTGAAGTTTAGACTTTAATTCCCAATAGAAGATTTTAGACATTGCAGAATTAGAACAGATTGATCATTAATTACAGTGGTCTGTGCTTAGAGCCTTTTGCAATCACACACTAGGCTCACAGTCTAGAAACCCATAAACCTGTACCTTCTACCATAGCCTGAGAATATTTGAATAGTCATGGGTGAACAGATAATCTTCCTCATATGATAAACTTTCTTAGATAGGCTGTGGGTTATCCCTCAGAGGACAAGACTAACATTTAAAAGGAATATCTATGAATTCTAAATATTTCTGCCAAAGGGATCAGTTTTTCTATCATCCTATTGAAGCACAGGTCTCATATATGATGTGATCATTCTTAACCACTTTAAGACTTGTCTTCTACAATGACAGGAATAATCAATAAGCCCACCTCTGACCCATAGTAGAGGTTCCTATCCAGGATTGCCAGATCACATGCAAGATGCTCAGCTAAACTTGACTTTCAAATTGACAATGAATAATTGCTTAATACAAATATGTCCCATGAAATATTTGGGACACATTTATATTCAAAATTTATTCACTGTTTATCTGAAATTCAAATTTAATTGGGTGTCATATTTTATTTGCACATCTAGCAACCATTTGGGTACCTTTTGTTCTAAAGACTCAAAACATGTCTCATCAACATTCAGAAAATATTATGCATCTATCCGATATCAATACAGGAGAATCAAACCCAAATAGTGTTGACATATGGAAGGGGCATCCTAATGGAGTTCCAACATGTCATTTGAGCAGTTCCTAAAAGATCTAGGTCCTGAGGCACTATTACGTTCTCCTTTTGAACAGTTAACAGCAGACACTAAGGATTGACCACCCACTAACCATTCACAAGTGCTTGTATCTTTGACTTCCTCTATTACAGGGGTTGGGAAGATAAAAGGTCTCACTTTCCCAGACCGCCTATAGCATGGTCCAGTTCTAGAGGATGAAAGGCAAGTTGGAGGCACTGGGTGAGGCTTCCAGGAAAACTTTCATGAAAGGTTCTGCTTTGCTGGCTGGAAAGTTGTCACTTGGGACTTGAAAATTGTTCTAAAGTCAAATAATGCTTGAGTCCAACCATAATCCTTCCTATTCCTTGCTTCCCAACCCTGCCTTCCAATCTGCCAGGGTTGGCCTTCATCCCAACTACTGTCCTCTCCTTCAGGAGTAATTAGATTAGTCTCCCAAATTAGCTTCGCTGATGACAGGTTGGTGCTCATGGAGATTATTTAGTGCATTTGATGCTACTTTGGTCCTTTTGTTTTATTTGACTCCATATCCACAAGCTGGACTTCTTCTAACCAATCATGTCAGAAATGCATGTTTTTTTGTCCCAAGTGAAACTGGGCAAGACCAGACATTGGAAATCCACCACTCTTTAGAAAATTAACTCAAGGTGCTCAACCAATGTTGAGCCAGTAACATCAACCCAAGCCCTCCTTAAACACAGAAGGAAATCCACTCGGCATAGCCTATCAGCCCTCAGTTAGCATCTTTGCATTCTCACAGGAAGTAAGACTTCTTGTGGTGTTTACTTGTGTACTTAGTTTTCTGTTCTGAAGCCATACCATCTTGACATCTCAACGTGAGGAGGAAAGAGACCAAAGATGACCGTGTTGATGCAAATCTGAATAACCCAATTTACTCAAGTTTAACATCTCTGCTGTTCCAAATTCAACCCCATTTAAAGAAGGATGTTTTATTTCTTTTCTAAGATAAGAATTCATGCACAATGCGCTTATCATAGGCCAAGCTTACTGGATGGCTTGGGGCCAAGCAGAAAGGTAGCCAAGTAGCATTATCATTCTAAAAACACCTTATTCTTTTTTAAAGTTCATGTTATTTTTTTTAAAATTTATATTCAAATCACACCCTCATTTGAGATTGGTAAAAATTCTTTTCTCTAAATAGATTCTGGTGAGGGCTGGGGGGAGGAAGAAAACCTAAGCTGAAAAAATTATGTCAAACCTCACACCCTGGTAAGTTAGGTAGGCTTCATTCACTCACTCACCCATTTGTTTCTTCATCCATCCATTTCTTCATTCATTCATCATGTGAGTATTTGTTGGGTGCCTCTGAAATATGAGCCAGGCTCCAGTTATGAAATAATTTGCTTGGTGTGTGTGTGTGTGTGTGTGTGTATGAGTAGGTTGTACTCTAAAAATACTTTTAGTTGTTAACATATCTGTTATTTGATAGTCTCATGTGTGCATTATTTTTATTGTTTTACCATTAAGAATAATTGACTGATCATTCCAACATATATGAAAATCTCATGTCTTAGAAAGGAAGCTTTACCCAACCACTCATTTTAAAATGTCAACTGTGTTAAAATGCCAAAGATTCATATTAGGAGGGTGAAAGTAGACATCAGTGTGGCACAAAAGAAACAGTCTTACAGACTGATGAATATTTCATCATTTCTCATTGTTTTCTTGTTCTTTCTAGGTTGGCTGGTGCCTGTGTACCTGGCTGACTTCCGAGGCATGAACTCAATGGAGAGGATGTTAGCACTTGAATCAACTGAAAAATCCCACTTGGGTAACACTTAGGCTCCTGGGTCTCAGGCTGTCAGCCCAGTCAGTCTGTAAAACAAAATATTCTTGAGTTTCTCAAGTGTATGTAAACTGTCCTAGCTTGACTTTTCTGAGCAAAGCCTTCCCCATGGTCACAGAAAGACAATTCTCAGCAAGAAGAGGGAATGTAAATTAGGCAGCATGGTGGGATACAGTGCTTTCTTCAAACCTTGAGCTGTGAAATCAGTTTAGTAAGCCTGACCAGCATGGAAGGGACCAGAACAGAACAGATTGGAAAGGAATAGAAAGTATCAGAATGGATCGCATGGCATGTCCTAAGGGTAAGTGTTGTTTGGGGAAAACCTTTTCCTTAATATAGCATGGGTTATATTTCTTCATATCATCAGTTTTTCTCTCTCTACCAAACCTTCCCATGATTCTCAATATGCAATGATTTCATTCTTAAAAATAAACCTTTCCCGACCCCACTACTCACCCTGGCTGTTGCCCCAGTTCATTCCTTCCCTTTAAAGCAATTTCCTGCAAGTAGTGTCTCTACGTTCTCATTTCTCTCCTTCCATTCTCTCTTGACTGCCCTTCCCAGCCCAGCGCCCCAGCAAGACTATGATAGTCAAAGTCACCCATGATGCGCATGCTTCCAAACCCAATGGTAGATTCTCAGCCCTCCTCTTGCTTGGCCGACTGGCGGCCCTGGATGTGGTGGTTCGTCCTCTCCTCTTTGAAGCACCTCCTCACTTCCCTCCACTGCTCCCGGGCTGCTCCAAGTCACCTTCCTGTTCCCCTGTCCTATCGTGCTGGTGCCCTGACTGGTCTTCTTGCCCACGCTCTCACCCACTACCACCCCCAAAGTCTGTTCTCCACATAACAGTTAAATCGTGTCATTGTTTGTTTTAAAACGTCCACTGACTTCACAGGTCACTCAAAGTTAAGGTCAACAACTTTATAGCAGCCTCAGAGACCCTGCACAATCGCCTCCCTCACGCCCCCACCCAACCTCACTGCCCACTACTCTCACCCGACTCTACCATCTCTGCCCCCACTGGCCTTCTCTCTGTCCCCCCAAACCCACCAGGCTGCTCCTCTTGCTGGAGCTTTGCCCTTGCTGTCCCTCTGCCTGGAATATCCTCCCCCAGATTCGTGTCCGCCTTACTCCTCTTCCTCTAGGTCCTGGCTCAAATCTGCCATCTCAATGATGTCTTCCCCGTACACCGGATCTCAACTTTACACACACACACACACAGATAGCACCTCACACCCATTAGGATGGCTACTATCCAAAAAAAACCCCAGAAAATAACAAGTCTTGGTGAGGCTGTGGAACAATTGGAGCCCTTGAGCGTGCACTGTTGGTAGGATTGTAAAATGGTGCAACTGCTAGGTAAACACTTTGGAGAGTCCTCAAAAATTAAAAATAAAAATCCAATATAATCCAGCAATCCCACCTCTGGGTATTTGTCCAAAGACTTGAAAGCAAGGACTCGAAGAGATATTTGCACACCCATGTTCACAGCAGCATTATTCACAATAGCCAAGAGGTGGAAGCAACCCAAATGTCCATCAGCAGATGAACAGATACACAAAATGTGGTCTGTTACCTACAATAGAATATTATTCAGCCTTGAAGAGGAAGACAGTTCTGTCTCCTGCTACAGCATGGATGAACCCTGAAAACATTATGCTAAGTGAAATAAGCCAGACACAAAAACAGCGTGATTCCACTTATATGAGGGGCCTAGAGAACTCCAAGTCATAGAGGTGGAAGGGAGAATGGTTGATATGAGGGACTAGGGGTTCGGGAGAAAAGGGGAGTCCTTGTTTAAAGGGTACAGAATTTCAGTTTTACAAGATGAAAACATTCTGGAAATCTGTTTCATAACAACGTGAATGGACTTAACACTACTGAACTGTACACTTAAAAATGGGTAAGATGGTAAATTTTATGTTAAGTAATTTTTACCACAATAAAAAAAATCCTGAAGAAACTGTATATCTTCAAGGAACTGATGCCGGTTTATAGTTTCTCTTTTGAAAGCAAACAGGGAAGAGAGGCAGACGTTCTCTGAAACAATGACGTGTCTAACTCTAACTTACCAGCTCCTGGTTGCTTTCCAATCACCCTTACTCAGTGTCTGTACCTTTTGGGGTCACTGAGGTGTCTCTCATCAACTTCCACAATCTAGCTCACCGCCTTCAGCCAGCTCACGTTTTTGTGTCAATTTCTGGGAGCCCATGAAGAAACATGATGTTAATTTTGGACATCTGTGCATAAAGAAAACAAAAGCAGAGGTTACCTTGGAGGAATTGCAAGTATCACCTGGACCCACTCGCAACAGGTGACCGTTCCCACAGGACCATGGGGTCCCAGAGCTGCCGGGAGTCTGAAGGAGAAGAATAAGTATCTCAGGGACAGTGCCTCAGCTCCTGGAGTTTGCGTGGCTGCCTGTCATTTTTCTCTGCAGCGACTGTCGCTATAAATCTGACTGCTGCAAAGGCTGCCTTAGGGGAGCCAAGGCAAACACCAAGCTCTTTGCCAGGTATGTAAAATGACTCTTTTACTTCTGATGATCAGCCTGCAGACTCTTGCCTGGAGTGGGTAGGCTGGTGTGCCTGGTGGAAACCACTGTTTAATTCACTTTTACTCCTCTGGGGAAGGGCAGTTTTGCCAAGAAGGCTACATTCTGAGCAGATTAAATTAGTTTGCTCTGAAGGCAGTCAGTTTCTGGGTAATTTGTTCAGGCACCACTGTGTGCCACTTAGATTACTTCCCCAGTTATGCAGGGCAGTCTCAGAGGTCCTTAGGGGTTTGGGTTTCTGTATCCTCACTCTCCTAATGACACCATCCTGGGGTGGGTGGGTCCCTCCAAAGGAAACACTGCTTTAGCAGATTTTTGGATGAGCTCATGCTGGTTAGAATGTTTCAAGTGTTGAGTAAACTCTTCCTTATTATGAGGGCATAGATAAAACCTCCTATTTAGAGTCTAGTCATCATAGATTTGTGTGGGATTCCTGCTACTTGCAGAGCATGCTTACAAAGTATTTTCACATGATAATTCTTTATCACTTGTATTAATCATTTACCTTTCTTCACATCCAGCTACACCAAAAACATATGGTTGATCTTCAGGTTACTACCTCCACCCATTAGCTGCCCTTAACTTCTCAGCTTCACAACCAGTTATATGTCAGTCAGGAGACATGAAGTCCCTGACATGAAGAACAAGCTGTATGTCTTATTCTTGTGCTCCCATCCTCCATCCTGAGGGATGCAGTCCCTTGGGTATCCCATTCCTGACCTTCCAGTGGGGACGCCAGAACAGAAATCCATCCCCCCGCCCAGCCCACATGGACGTAACAAATGCCCTCGTGCATTCCTGCTTTGGTTGGAAGCTTGTTGCTCAGGGGGTAGAGATCAAGGAGGGAGCGGGACCCAGGTGCTGATAGGAAGCAGAATAAAGACTGAGTTTTAAGATTCAGAACAGAGAAAAGGGGAGAGTTTCAAGAGTGAGAGGTCGAGAGGTATGGAGACAATGGGAGGAGGAGGGACGGAAGTTACAACACGCAGGAGAAATAGGAAACCCAGGGCCATCCTGTGCGTAGTTGGTCCTCCAGACGGGGTGATGAGGTAAAGGGTTCATCCCCCGCCTCCTTGCTGCCCTATTACCGCTCATCCTCCAGGCCTCCCCCCACTGTACTGTCAGCAGAGAAAGAGGGTGTTCATGGTAAGAGAGGGAGCTGGTCAGACAATCCGCTTCACCATCCCCGATTGCTGTGGACATACACTGTCGGCAGCTGTAGGTCAGAGGGTCAAACCCAGGTGGCTCAAGAGCCGGGCTCCTCCCAGGTTAACACTGTGACCAATGCAGGAACCTGGATGCTGTTCAGCACACGGTGGGTTCCCAGAGAAGGTTCTATGGGATCTGAATGTCATCACCAAACGCAGTTCTGTGGTGGCAGGTCTATCCCTGCAAATGCCTGAGCTTAAGGTGCCCTGGATTTTGGTGTGAGAAATGCTCATCGATCTTGGTCCAAGGATCACACTGTCAGATGCCACCGTTAGATCCCATAGTTGCACCAGGTTTCCCAAGATCCTGAGGAAGGAAGGCCCCATCACGGGCCTGTGCCTCAGCATGATGCCCACATCTATTATAGCATGAGCAGGTGTTGCCCATCCGGAGGGCCTGGACAGCTCTGAAATACTCACCACGGCAGCAGTTGGGCAGGTTGAAGTGAGTCACAGCCTTATCCCCGAATTGCATGTGGAAAATAAACAGAAGAACCCAGGAAGCAAAGTTGAGTCATCTCAGCTTATATAAAAGTCAATTCTTCACTCACTTATTTGTTCAACAACTTGGTTCGAACTCCTAAGTGCCAGGCATGGTCAAGGCACTGGTTGGGTAATACAAACAGAACAGAGGTGAGTGAGGGGGATGGAGAAGCCTCATGGAGCGTGGTCTTGTCTCCTGGCCAATGACTAGCACTATGTGTGCAGGAACCATATGCAGCACCACGGTCAGTGCCTCACCCATACCCCTGCCCCTCACTGCTACTTGGCAAACCACTGTGATGATGCCCGAGAAATTTTTTTTTTCCCAGCTACACGGACCACTTTGCTCTTAGCTCTCTCTCAGGGCAAGCCAGTGAGCTGGGAAGATAAGGTCCTGGAAGCAGCCCTCAACCAATGAAGATGAGTGGCTGGTGGATCAACACCCCCACTGTCTCACCCTGCAGCTGTGAGAGCTCCAGGAGTGCTCTCTGCTACCCCCTAGTGGCATGAGAACTTTATGGGCTTCCATCCTTATCTTTGTCTCCCTTCCCCCTTCCCCACTAGTGTTTCCTGGCTTCATCTTCCAAATAAACTATTTGTATTCAAATCCTTGTCTCTGGGTCTGCCGCTGAGGAACCGAAAACAAAAGACCGTATTACTTAGATTTTTCCATAGAGTTTCAGTTTTGACAATCCCATCCCACCAGTATATGTCACATCTTCTGGTTTAGAAAACCTGTTTGCCATCTTTATGGGCCTCATAAGATGTCTACCAAAGGGTGATCTTTATTTGTTTGGAACCAATAAAAGCTCCCCCACCCCTACCGTCCCAACTCCATCTATGAATGTTAGAAATGAAAGTAGAATAAAGAGAGAAGATTGTTTTAAATTTCCTTTTTATTAGGACATTTTCTTTATATTTTAAATTCTAAAAATGGAGTCTTGATTTATTTTTCTTGACAACTAGGACTGTAGGAAGTTTTCTAATATGAAGTTCAAGGCTCACCTCCAGTCCAGTGAAGAGCACTGGGTGAATAGCCCCATCTTGCCGGCACCCTCCCATCAGGGTGTCCCTCACTCTTCGGAGTGGCTTTTGCCAGCAAGCATCATGCTTACAAAATATCCTTGAAGGCAAAAGAAAATCATCGGCTTGATTGTAGACAGTCTAGAAAGAAGTACATATCTGGGATCCAAAACGGAAAAAAGATAAACAGTGAGCTTCAGAATTGTTTAGTGTCATGTCACTTGGATCCCCAAAGTCTTGATTTTAGCCAGACTTGCCTCAGGCCAGTTTGAAATAAGGACACTTTGAACTGTTGAATCATAACCAAGCTGCATAAAAAGGCTACTGATTTGCTATTTCTATATTTTATGCAAGTGATGGTGGAGGAGAAAGCATTTTTTAGCAACTGTATGTAACTGTAGCTCAAAGAAATCACAAAACTTTATGAAAAATCTGCTAAAGATATTTGGCTAATTGCCTTGTCCTGTAAGAGTTCTATATATCAGAGAAAAAACAGGCAGACAGACAGACACACACATGCACATGCACACACACATACACACACACACATCCTCATCAAATACCCCACCTGGCTTAATATTTTCTCAGATGCATTTATCAACTAGTAGCACTTTGCGTATTTGTCTTACAAAAGACACATTAATCTGCAACAGCCATGTACTTGGAACCCCAAATTTGCTGAAGGATCCAAACTGGATTTCCCCTTCACAGGTGATGTGAAGCCCTATCTCATGGGGTTACAGACAGAAGTGACAGAAGCAGACAGTTTTAACAACAATGACTTAGCAATCTCAGCCCCTGGGAAAAAGAAAAGAAAGAAGAGTTTACAGAGAAAGCACTAACATTTTTTTTTAAAATAAAATGACCATCTAACACAAGATGGAATAAAATTAGAATATGGAAAAGCAAAAGTGAAATTTTGTTATTAATTATGATAAACCAAAACCATTAGAAAGATAGTAAAACATTGGAAATAGTCAAATACATAGCACATGAGTTCTTTTTAGTATTGTTTTGAAATCATCCTGTGCTAGTCCTTCAGATAAACATTATGGAAAACACCTTAATTTCTGAAACAAATTAAAAAATCAAAATAGGAATATCTTTTTTATGTATGTCAAAATCAGATTAAGACATAGCACTGAGACTATTTCAAAAGGGTAGCATTCAATTCAGTCTAGCAAACAGTTACCAAAAAACTTACCAGGAGCTGGATACCGCATTTATCCTCTCCCTACCTCAGTTTCCTTACCTGTATATAGTAAGGATAATCATAGTACCACCTCAAAATATTGTCATGAGGATTAAATGAGTTAATAAGTGTAAAACACTTAAACCAATACCTGATAAATAGTGAGCACTGTGTGTATTAGCTCTCATCACCATCACCACCATCATCATCACCATCTTCATCACCACCATCATCATCCTCACCATCCTCACCATCATCATGACCACCATGATCATCACCATCACCATCACCACCATCATCATCAACACCATCATCATCACCATCACCACCACCATCATCACCATTATCATCACCACCACCATCATCATCACAATCATCATGACCATCATCATCACCATCACCACCACCATCATCTTCATTATCACCATCATCATCACCACCACCACCACTATCATCATCAACACCATCATCATCATCATCATCACCATCACCACCACCATCATCATCACCATCATCATCATCATCACCATCATCACAATCACCATCACCACCATCATCATCATCACCACCATCATCATCACAATCATCATCACCATCATCATCACCATCACCACCACCATCACCATCATCATCATTATCACCACCATCATCATCACCACCACCATTGTTAGTGTTCTGAGTACTAAAATGTTGAGGCAGTCCTGCCAATATGGGGTTTGTCATGTTTGCAAGGAAATATGCTAAATCCACAAGTAACTATAACACAAAGCCACATGTGGAAATATCCCTTGAAAGCTACCACAGCACCCTCAGATGTGGAACCCTGTTTCACTAAGATAAAATTATGGAAGGGAGATTGCCCACCTGACATCACCCACTCTGGGTATCAGAACTTTGACTCTTATAGTTCAGGAATTTAACATCCAGTCTTTTAACTTGAGATTCCATGCAAAGGGAAAGAGGAGTTGTTTAGCATGAATAAAGCTCTATTCTGTAGTAAGAACCACACCCTTATGCACATGAGTCATAAAGGATACGCTGGTGCCATCTCCAGGCCACTGTCACTAAACGGCGGGAGGCCCTCTCCAGAGGGCTCCCTGGCCACTTGCATCCTCTTCGGTGATTTCCAGATACTGGGATGTCTGCGTCTTACGTCAGGGCACACAGGTTGACCACAGATGGTTTCAACTCTTACTTTTAGCCCAGAGATGGCTGTGTAATGAGAGTTGCAGCCGGGTCTCCGCCCTGAGCACATGTTGAGATCCACCTGCGGGATGAGCAGTGGCCCATCCTAATCACTGGTCTTCCGCCTGTTGTGGCCCTGGGGGACGTCTTTAAATCCCCAGAGGAAGATCTGCTTCTAACTTGGGGTTAGAACTGAACCCGTATCCCTCATTTGTGCCATGCCACAAAACTTCCTGTTAATGCCCCTAAAATACTCCCCAGGCAACAGTAGCTCAGGCACTGCTGTGAATCATTTTGGGCTTGGTATCACGTGGGTTGTAATGTGAGAGCCATAGCTAAGCTATCAGTGTCAGAGGTGACAGAAACCAGGTGGGCAGGCTGGTAGATGGGGCAGGAGATTGGAACACAGGTCAGGGAAGGTGGGGAATGGCTTTTGATTAGGTCTCGGAAACATGGGTCTGAGGATGGAGAAGAGGTAATAGGGGAAGAAGAGAACATTCTAGACATGGGGAGCAATGCCCTCTCCACTGTCCACCGAGTGCCTTGCACAGTGCCTGGCACATCGTAGGTGCTCAGTAAACCTTTAGTGAATGAATGAATGAATGAGGCATGGTACAAAGGTGAATAATGATAAGGCAGATTTTCACTGCACCCTAATTATTCTGTTTTGACTCTAATATGAAACCCAAGTTGGAGAACAAGAAACAAAAAGTTTCAGTGCTGTTTAATAGTGATGCATCAGTACACAAAAATCATTTACTATTTTAATGTCTAGGCTTCAGTTTTAAATTTAATGGGAATGTCTTATTTCCTTCTCCATCTCCATCCTTCCTTCCTTCCCCTCCCTTTCTGTTCCCTTTCCCCTTCTCTCTCTCCCTTTCTTTCTTAAAACACCTACTATATATTGCTTCATTTCTAAAGTGCACATCATTTATGACTTATAAAAAATTAAAAACAGAATCTATGCAGTAATGTATTTGTTGTTGTAATTTCATAACAGATGCGACTGTTCCAAACCACGAGACAAAGCTGACTCTTTGCTGGCCTTCCAATCACTGTCTTAAAGTCAGCCAAACGGAACAGGCCCCCTAGGATAGATGATCTTCAAGGTTAGAAACCTGCTACGGTGGTTACAAATCTGCGTGTCATAAATAATATTGCATTTACAAATAGACTTGAAAAAGGTCAGTGCATTTTCTCTGCCCTTTTAAAGCTGTTCCCTTTATTTGTTAAAGGGTTTGGGTTACAGATGAGCTTTCTTGCCTTTATTAATGTCTCTCCTGCCTTGAAACCAAAACTGTGCTCTGAAAAAAACGAGTGACTGTCTTATCCTACTGCATTTTTACACAGCTTTAAAAATCATTTCATTTGTGAATTTGATTACTGTCTCGGGGGGAAAAAATTTACCAGCCAAGCAGAGGAATCAAGAAGAGATAGAACCTAACGTTCAGCAAGAAGTAAAGTCTTGTCCTAGGAAAATATTAGATACAATTTTAACCTCACCTCTTAGAAAAATAGAATTCATTTTTTGAAGGACTCATTGTTCTGAAAAAAGTTATATTATGAATAATTAACACCTTTTTTTAAAGCCATAGTTTATTAACATACTTTTGGAGAAGCACCTTGAAAGCAAAAAAACGGTGACTCCTCTGAATACCTAGCTGCAGGTTTTTTCTTTCCTGGGACCAGCTGACTCACCCAGCATCTGCGTCACTCAAATCCTGCCCACTCTGCCCTCGTCCGGAAGCAGAGAAGGTCAGGGCTCCAAGAGGTGACAGGAGCTCCTCTCTGGGGAGGCCCTGGACGCAGAGCTGTGACTTGAAGGCGGCTCTGGGTTCTCAGGCTTGCCCAGCCGTGGGGACGGCTGCCCCTGAGTTTCTCCTCGCTTCACCAGGCCTGTCTTCTGAGCTCTCCAAGAGCTGCTTTTTTTTTTTTTTTTTTTTTTTTTTAATTTATTTATTTTTGGCTGCGTGTGGGCTTTCTCTAGTTGCAGTGAGCGGGTAGGTATGGCGCACGGGCTTAGTTGCTTTCAGGCATGTGGGATCTTCCCGGACCAGGGCTCAAACCCGTGTCCCCTGCATTGGCAGGCGGACTCCCAACCACTGTGCCACCAGGGAAGCCCTAGAGCTGCTTTTTTTTTTCTTTTTCTGCTTGTCTTCCTTCTTTTCTTCCTTCCATCTCTCTTTTTCCCTTTGTCCTTTCCTCCCTCCCTCTTTTTCCTTTCTTTCAAATTCTCTTCAAATTTCTATCATCAATTTTAATTATACAATTTTTATAAAAATATATTCTCAACGAAGAAACTACAGAAACAAAACGATATTCAATGTTGGCTTGACCCCTGTCCACACAGCAGTGCTTTCAGGGTGTGGATGGCCTTCCGGACACTCACAGGTGATGCTCTTTTGTCTGTGTGACTGTGTTAACGTAAAGGTGTTGTACTGCGGGTTATATTTGGCAATTTGATTTTTTAAAAAATATTTTAATATTGTATTAAACCTCAAATAGATATAAGTTAATCTGTAATAGGTATAGGGTATACAGAATAACAGGACAGCAAACACCTATGCATCTCACACCCAGTGTAAGAAATGGGATCTTACCTTTGATTTAGAAGCTGCTTTAATTCCATGCTCCTCCTTCAGAAGTAACCACTCACATGAGTTTTGCGTTTAGTATTTCTTTACCTTTCTTTATAGTTTCTTCATATGTGTATCATCCCTGAAAATATGCAATGGAATTTTTCATGTTTTTATACTTTATGTAAGTGAGATCAAACCCAAGTGGGGGGTGTGTGTGTGTATAGCTGAAGCTCATTTATTTTCATTCTTCTACAAAAGCCCCTTGTAAGAGTAGACCACAATTTTTTTAGCTAAGTAAAATCATTGTTTATTTCTAGCTTAAAAATAACATTTCTACATATATGTAAGCCTATAAAAGAGAACAAGAAACCAACACATATATATAATAATTTTACAACTGCCAGAATTAAAATAGAGCTAGGAATAAAACTGACATAATTGCATGTCACTCAGTTTAAAAATATTATTGAAGCCTTGTATGAAATTGTATTTAGGATATATATTTTATTATATCACCTTGTCTTATGGTTTTAGTACCTTTACTGTATTCAACATTGTCAAAAAATTTTCATGTTATAACTGGCATTACTTAATTAACATTATCTTTATTTAAATTAAATTTACCAAGGATTAGACCACCATTCATGTACACATTCCATTATTGTCTGTAGCTGAGATCACTGTTAATTTTTTGCTGTAGATTTCCACGTACATATCCCCTGATGCATGTGTACAAGAGTTTATCTTGGACATTTACCCAGGACTGGCCTGGGTGTGCACATTTTCAACTTAACGGAAAACGCCAAATGGTTTTCCAGACTGGTAGTTGCAAGTCCCACTCCTACGAAGAGTGTGGAAGGGTTCTGGTATCTCCACATCCTGCCCAATGCTGGGTCATTATTGGAATTTTAAATTGGGGGATTTTTAAATCAGGTGTCTGTGAAATGGGACCTCACTGCTTTCACTTTTATTTTCCTGATTGCTAACGTGGTTGATCATCTTTTCCTCTTCTCTGAACAGCTTATTCACATTTTGGGTCCATTTTTCTCGATGGTTATTTGTTTTTGGGGGGGATTGTAAGAGTTTTTTCTATAACGATCACAGTAACCCCTTGTTGGTTGTATGTATTGCAACTCTCTTCTCCCTTGTCTCCCTTCTCCTTTGGCTTTTCTTTTTACTTTGTTTTGCTGTCTTGTGATCAACAGAAGTGCTTAATTTTAATGTAGCCCAGTGTATCCATATTTCCCTTTTAAATTTATGATATTTTGCCAATTTTATTTTCCTTCCCCTGAGATTATAAAAGGAGTCTCCTTTTTGTCTTCTATGAATTTATGGTTTTGCCTTTCACATTTAAGTTTTTAATCTACCTGGAGTCACTTCTGTCGGATGAAAAATAAGATTCAATTTTCATTGTTTCCATATGGATAATCACTTGACATGGCTCTATTTATTGGAAAGTCCATTCTTTGCCTGTTGCTTTGCAAAGCCAGCTCTGCCATAACTCAAGCTTTCATATACAGGTTCCTGGGCTTGATATTTTTTTCCATTTGATAATTTCTCCTGTGCAAATACCACTCAGTCTTAATTGTTATAGATTTATATTAAGTGCTGATATTTAGCAGGGCAAATCCCTCATCTTATTCTTTGTTCTCAGAGGTATTTTGTAATTTTGTTTATTCTTTAGTTCAGAATCGTCTTGTCAAGTTCCAGCAAAAGAATGATTCCCGCCCCCCCACCCCCAAAAAAACCATTGGGATTTTGATTGGAATGCATTGAATCTATAGATCATATAGGTGAGAACTGATATGCTTATGTTATTAATTGTACCAATTTATGAACATGAACTGTAGCTCTATTTATTTTGGTCTGCTTTAACATGTCTCAATAATGTTTTATACTGTTTTCATAAAGTTCTTTCACATCTTTTGTTACATTTATTTCTATATAGTTGATATTTTAATGACTTTAAATTGATTTTACAATGGTATTTTTATTATATTTTATATCTGTCACTAAAGTAGAGACATACCATTTTAAAAAATTGTGGTATAATTGACATACATTATATTAGTTTCAAGTGTATACCATAATGGTTTGATATTTGTATATATGTTGAAATGATCACTAAAATAAGTCTAATTAACATTTATCTACACAAACCATTGATATATATATATGTGTGTGTGTGCGTAAAATGTGTGTGTATGTGTGTATATATATATTTGCAAATAATCCCATTAAACTCATCAATTGTTAAACTACATCTATTGATTCTTTTGAGTTCTCTATGTAGAGAATAGTATCATTTGAAAGTAATGAGCACTTTTTCCTTTTTTTTTTACAGTCCTTGTAAACTTATTTTCTTTTTCTGGCCTTATTATATGAGTTAAGACCTCTAGTACAATGTTGAATAAAATGGTGATAAAAGGCATCTTGTCTTGTTTGTGGTTTTAAACAAAACATATTCATGGTAATGTTTTTTGTAACCCCGCCCCCCAAATAAATACAGAATTAAAGTCCACCGGTCCGTGGCGGGGAATCCAATGACATTCAGGCAGACAGTTGAGCCTAATACGAAGTAACACGAATGAATAACAGCATACTGAAAGGGGTGGAGAGAAAAAGAACTAACCTAATCACTCTGGAAACAGAATCTTGGTTGCATAATGTAAGTTTAGCCTTAAGAAAGAATTGTCCACAGATCTTGTAATCGGGATGTTAAATTTGTTTCTTCTCAGGGGTATGGAATAGAGATTCTGAAGCTGTTTTAGGGGTACACTTGGACTGAGAAAATAAGTAAATAGGCTCTGAATTATGAGAGCCAGGTTTCTCACTGTCAGAGAAAGGTAACAAATAAGGAAGGGGGAAGACGGAAGGACGAACCTGGCGTGCTGGGTAGGAATCCGAAGTATCGTCATGGACTCCTGTGTTTTTAAATTATATACAGATACATATAGACAGATTGATGTACCCTTTATACCCTTCTTTTGTATTTTATCATATTAAGTACATATTTAATATTCTACAGCTATTAATTATAATATCTGAAATCTTTGCAGATCCGATTGTGTTGATTTCTGTGACTCCTCAATGTCTTTGCTTTCAGAGAGATAGATGAGTGATAAATAGGTAGATAGATGATAGATAGACAGATAGATGATAGATAGATAGATACATAGATGATAGATAGATAGATAGATGATAGATGATAGATAGATAGATAGACAGATGATAGATAGATAGATAGATGATAGATAGATGGTAGATAGATAGATGGTAGGTAGATAGATAGATGATAGATAGATAGATAATGATTATTTTAAAACATGAGCTCTTGTTTTGCAAACCTTTATCTGTGGGAGTTCTTGAAGTCTGGGCTGAAGGCGAACTCTGCTGGAGGGCTTATATTTGTATCTGCCTGTCAGTTATCTGGGCTTCTTCCCAATTCTGGGTCATTTGAATTCGGGTCACTCGAATGTAAGTTCCTGGTTTGGAGTTTGTTGATCCTAATAGTATGAATTTAGACTGAAAACGTGTGGGGTCCATTTGTGGTTTTAAAATATGGGGGTGGGCAGGGGAGAGTTTTTTCTTCCCACCAAGGACTAAGATTTGAGATAGGAAATTTCTTTACTGGGTGCTGGAGGAGGAGGGGAGAACTTATTTCTGGCTTACCTTTACATTGAAGACAGCCCTTTACGATGCCAGATTTAGGCAGCAGGGTTATTTAATTATTTCTTTTTTGAAACAGATTCCCTGAAAAGCCTGTAAGAGAAAACAAAAGTATAGTGGTTAAGAATATGAGGCTGTTTAGGCTTGAATTCCTGAAGGGCTACTTCCCAGCTGTGTAACCATGAGCAAATTATCAAATCTCTAGCATTCAATGTCCTCATCTGTAAAATGGGGATAATAAGAAGACTGTGTACCTTACAGAGCTCTAGTGAGGCTTAGATGAGATAACATATATAATGACCTAGCCCTGTTTCTTGGCACATAGCAAGTGCTCGATAATCATCAGTTCAATGGATATATAAACTTTAAAGCAACAAGGTTGGGTATGCAACAAATGCATTTTTCTTCATTTCAAATGGAAGACGATTCAGTCCTTGACTCTGAACTCCTGGAGCTGGGTGGTGGTAAGGGGTGGGAGAGCCCACTTTCTCCTTTGGGGTTGGTCTTGCAGAGGAGTCTGCAGCGATTTATTGTTCTGTGCATGGACGATGCCAGCTATTCCCTGTGGCAGAATTCTTCATGCCCTTCTGCAAACTCTGACCCCTCCCGGCCCCTGTATTGGCTGGTCTCCGACTCCCTGAGCCCCTGTTGGTCCCTATTGCTTTATTTCTAGAGGCCCCTGCAAGGATCGTGGTCCTTTCCTCAGCAGACCTCCAGGTCCCCAACCTGAACCAAGGGAAACGTCCGGTCCTCTGTCACCCCACATGGGAGCCGTGGGCAGGGCTTATTCTTTGTTTAAAATATTTATTTATTTTTGGCTGCATTGGCTCTTAGTTGCGGTGCACGGGCTCTTTGTTGCGGCGTGCAGGCTTCTCTCTAGGTATGATGCGGGGGTTCCAGACCGTGTGGGCTCTGTAGTTTCAGCACATGGGCTCAGTTGCATGGCGGCATGTGGAATCTTAGTTCCCCGACCAGGGCTCGAACCAGTGTCCCCAGCATTGGAAGGGGGATTCTTAACCACTGCGCCACCAGGGAAGTCCCAAGTGGTTATTCTTATATTCCTCTGTCCCTCCCCCAAAACAGGGCTTAGGCTTTGACTTCTGTACCCACAAGCTTTCACAAAACAAAAACTAAAACAAAGCAAAGAAAAAAGAGAGCATGCATGCCCTTAACATAGAAGCCTAATTCCCTGCACTGGTACTCCTGCACAGGTACTCCTCTGGGTTCCCACATTCATGTAGCATTTAGCTCAAGAGTCCTTCACTCTTGCTGGCTCATCAGTACAATTTAAAACATTTACCTTTGTATTTTTTGCAGAACGTGTGGTTGTTCTGGGCAGGAGGATTGGTGCTGTGCTGACTCTAGCGATACTAACCAAAGCTAGTACACGTTGAGGCTTTATCTTATGCCAGAACTGTGCTCTGCGGACCAGCTCACGTACCCTTCACACCAACCCCGGGAGACAGGGAGGACTGTTTTGGCTATTTCACAACTTAGTTTATAAATCCTCATGTGAAAGGGTCCCATCATGACGTTAGTTCAACTGTAAAATTAGTTTGGAAAATGTGATTCTTGGACACAATTCTCTGTTCGGAGTTATCTTCCAAATCGGCACAGAAACGGCAGCTTAAAGATGAGTTAAAATCCCGGCAGAGTATCGCCCTGGAGTGATTTCATATTGCGTATTTGTTGTGAGAATTATTTGACCAGATGGAAAAGAAAGGCAGTCCCTGAGTAAGTAACAAGACACAAACATTGCATCTTAGAAGGAGACTTCCAAGGCCCGTTCCTAGTCCTCATATGGAAGGTCTTTAATTAATTAATTAATTAATTTAGGCTGCACCGGGTCTTAGTTGCGGCATGTGGGATCTTTGCTGTGGCATGCAGACCCTTAGTTGCGGCATGCATGCGGGATATAGTTCCCTGACCAGGGATCCAGCCTGGGCCCCCTGCATTGGGAACGTGGAGTCTTACCCACTGGACCACCAGGAAAATCCCTGGAAGGCCTTTAGATTATTCTATTACCAAGGGAATTGTCTGATCATGTGTGTACCTGGCAAAGTGAAAGACTTAGCCCCCAAATTGTCTCTGTTATGAAGATTTTCGAGTTAAGGTTTGCTAGAAAGCTCGCCGTAGATATTTTTGTTTCATCATTTTTTAGAACATTAGATTACTCTTCATTAAGAATTATTTTATCCCTTTAAAAATATCCCTGAGAAACAAAACAAACAAATATGTCCCTGAAAATTCTATAAAATATAGGAGTAAATAATTCCTTCAGCAGAGGCACTAGATTGGACCATGTAAACAGGCATTATTAGCTATCTTTGCTTAGGGCCGTTTTCTGTAGAACCTTATTCTAAGGACAAAAATTTCAAGCAAAATATGACACAATTGCTCTATTTACTATTCCTTATGGCGTTTGAAGTCCAGCTATAATTTGACGAATTTTTAGACTTCACAAATAGATTTCTTTGTACAACTCTGAGAATTTAAACATTGTCAGAAGGTTCGTTGGGATAAAGCAGTTCTTAACTTACCAGCGATGTGTCACTGGGGTGAAACACGCCTTGTTTTTCTGGCAGTCCTTTTTTATATTTAGTAGAAGCTGCATTTAGCACACACCCTGCAGTGCAGTTTACATTTCTATGTGCATAACCTATATGTTATGTGTCCCTCCTGTAGTGGGATGAATGCATTTTAGCTCAAGGATAAAGCAACATTTTCACTTCCATCTCTCCCCTATTCTGTGTCATGTCACTGTTAACAGTCAACACAGTCCAACTTTCTTATAAGAAAAAACCAATTTGTCCATGGAATTTTTCAGGGTGACAAGAACAACATATGTGACTGGACCCACTCATGCATAAAGTTAGAGGGTGACGGCCAGTGCTAAGTGCAAACATCTTCAAGGATGCTTTCTCACCCTGCTTTCATTTGAATGAAAACTGGCCCCCTGGACAAACTTCTCACTATAACCACAGAGCTAGGTCCCTTTATAAACACTGGTACTTGGAAGATGGTAAACCTTTAAGAGTTTGGCTTCCATGCTTATCTCATAAACAAGTCATATGAAGTTTAGTTTTGAGGTCATTTGGAACCCTTTGAATCATTTCACATGTTCATCTTCCGTGTGTGGCGTAGTTTTGGTTATTTATTACATTGTAGGATGGAGCCACCTGAACTCCTTTCAGGAGTAAGTCAGAGTGTAAATATGCACACACAAAAATAGTTATATGACATGTTTGCATCTGAGTCCAGAAAGGGAGAAGGCTTGAGGAGGAGCAACCACAGTATTTTTTTCAATTAGAATTCTTATATTTTGATAAGAAAATTAAAAAAAAAAATTTAATTGTGGTAAAATAACATACAACATAAAATTTACCATCTTAACCATTTTTTAAATGTATAATTCAGTGGCATTAAGTACATTCACATTGTTGTGCAACCATCACCATTTGATAATAATTTTTTTTGTTTTGCTACTTTTTGTTTTATTATTGGTACATGATGTCATTTTTCTTTAAAACTTCAAGGACTTTGGTCTTTTTTTTGTAGGATGGTGTGCAAACTCTGGGTTGCAACATATGCTATCTTGGATCCATAAAGAGGATCCCACAGAGCCATCAATAGGGTTAATGCTGTAAGTTGTTTTCCAGGAACAGTGAGGATTTTGATGAATTCCTGTTGGGACCAATAGCATGAGTTCTTTAAATGGTCAGCCAGAATTTGGGGTTTTTAGTTGCTGCCATCATGGGATGAGATCCAGGCCTTCTCAGAAAACCCTGTGGGGGACCTTTGCACCCGGGCAATCTGAAGAGTTGTAGGTGAGTTGCTGCCATTGCCAGGAAGAGGCTGAGGGAAGTCTTAGTGGTCCAGTCTTCAACAGATGGCTGTGAGTGAGCTTTCCCAAAAGGCGAGGGTTAAAGGAAGGCAGGACTGCAAATTCTCTTCGGGGAAAGGGGGAGGGAGTTGCATTTAGCACAGAGACTGCTTGAGTGGTCAGTAACCCACTTCACATGGGAGAACAGGAGTCTAGAAAAAGCAGAGCCGAGAAGTTAGTGGTGCAGATTAAAGCAGGTTTCCCAGATTAGCTCAGGAGTCATCCCTGAAAAAAGAAATAGACAGAGGGTGGTGGGGGAGGGTGAGAGAGAGAGGAGCACCCATCTTCCGGTGAAGAAGGCAACTCCCTCCACAAGCAACAGACGGAAAAGGGTTTGGATACAATGTAAAAGCACAGAGCCTAGAGCCGTACGTAAGTGTAGAGGTTGTTGCTAAGGCCTGGGAGATGTTGCTAAGGATTTCTCTGTTTTTGAAGCCATAAAGGAGGAAAAGGAGGAATCATAATACTTAAGGATTAGTGAGCGAGGTACCAAGTCCTGGCTCAGACCAGAGATGCTTACGTCGTAATGTACACACTTCCCCTGGAGGGAGCATCAGAAAGATTCACATCATGCAGGTCAAGGAGTGACTTAAAAATCCTTCAGTGGTTTCCTACTGCTTTAGAAATAAAATCCAAACTCTGGATCATGGCCTCTGGGCTGAGCCGGAGTGGTTCTAACCTTCCTCCTAGCCTCCTGCCTTCTCCTCTCCGACGTTCCTAGAGCACCTCACCGTTCACCTCCTCCTCCCACCCCCAGTACCTCCTGCCTCTTCTGCAGGACTGGCTCGCCCTGCTCCACGTGCTGTGGCACTGTCATCCTTGATCGGGGCTTGTCACCTCTCCCAGAAGATTCCCCTCCCCCCAGGGACCTCTCTAATTATTTATTCTCTCATCACTCAGTATTTGTTCCAACCTGGAATTATTTGGTTTATTCATCCGTTTGCTTCCTTATTTTTTCCCCATTAGAATAGTTATCCATTCACATGGTTATTCTCTCAAGCAATATTTATTGAACCTACCTTGAGCCTAGAACAGCACTTGCTTTTAGGGTCTATCAGTGAACAAAACAAAGATTCCCACCCTTGGGGACCTTACAGGAGAGAAAGGACCACAGGAAATCAGTGAAGCACCTCGTGTGTCAGCCGGTGACGTGCTGCGGACCACGTAAAGCCGGGGAGGCCGGTACACCGGGCTGGGGAAGGGCTGCATTTTGAGCAGAATTTGTCATGTTTCAGGCCTGGTGTGCAGTCCAGTGTAGCTGCTCCACAAGTGTGAGAGGAAGCCAGGGAGAGGGGTAAAAACAGCACACAACCTGCGAGTCTTTTTAAATTGCTACCACGCTTATAATCGTGGTCACATCATAAAGTACGCTGGAGGGGAAAAATATTGAGAAGCACGGCCTTAAACTTCATTGCTTTTAAATTCCCTCTATGCGCCCTCCCGAAAGCCAGTGATCTGCGTGCTGTTTCTCTGCTTTAGCACAGTATTTCCTTGATTGTATGATAGAATTGATTGCAAAGCTTGCCAGACAATATACTAAATATTCACGTCAAATCTAAGTTGCATCCTGATTTAAGACCCATTAAAATGTTGGAAAATGTTCATCTTTTAATCAAGAAACTATTTTAATTATACTTTTACAGGTGATCAGTGGGGAAACCATGATTTTAATTTGGATTTTGGCCAAAGCACTTGCCTTGTAATTCAATCCACCAGAAACTCTTGTAGCCTGCAGGCAATAAATAGTCTTTACAGGAAAAAGCGCTAGAGGCGGGGAGAGACAGCTTTGGTGTTTTATACGAAAACCCAGAGAAGTGCCAGTAGCAGATGGTGAAGTCCCAAGGTGCTGTAAACCAGCCTAACAGTGTTATGCAGGAACCCCACTATTATAACATAAAGTGAAGTTTGGGTGTGGAAGGGAATTTTAGATACTAAATTACAGAGTGGAACTTACAGGGAGTGATGCTCAGTATAGAAAAACCCCCGTGTATTTCGCATTTAAAATGTCCGATTTGCATTTAAAACCAGTGTAAGAATCTCCAGAAATGTGTGGGATAAATAAGCCAATGACTTTGACTCTATCTCCTTGTCAAATGCCACACTTAACAAGGAAGCGAAGTGATTTGCTCCTGGAATAACATGTCCTCCTGGACAAGAGAGGAACAGAGCAGAAAATGTATCCAGTGATCACTGTTTAGGGTGGAAACTTCTTATCACCACCTTTAGGAGAATGCTCACATGGTTTGCGTCTCCTGCAAGTTGGTTGGATTGAATGTTGCTATTCATATGCACTGGTATCAGCCTAGTAGTCTTGTAATGGAACTCAGCCTGGACTTTCTTTGGACTTCTTAATTATTCATGCTAAATAGAGAAGGCTATTAATTATTCAACTAATCCCTCTCTGTGGTAAAATGCTCTTTGGATCCTTATTATACATTTTAGCTACCTAGTTAGACATAATTAGCCAAATAAATGATAACTCCCTGGGTTTTTTTTAGGAACCATTCATGTATAGCCTAAGTTTCAAGAATGGATTTCTAAACATAATATTATTATTCTCAGCAAGACTTCTGACGTCAGAGCCTGGTAGAGCACTGGTCCTCAAAAGTGACCAGAGATACTCTTTTGCAGCCTATTCGGGCTGATAGGAGCTTCCACATTTTCCCACCTACCCAGTCAGTCAATAATGTTTTAATAACTTAGGTGGTGGTCATAAATCACCTGTGACATGTCCAAAATATTTTATTACTGAGCCGAAACAGGATCATGGTTTTCACAGTCTTCCAAGGCCGCCTCCTGAGGGCTCAACTGCTTCTCGCACGTGCAGTCTCACACCTGTGCACACCTGTGCTCACCTCTTCCTCCTGTGCCCTGGGCCTGCTGGAGGCTGTGGTGCCGGATGCCAGGAGGGACCCACTCTGTGTTGGCATCTGCGTGGTCCAGACTTTGGGAGGCGTGGGATGGGCGCAGCCTCTATTTCCTGTGGAAGACAGTTCTGAGATGCATCTCATTAGGCTCTTCAGAAGATCCAGAATGGACAGCACCAGTAGCCACGGCGGAGGCCCTTGGAGGACACGTTCTTGCGTTAACTTTCCCTCCTTCTCTACTTTGTGACCCCTTGTGCCACACGCCCTTTCGTGAAATAAACCACCTGCACACAAGCCTTTGTCCCAGGCTGTGCTTTGTGGAAGAACCCAGAGGGCACATCACTATTTAGTCTGCGTCTTTCTACAGGAACAAATATTTCATTTTCTCTTCAAAGCCAAAATGGATACAGTCTTGCTAGAAAATCAGTAAGCCAATATATATAGCCTGGTAAGGTGCTAGGAACGGCCTTAAGAATCAGAAAAGAGGGGCCCAGGGGCAGACCTGGGCCCTCATTTTTCTGGTGAATATGCACCGGCATCTGCCAGCACCAGGCTCTCTGCCACGGCGGGTGCACAGAGGAGTGAGAGGGGCGCTGCCTTGGCCACATCCACGGGGCATCTCCATAAAGGACACGCGTAGGATGGGGAGTCAGAGGCCAGGGCTGCAGTTTCACCTCTAGGTTATGTGATCTTATTATTGTTCCCCATATTAGATATCATACTCGAACGAAATAATGATTCCTATCTTATAATACTTGGAGAAATCATCCTGTTTTGCTTGTGTGAGATCCTGCTGCGAGGCTGGAAGGTGTGTTAACCCAGCAGGCCCCAGGTTCCTCCCAGCTGTCCACACCACGATGGCCCCACCCCTCAGCCAGTGAGGTGAAGCCGCAGGCCGGGCTGGGTGGACGTTCCCCCGGGAGCCAAGCACGTGGTGCTGAGGCCGCATGGGACCCCGGGGTTAAATTCGCGTTTAGCACTTCCTGTTGTAGGAGAAATGAACCGTGATTCTTCCTTCGACGTTGAGCAGGGAGTGGATTTTGTAATTGTTAGCATTTTGCAACTAAAGTCTCCAGGTCATTTGTCTTGAACTCATTTCTGGCTTGACTCATCCCAAAAGTTCAGCATAGTTTCAGCGTTCTTTGATAACCTAGTGAGCCAGAGGTCCTACTCACCTTTGCGTGGGTGCAGACCTAGCAACTTAGTTGGAGCTTAGAGATGCTTCTGAAATGGATGCAGCATCTGCACAGATGAATCACTCAGAGATAAGTAAGCCAAGACGCTGGGGGCCAAAGTGGCTTGTTCAAGGCCACACCAGCAGCCTGGACCAGCTCCCAGCATGGCCCAGGGCCCCCAAGTCTTTCGGTTGTCCACCCGCCTGGATGCCAAATCTGAGAAGCACCAGGTTATTTTCTTTATTATTGTTTACAAAACAGCTTTTTAGCATATGAATTTAATACATAAATCTGTGAGAAATTTTGATTCCATCTACAGAGAAATTCACCTTAGAGGCATATCTGTTTATTAATATGTATATGCCATACTTAATTAAAAAAGAAACCTTCATGTCAAGGTTCAAAAACTTCAGTTTCCATCTAGTTCACATTATTCAGTGAGGCATCATTACACACAGCAGGGGAATTCTATGCTAGAAAAACTTCACTTATCCAACATTAGTGGAGGTACAATAAGCTAATTCAAAATGTGAAGTCACCAAATTCTACTCTTACAGCCCTCAAAATATTTTTGGAAAATGCTAGCCATTTGGATGGATAATTTCTTAAATACAGTGTACCTTTCTTGTCAGGAAAAATATGGCATATAATCTCACTGATTCTTTATGGCTGAGGGTCCCCACTGAACCAGAGTTTTGCCCTGTGCAGTGATACCTTCGTGGTGAAAGAGGGCCTGCTTGACAACGAAGCCTGTTTGATGTGACAATAAAGGACTCCGGGATGCTCTTCTCATTTTAGTCCTTCTTTCTGCCCGTTCGGGCTTCTCCTCTTTTTTTCACTATCATGCTGTCTGCTTCTCCCTGCCCTGACTGTCTTCTTCCCACCTCTTTCTCCAATGGATTTCACCACAGTCACCCAAAGCCACACGCACGCAACTGACTACTTCCAAGTGATTGTGGGTTGGAAAATAATTGTCTGTAAAACTAGAATAAAAGTAACCCTCCCCGCCCCCTCCAAACTGTGTGTGCCTTGCATTAGAACACAGTGTAAGAGTTATTGATGGGAGTGTTGACTTGCGTGGTCTTTGACTATGAGTTCTGCCCCCAGTTCAATGTGGTGGGAGGACTTCCCACACCACCAAGTCATGCTCGGACACCAGCGGGGAGGCCTACAATTCAACTCAGTTCTGACACTGTCTACCTGGAGGTGGCATCAGATCCCTCAGGTTAAGGGCTCAGTCCTACAAGACTGCCTCCCCACCCACACATTCAGATGCCAATCGCAAGTCCAGGTTGTCACCTGTGCTTCTGGCCAACTGGCTCGAGACTGGAAGTTCCCACGACCCCCTCTTTAGGGTCCATTAATGTGCTAGAGCGGCTCACATTTTACTTACTAGATTACTGGTTTATTATAAAGGATACAACTCAGGAACAGCCGATGCAAGAGATGCAGAGGGCAAGGTATGGGGGAAGGGGGCGGAGCTTCCATGCCCTCCCCAGGCCCCCCTCTCCCTGAACCTTCACAGAAATCACCAACCTGGAAGGTCTCCAAACCCCATCCTTTTGGGGTTTTATGAAGGCATCATTACACAGGCACGACTGATGAAATCATCAACATTGGGGATTGATTCATCCTCCGGTCCTTCTCCCTCTCTGAAGGTCGGGCGGCAGGACTAAAATTTCCAAAAGTCACTTCGTGACCACAGACTCAGGTGTGGTTGAAAGCAGCTCTTTGTGAATACCAACCCTGTCAGGGACAGGGATGAGGACCAAATACATATTTCTTATTACAAGTCACAGTGTCACGGAGCAGCTGCTTTTGGAGCACAGAGGCTCTCTGGCTGACTGTGCTCTACGTAGTGAGCTTACCTGATGAACAACTTCCAGCTCTGTGAGGTTTTCATTTGTCTTATTTATTGTGTGGAATGTGCTTGGTGTCTCCCTTTGGCTGATTTTTAACTCCAGTGAGCTCTTGCTGAGGTATTTGTAAAGGGCAGCACAGCACTGGTAGAGGCAGTTTAAACACCAGCAAGGGCTGGGTAAGTTTTAAGCCCTTAAAAGAAATAAAATCGCACAATTTTCAAAGATAAGAAAGCAAGCAATATTTACTTGCCACAGTCCTGGAGAAAAGCCAGTATTTCGGGGGTAGCTATCTCTGGGGCTGCAATTTTCGAGAAGGGGCTGGGAGTCAAGGTCACTGGCTGAGGACAGGATGTTCTGAAAGTATCCAGGCTTTCAGGAACATGAGTATATGTATGGCCCGACTCCAAACACCTTCCTTCTGAGTAGGACTTCTTTGTCTGAAGACCGATTTGGCTGTCCTATAATTACTGGCCTTTTTTATCTTGACTGTGGAACCACGTCTAGTCTTTCTTATTATGGGACATGTCACATCCCTGGCTTAACTGCACAAATTTCCATTGTAAAAAGAAGCCCTATTATTAATGATATTATTCAGCCAAACATGCTAAATTGAATATTGTCTATACTGCCCTTACTTTTAAATACTCTGGAGAATATAAAAATCTTTGAAATAACATGATTTCAATACCATATACTTAGCTTCTCTGGTCATTCACTGACTGGTTCTCACCCAACCTCTCCTCTGGCTCTTTGTTTTGCTTTGGCATCTCTGTTCTTCCTCCTTCTGCCCTCTGAATGGGGAGGCTCCCAAAGCATGGCCCCCGGCCCTCTGCCTTCCCCGCCCACGGCCTCTTTGGAACATTCCTCCACACTCAAGACTCTATTATATATATATTTTAACGTCTTTATTGGAGTATAATTGCTTTACAATGGTGTGTTAGTTTCTGCTTTATAACAAAGTGAATCAGTTATACATATACATATATCCCCATATCTCTTTCCTCTTGCATCTCCCTCCCACCCTTCCTATCCCACCACTCTAGGTGGTCACAAAGCACTAAGCTGATCTCCCTGTGCTAGCCATTCATGCACAAAACTCCCAAATGTATGTCCCATGCCAGCCACCCCTTCTCACCATGCTTTCAAGGTCAACCTAGTTTTCCCAGTCACCCAGCTTCAACATCTGGACTAATTTTTGACTCAACTCTTTCAATAGCCTTGGCATGTTGGGGAAAAAGCCTCACGTCTATTTCCCCTTCAAAATGTCTCCAAATCCTGACCCCTTTCTCTTTATTTTCCCCTACATCTGGGCCCCCATAGGAGCCTCTGGATAACTGTGCTTGCCTTTCAAATGATCTCTCTGACTTCAGTTTCATCCCACCTAAATAGTAGAGTCATAGATGTGGAAAACAAACTTAGGTTACCAAGTGGGAAGCGGGGGTGGGATAAATTGGGAGACTGGGATTGACATATACATACTACTATATATAAAACAGATAACTTAAAAAGGACCTACTGTATAGCACAGGGAACTCTACCCAATACTCTCTAATGACCTATATCGGAATAGAATCTAAAAAAGAGTGGATATATGTATATGTATAACTGATTTACTTTGCTGTACAGCAGAAACTAACACAACATTGTAAATCAACTGTACTCCAATCAAAATTAATTTAAAAATTTTTTTAAAATATAGTCTTTTAATTATATTACTTCCCTACTTAAAAATCTCCATTGGTTCCTTTTGGTTTACTAAATTGGTTCCTTTTCACTGAGTTCCGACATTGCGTGTACCTCCCTCTGCCTGCCCTGCCAGGGTGTCTCTTGGAGCTAGGAATGGGCTCCAACGACAGCAGACACAGCCCTGACACTTCCAATCTGTGAACAGGGGCAGTCATGCCTGCCCAGAGGCTGTCCTGAAAATTAAATAAGATTTGCAACTTCAAGAACAGAACCTGAAAGATGTTAGATGCTAAAGAAACACGCCCCATTTCCCACCCAATTTGTTTCTTGATGAGCTTGAACACAGATACATGATTGACACTGGAGCAAACCAGGCAGGACACTTGTGAAATGTGCTTGATGAATGGGTCCATGAGTCTGGGAATGTTCACTGCAGTGAGTGTTTTGGAGATGGCGCCGTTTCAGAGATGACAAGTTCCACGTGAAGATGGTGATCGTAGGTGGCTGAGAGGGCAAGGGGGCGGGAAGGTCACTGGTGAGGAAGACTGTGATGCAGGGAGACAGCACTTCTGTGGTGAGACTGTTGCTGCCTGAACCCAGGGGTCAATTGGAGCATCACCAAGTGCGGGGATAACAGCTGTCCTGAGCTTCCTAAAGTGACGCAGTGTGAGGTCCACAACATGGCAATGATCCACGCTAGCTGAAAATTCTTAAAGTCGACCCATGAAGGCTTTAGATATAATTTCTCTTAGATATAATTTAGATACAATTTCCAGGAAACACAGGTGTGGCAACCGTGCAGTGGGAGGCTCAGATCTCCGGCTGTAGGGGGTATGGTTGACTGAGGACCTCTGGATCCAGAACTTCCCCTGCCCGCACCCCACACCCATACTCCCCACCCGTCCCACCCATCAAGAGCTGGGCACGCCCGGGATCCTGGTACAGGCCATTCCGGGGAGATGCACACTTTAGGCTGAGGGCTCTCCATCAGCCCAGCTGGAACTTCCCTAGAAATGCACTGTGGACTGTGATGATACTTCCCAATTCCTTCCTTCCCCTCCTCCTTCACGGGGCTCGGACCTGCATGATTCCCCTGCTCCCTCCCATTTAGAATTCAAAGGCATATCCCTCCATAAATATTTTGTCCATAGAATACCATTCTGACGTCTGCTTCTCAGGGGATCAGAACTAACACTAATGGTGCGAGGAGTTGTCCAAGAAAATAGACGGGAAGATTGGGCTTGGAGTCTGGCTCGTTACCTCCAGTGGACAAAGAGAATGTCGTCCTGAGCGTTACAGGAGATGAAGGTAGTCCCTGGCCCAAAGAGGGGCCCCGTTGCTAAAGATTTCACCAGTGGTGACCTGGGGAAAGTGCCAGGGAAGAACACCCTTGTAGGTGAAATTATTCAGGTATTTGAAAAATATGGGGCGGAACAGTGCCTACAAGGATGGCATAGATGGCTCAGTTGTTTTGCTGCCCTGCAGAGGGATAATGGGAAACTGAGGGCTATTCACAAACTAAGTGTGAGAGGCAGATGGCCTCTTTGGTGGCTGACAAAGAGGCCCTTATCTCCTGCAACAGAAGACTGGACACAGCTGTGCGACAGATGCAGGCCCTGATAGAGTCCCGGGCTCCAGCGATGGCGTCTAAGTGAGCACTTAGACATCAAGTGCTAGTACCCTATGGTCCGGGCCAGTGGTGCGCTGGGCCCAGCTCTTCCAAGTTCACGGGAGCTGAGTATGAGTGTCTCTTCAGAGCGCCATGTTCAATGACGTTGTATTTGTAGCTTGAAATCAGCCACAGTGGATTATTTATCCCACAGAAAGCAGCAAATACTAAGATTCAGGGGGATTTTTCCCCTCCTTTTCAGAGAGTTGGTTGTTAGACACTTAGCAGCACACAGTTAGTGAGGATCTTGGCGGGCAAAACCTGGGATTCTGAAACACGGGATGGAAACATCTGGATGCAAATTCCAGAAGAGGCTGGCTCTGCAGACCGCCGGAATCCTCAGAACCTGCAGAGGTGGTCACCCCGCCCTAGGATGAGCGGTGTCTCCCCATGCCCAAAGGTGCCGCAGAGACCTATAAGGATTATGCTTCGGGAAGTAACTCTCTAGTTCTCAATTTTAACAAAGGTGAATATAGTGACACAATTCTAATAAGAATCTGGATATCATTTTATTCTAATTAATTTTCTCATTAACATTTTACTTGGGATACAAAAAAAAATTTTCCTAATCTCTACATGACTCATAAGAAAACTCCATGGGATTCTACAAAAGTACAGAGATTAGTTCTGAGTACACACTGAAGAGCCTATACAAGATTTAATCATAAAACTAATTAGAAAGATAATTAACAAATCATTATTAGGCCCATATAAAAGACAACTGAAAATAATTCTCACTTTTTATTGTGACTAAAGTCTAAGGGTCCCCTATCCGTTGACTAGTTCTTTTCTGATTGTGTAAACCAAAAATAAATGTGAAAATTGAATGTTAGCACAGTATTCTAATAGGGTATTGTTTATAGGACATGTACAACTGTGAGTCAACAGTCTAGTGATCTGGGATCATCCACACTTAATATTAAGATAGAAGGGTTGTAAGGTTTTTCAGCCACAGGCTGAAGAGCTCTGCTTCATTCATCTTTGTTCTTATATGACACACAAAAGAATCTAAGTTTATTCCAAAGTAACAAACACAAGTCCTCCTCCATGAAGCGAGAGCTAAAGTACACCAGCCATGACACTGAGCTTGTTTCAATCCTGTTGAGTGGCAGTCCCTGGATGGGCATAAAAGGAGCACCCTGATAGATCTTCAGTGTTGACAAAATTTGCTCCGAAACCTTTCCTTTTAAGTCGATCGATTGATCATCCATTAAGGACTGAATGTTTGTGTCCCCCAAACAATGTTGGGCCCAGCTCTGGGGATTTCCTCTACCTGTGAACTGCCCTCACCAAGAGCCTGCAACAGGGACAACCAGGCTCAGTAGGTATGTACCATCTGGACACAGAATTTGTGGGTCACTGATGGGAGAGTGGGGTCCAATCATGTAGAATAGCCTAACAGATGTTCTGACATTTCTCTCTTGGACATTTAGATATTGCTTTAGGATAAATGTGTGATGGGAATGCAGCCAGGCAAACTACTCTTGGCAAGCTTGCTTGGCCAGGGAATTACGTCATGAGCTCTTTGGGGCTAAGAAAACAGAGGAAGGGGTCAGGACCTCACAAAGTGATCTTGATAGGGCTTGTTTGGGTCACTGAGAAGACATGTATAAACTGTCATCCAGGAACTGACAGCTTCCGGGGCTTTCTGCCACTTGGGCTGTGCTTAGAGCAGGAAGACAGCTGCCCATTTAATTTCTGGTTGAGTGGGAACGTATGGTGTTTCTGAAAGGTTAAGAAGACTTTTCATGAAGGCTATGAGATCACCTAATTCCAAGAGTGCCTGGGCTTTGCCTAGTAGTAAATTGATCAATTCCAGAAAATGTAGGAATGACAAGCCTTGGACCTTTTAATAAAATTAAACTCGGCTGTCACATAAACTTTTATTCCCAGGCCATAATCACCAGGTTATAACTGAAACTTAATTAGACTGTCTGGGATCTCTCTTGGGAACCAGAGTGTGGACAAGATTTTCCTTCTTAGGGATGCCTTAACAAATATTAAAGAAGGAAGATGGCTGGAAATAGACTCCGAGTCTCTTTTCATGGAACTATCCTCACATTAAAAAAGAACTGCAGAATATGCCATATATACTAAGAATTCCTCCAAGCAATTAGGTGAATAGGTTCCCAACCTACAAAAACTGTGGGTCTTTTTCTTCAGGAGTTACTGGTAACCATCATTAACTGTCTCATCTTTTCTCAACCCCAAAGATTTCTTAAAGCAACCACTTAACAAATAATTTTAATTTTTAGTAACTCAGTTTAAAATATAATAGTCCGAAAATGTGTCTAAGTGGTAAGAGTGAGTTGGCTTTTCGAAAACAATAGATCCAGCAGCTGCGATGAAACTAAAACAGAAAATTCACTGAGCATTAATAATGAAAGGATTCCACTTGAAAGAAAAGAGTATACATTTAAGAACATTTAGATGAAGTGCAATTAATCTTACTAGCTAATTTCTCTTTGGGATAAGGTGGAGGAAAAGTTTGTTCCATTTTAAAAAAAAAGATGGTAATTAAAAGGTGAAGATAAAAATGTGGTCTCAAGACACAGATAACAGTTATAATTAGGACTATCTCAAGATTTAAAACAATGAAGTCAAAAGGTGGCCTAATGAAAATAGATTGTGTGCTTGTTTTTGTTGTTAACCTGTATAATGCACCTGCTGCTCTCCGTGTACATATTCTTTTTTCTTAGCAAACAACTTGGGAAGTGAACTAGCTAGCTAGAACAAGAATTGTTTTAAAATATGAAATTATTTGTAATAAATAAAGGTAATAACCCAAGCTACAAAAAGTTTGGAAAATAAAAGAAAAATGGTCACTCATAATATCATTCCCATAGCATATTGAATATCTTATTTCTGGTGTTTTTCTTTCTTTTAAATTTATGTGGATTTAGTTTCATTCATTCATTGATTCATTCATACAGCAGTGAACAATAGCGATTGGGGGAAAAAAAACCTGCCCTCATGCAGCTGACATTAGCAGGAAGAGACACAGCAAGTAAATGGGTTGATGACGTAGTATGTTCAAAGTGATCAGTGCAACGGAGAAAATAAAGCAGAGCAAGGGGATGGGTCTGGCTGGAGCTGGGCAATTTTAATGGAATGGCCAGAGTGAGGGTCAGTGACAAAGAGGCAGGAAGCAGGCGGGGAGTGAGCCCTGAGGATACCTGGGGATCCAGGGTCCAGGCAGAGGAACTGGAGGCTCCAGAGCCCCCTGGAGAGTTGGAAGAGCCCCACCACCACCTGGGCCAGCTGGGGGTTTCTCTGCTGGCCAGGCTGCGTGTGGTGTGGAGGCGTCATCTCCACGCTAACGCTTCATCTACCCCCATCTCTCTGACACTCCATATTTTGCCTTCTTTCCGTTTAGGCCACAACTAAGACCGTGTACCCAGGCATACTGTCTAAGTTATTATTATGAATGGAAACGTTTTTAATTACAATTTTTTAAAAAGCACTTTTTTAATTACAATTTTTTATACTGCTGATATAAAAATACACTATTAATTTTAGTATATTTACTTTGTAATCACTTCATTGAGTTTTTAAAATTCTCACCAGTTTTCAGTTGAGTCTTTGGCCACTTCTAGGCTTAAAATGATGCCATCTACAAAGTACAATATTTTATCTTTTCCTTTTCTATACCTGTGCATATTTTTGTTTCGTGCACTCTGGTAATTGTCAAAAAACTACTTAAAATATTCAGTAATAACTCTAATATTGGGCTCCTTTATTTTATGCTGGAGTTTCATGAGGCTGTTTCTAGTAGTTACTCCCAAGCACACTGTTCATTTCTTTTTTTTTTTTTTTTAGAAATTCACGTTCTTTTATTTATTTATTTATGACTGTGTCGAGTCTTCGTTTCTGTGTGAGGGCTTTCTCTAGTTGCGGCAAGTGGGGACCACTCTTCATCGCGGTGCGCGGGCCTCTCACCATCGCGGCCTCTCTTGTTGCGGAGCACAGGCTCCAGACGCGCAGGCTCAGTAATTGTGGCTCACGGGCCCAGTTGCTCCGTGGCATGTGGGATCTTCCCAGACCAGGGCTCGAACCCGTGTCCCCTGCATTGGCAGGCAGATTCTCAACCACTGCGCCACCAGGGAAGCCCACACTGTTCATTTCTGATCTAAATTACATATTCTTTATTTCCTCGAGATAGCATCCTCAAATTCCCATTTCTATTGATGGCTTTATTAGGAATCGGTACTGATGCTGGTCAAATTCCTTTTTCAGTATCTATTTAGATTATTTAGATTATTATTTTTAAAAGTTCAGTCCATTGACGTGATGTACCAATATTTAAGCATCTTCTAAAACTGAACCATCCTTACCTTCTTGAGATGACTTTGGTCACGAGGGACTGATGATACATGTTGAATTACAGTCACTGGTCTTACATGTAAGACATTCACATCTGGGTTGATGCCATAGTTTTCTTTGGGAGGCAGGAATTTGAGCAGCAGACAAGTAGGATTTTTATAGGATCCCAAACTAGTCAACGTAAGACAGAAACAGCATAAATAGAGGACATATCATTGTGTTGCAGGAAGAACCATCTGATTGGGAGCAGTCCCAGGAGACCTGAGTGAGGGAGGAGGTGGCCCCAGGGCTCCTGAAGCCCGGGCCGGGTGCTGAGATGTTGGATCTCAGCCATATGGCCATGCCACTCTGCAGAAGCAGAGCACACAGGACGGCCAAGTGGAACAACAGAATATTGCTGCCCTGCCTGTGTAGCAGCTCCATGATCAGTTTTGGGTCTTTGTGATGCCTTGGGTACTTTGGGTTGTAATCAGTTTGTTGTGACGCAGCTTCTGAACATTAAACTTTGGAGAAATGCATTCTGAGCACATGTGGAGGTATTTGTCATCTGTATAGGGTCTCATCACCTGCAGCCCCTGCAGACGAACCCTGGGCTGTGAGGTTCGATTCTTTTAGCAACAATTCTAGAGTTTCCCGAAATTGCTTGTAAAATGCCGCCCTTGGGACAGGGTTCTCCAAAGAAGTCCCTTCAGGGAGACACATAGTTTGTTCTGTGGTTATTTAACAGTTTAAAAAAAGTTCCTCGCTAAAAATAAGAAAAGGAAAAAAAACAAAACAAAACAACTGATTTCTCCAAAATTGGAATTCCACAGCAGCTTCTGCAATTATCTGTTAAATACTAAGGTCAGTGGGGAATACATAAAACATTCCTTACTAAAATCTTTGAAGAGCTACCTTCTCAGGCTGTGTAAATTCACTTCCTGGGGACATCACTATGTCTGTGCTGTGCTTTGTGTAACAATAATGTCAGAGAACATTACTGAGCACATACCAAAATAACGAGAACATTATCTTGTTTAATTTTCATTTCAACCTATGATTATATAATCATAGTCACCTGATAAATGATGACTCAGCAACTCAGATGTGCCAACTACATGTCCCTTAGTCACATGACTGGCAAGTGGGAAAGCTTGCATTAAAAAAAAAGTTGATTGCTGAGAGAGAGGTTATATAAATGGTAAGAGGGTAAAGTGGATTAATCCAATCCAGTGAATACTTCTTGAACATCTAACATGAACGAAGCATCATGCTAGAATTGGGGATAAAAGTCTAGACACCATTAATGAAGTGGACAAGAATCTTCAAGGTCTCCACTCATCTTTGTACCCCTTTCCTACCAACCTTTTTTCTTTCTCCCCTACTGCAGTCTCCCTCTGACTTAATACACTTTAATTTTCTTCTGAGTATGTTGTGACTGAAAGGTAAGAGTAATAAGGACGACAACAACAACAGAAATAATCACTAATATTTCTTTTTTTTGGCCGTGCCACATGGCATATGGGATCTTAGTTCCCAGACCAGGGATGGAACCCATGCCCCCTGTGCTGGAAGTGCGAAGTCTTAACCACTGGACTGCCAGGGAAGTCCCCCTAATATTTCCTGAATGCGTACTTTGTTTCAGCCACTGTTCTAAACACGGTAACTCACTCACCCCGCAACAAACCACCAAGGTCAGAGCTATGATTACTGCACAACATTAAGTCACTTGCTCAAGTTCACATGGATGGAAGTATCAGAGCCAGGCTTTGAATTTGAGCTCAGTTTTTCTAGCAAGCAGTTTAGGAGCCAGGCCCCTGCTATGAGTGGGCTGTGAGCACATGCTAGTATGTTTTGCAGGAGGAATGCAGAGCAAAGGTTAATTCATGAAGAATTATGTAATTAATTGCATAGAATTAATAACATGAAGCCATTTGGCTGAAACCAGAGAAAAAATAACAGTCAAAATTAGAGAGTAATGAAAAATTAGGTTAGTATTAAGAGTTTGAATTATTTGATGCATGGAAAAGTCAGAGGAGGGATGACCTGCGTGTTTTCAAGTATACAAAGAGCTGCGTGAAAGGGTTACGACCAGTTACGAGCCATTTCTACAGAAGGCACCTTGGAAGAAGCAGACATCTGCAAAGAGAACAGTTAGATGAGATACAAGGTAATACTCGCTGACAGTTAAGAGAGAACCATCGGAAAATCTGTGAAGGGACACAGGGGAATTTGTTAGATTTAGAGAAGAGGATGCAAATTCCAGATGGTTAAAGTGTCATTCTGTCGAAGATTTGGACAAATGCGTGTTTTTCGGAGTGTCCTCTGTGTGGCTCTAGCAGTTAATTTATTCCCTCCATCTTGACTGGGTATCTACCATGGGCCAGTTACTGAGCGAGCTGCCTTGTTACAGGGGCGAAGGGGAAACCAATGTGGGTTCAGCCTCCACGGAATTTACAGTCTAATGGAGCAGACCGATAAAAAATCAAATCACCGCCGAATAAAGGGGAAACTGCTTGACTAGATATCCTGATGGCATCCTCCTCCTTCTTCCCCCACCCCCACGTCCCGCTTCCCTGGCTCAGCCGGGATGCTGGGAGCCCAGCCCCACTCAGGTCCAGGTGGCCGGGAAACCCCAGAAGTTTCCAAGGCTGCTGCTTTTGTAAAATAACAACATAAACCCTCCAGGGATGAAGATTCCCTACAGGAGTAGTTAGTTAGAGCGGAGAGTCCTGAAACTAGAAAATGATTTCTTTAGGCTGGAGGGGCAAAGAAAGAGACAGCAAGATCAGGGGCTCCTGGAAGCAGCCAGACCCCTAAACAGGTGTGAGATCCAGGAGTAGAGGGACTGCCACCCAGCTTCACGACTGCACTGGAGCGAGGGGACGTGACTGTGGCAGAAGTCTCTTCAGGCAGAACCAGAGCAGCTCTGCTTTATCTGGTTTCTAGAACAGATTTCAACCCAAGAAAGGATTCTGTGGCTAAAGTTGGAAAACTGCCATACAAGATGATTTCTTACATGGTTTTATTTTTAGCAATTTATACTTCAAATCCAGGCTGAGTTAACGGTGGGACCTTTATTGTCACCACACACACCCCAGCAGCTCCACAGCCCCACCTGCACACGTGCATTCATGTTCTGAGATCCCCGCTCCCTGAATGCAAGGACGTGCAAATTCCACCCACGTTTGCAAGTAGGTACTCATGTATAACTTTTGTTATTTTTCTAATAATAAGACATAACCTCCATTTCCAGGCATTATTCTGCCCATGACAGCCACTGTGGTCATTTCTCTGGTAGCTCAGATTTAAACTTCAGTAGATTTGTGATTCTGCCTTCTTCCTGACAGGCGTTCCATTTTGAGGTCAGCTGTGGAGACCTGAGCCTGGGGGGTAGGGGGGATGGGATGCATTATATTAAATGCATATAATTTAGTGTTTCTTTTAACAGTTTAGTTTTGTTCACACTGAACAACTTTAGAGTTAGAAAGACCTTTAAAACTTTTAGTTATAATTTTCTAATTTTGTAGGATAAATTGAGGGTCAGAGAATTTAAATGACTTGCCCAAGGTCATTCAGAAATCAAGATCTTCTGTTTCTCCCGGGGCTAAATCTCTTTTTACTATACTGTGCTGCCTCTTATACCAGATCTAGAATGTTATTTATTAAGAAATGTTGTTTAAGGTATGTCTGAATATACCTGCCAAAATAGTAGTTGGGGGGGGTGCTTAAAAATAGGGACAGAATCCAATTTATGAGCAAGCTTTGTCAGTCACATGTTCCACTGACATAAAAGTCCTCAGAAATGTGGTTCACAGCCATTCTCAGACATATTCTAGGTCTGTATACAATATAGGATAAGCATTTAGGGTATTTTTAAAAACACAGCTGATAGTAAAACAAAATTGAGTCATTTTTCCCACACATGAAAGTAAACTAGATTGAGCTATTTGATGTTTTCATCTACTTTCAAAAATAATCCATGATGCAGCTCTGAGACTGAGGACAGGACCATGTATTACAGTATCATTATTTCTGGAAGAATTGTTAGCACATCAGATAATGTAACTCAAGAAACATCAATCCACTTGTAAAAAAAAAAAAGAGGAAGGATTCTATTTCAATGTACACAAAGAGGAGATAGTATAAGGAACCAGGGAGGGTGATGGGTATCATACTTCTGAAAGATTGTTAATTTTGAGTAAGTAACCATAACCCATAGGTAGCAGGAGAGGAAAGGGTTCAAGGATTTCAAAGGGTGGAAAGGATGTGTCCTACTAAGGAAACAACAGCTTGAATGCAAGATGCACCTTTTCTAAAATAGCAAAGCAATCCCTATCAAACTACCACTGGCATTTTTCACAGAACTAGAACAAAAAAATTCACAATTTGTATGGAAACACAAAAGACCCCAAATAGCCAAAGCAATACTGAGAAAGAAAAACGGAGCTGGAGGAATCAGGCGCCCAGACTTCAGACTATACTACAAAGCTACAGTAATCAAGACAGTATGGTACTGGCACAAAAACAGAAATACAGATCAATGGAACAGGATAGAAAGCCCAGAGATAAACCCATGCACATATGGTCACCTTATCTTTGATAAAGGAGGCAAGAATATACAGTGGAGAAAAGACAGCCTCTTCTATAAGTGGTGCTGGGAAAACTGGACAAGTACATGTGAAAGTATGAAATTAGAACACTCCCTAACACCATACACAAAAATAAACTCAAAATGGATTAAAGACCTAAATGTAAGGCCAGACACTATCAAACTCTTAGAGGAAAACATAGGCAGAACACTCTATGACATAAATCACAGCAAGATCTTTTTCGATCCACCTCCTAGAGAAATGGAAATAAAAACAAAAATAAACAAATGGGACCTAATGAAACTTAAAAGCTTTTGCACAGCAAAGGAAACCATAAACAAGATGAAAAGACAACCCTCAGAATGGGAGAAAATATTTGCAAATGAAGCAACTGACAAAGGATTAATCTCCAAAATTTACAAGCAGCTCATGCAGCTCAATATCAAAAAAACAAATAACCCAATCCAAAAATGGGCAGAAGACCTAAATAGACATTTCTCCAAAGAAGATATACAGATTGCCAACAAACACATGAAAGAATGCTCAACATCATTAATCATTAGAGAAATGCAAATCTAAACTACAATGAGATATCATCTCACACCGCTCAGAATGGCCATCATCAAAAAATCTACAAACAATAAGTGCTGGAGAGGGTGTGGAGAAAAGGGAACCCTCTTGCACTGTTGGTGGGAATGTAAACTGATACAGCCACTATGGAGAACAGTATGGAGGTTCCTTAAAAAACTAAAAATAGAAGTACCATATGACCCAGCAATCCCACTACTGGGCATATACCCTGAGAAAACCATAATTCAAAAAGAGTCATGTACCAAAATGCTCATTGCAGCTCTATTTACAATAGGCAGGACATGGAAGCAACCTAAGTGTGTCCATCAACAGATGAATGGATAAAGAAGATGTGGCACATATATACAATGGAATATTACTCAGCCATAAGAAGAAACGAAATTGAGTTATTTGTAGTGAGGTGGATGGACCTAGAGTCTGTCATACAGAGTGAAGTAAGTCAGAAAGAGAAAAACAAATACCGTATGCTAACACATATATATGGAATCTAAAAAAAAAAAAAAAAAAAAAATGGTCCTGAAGAACCTAGGGGTGAGACAGGAATAAAGACACAGACCTACTAGAGAATGGACTTGAGGATACGGGAAGGGGGAAGGGTAAGCTGTGACAAAGTGAGAGAGTGGCATGGACATATATACATTACCAAATGTAAAATAGATAGCTAGTGGGAAGCAGCCGCATAGCACAGGGAGATCAGCTCGGTGCTTTGTGACCACCTAGAAGGGTGGGATGGGTGGGTGGGAGGGAGGGAGACGCAAGAGGGAAGAGATATGGGAACATATGTATATGTATAACTGATTCACTTTGTTATAAAGCAGAAACTAACACACCATTGTAAAGCAATTATACTCCAATAAAGATGTTAAAAAAAATTGATGATTAATAAGGACCTGCTGTATAAAAAAATAAATAAAATAAAATTCAAAAAACAAAACAAAACAAGAAACCATGGGAAAATATCTTTATGACCTGAAGTTTCTTAGACAAGATACCAAAAACACAAACTATACTTAACAAAAGGTGGAAAACACGCATGTTTTATTTATACATATGTATGTAAGAATAGAATAAAAATGCCCATGGTTGGAGTGATGGTTGCTCTAGAGATGGAGGGATGGGACCTGAATTGAGGAGGGTTACACAGAGGCTTCAGCTACATCAACTGTATTTTATTTCTCCCTCTATGTGGTGTTATCAGGGGATATTTTATATTTTTTTCTGTACATTTCAGTGTACATGATACATTTGATACTCTTTTTTAAAAAGCTTGCTTTCTAAAATATGCAAATAATTGAGACAAATTTATAGCGACTCACCTTCAAATTCCATTTGATAATTGGTTAAAGGAAATGAACTAGCATTCAACAATAGGGAACTGCAGTTAAGAAATCATCACACTGATTAATCCATATCTCCAGCATTATTTAATAAATATAAATTTTAGCAACATTAAGATACCATCATATATGTATTTACTAAATAAATAGAAATTATAGACTGTCAGTTTGGGATCTGTTGGATCTGAGAGTGATATAAATTGTTTTAAATGACATAACTTTTAAATGTTTCTGGTCACATTTTCAATTGTTTTAGTTTCCCTGGGGGGAAAAAAAGACATGGTGAGAACTATGAAACTATTGGATATGATTTGGCACAATAATCCTGCTCTGTGGAACATTCTCCAAGGAAATACGCAGATTAAAATGTTATTTACTTAGAAATGTTTATAGTAATGCTATTTATGATTGCAAAAACAAAAACATAACTGGGAAAACCCAAACAGCTAAGAATAGGAGAGGGCTAAGCCAAATCTGTCCTATTACAACAGAAGGCCACTGCAGGGCTATCAAAATATCAACTGTGTGACTGATGCATGAAAATATGAAATAAAATTAATTTTCTAAAGCAGAGTGATAATGATGTCAACTGCGAAAACTATGTTGATGCATGGAAATAAAAATTAAAATTAATTTGAAAGAGCAGAACACGCCATTTCCTGATTTCCTCTATGAAAAAACAACATTTGGCAAAAATAAGAAGAGAATTTAGAGGGAAATAAATGAATTGAGTTGCGTTCACTGGATTCTTATTCTTTCCTTCAAAGTTGCCTAAGTTGACCTATATTCATTAATAAAACAAGACCACAGGGATTTTATCAGCAGCACAAGAGTCTATGAATAAACAGACACGTCTGTGCCCATGCGGTGTGATTAGAAGCACCTGCCTTTTCTCTTCTGACATGTTCACCCCGAAGGCAGGTGATGTACTGGGGAACAACATTTCTTCCTAATAGATATGCCCTGAATATTAACCAGGGCCTTAATATTAATATTAATATTAAATGTTAACCAGAATCATGTTAATATTTTACAATGGTAATAGTTATTGGTTAGTTTCTTATTTTGTAAAGAAGATAGCTGATGAACAACAAAATGTTAAATTCATTCATACAATAGAAGCTATAAGAGTTTATAACAATCACGTTACCATGAATTACAAACCTGTGTTTCAGGTATGACTCCGTAGGCTATTCTGTGCTATGGTTAAGATGAATCTTCTACCTGGGTCAAGATACATACAAGTCAAAGGGACATATAACCCGCAAACAATCTAGTTTAGTCCCCCTGCTAGAAACCTTTTGTTATAAATGAATGCATGCATGAAATTACGGAGGAGATAAAATTCTAACAGAAAGATAACATTAGAAAAATAAAATTAGCTCTTTGGGATACAGACGATGTGAACAATGTTTTTAGAAGAACAAAATTATCTTTGAAGTCACCTGCTTTATCTTAAAAATCCAGGCACATTTTGTCTCTGCTCCATAATATATCCGTGTTTATTTTAATGCAAAAATAATGTTTTTTAATTATCAGTGAAATAACTTAATTCTCTCTCTTGCCAAAGCTATAGACCAATGTTCCAGGAAGATGCCTATGGGTTTGTGTACTTTCAGCTCATGGTTGCCCACTCCTCGGGGGACAGTAAACCTCATTTGTGAAATGGGGCTCAAGAGTACACCCTGAGTGGGCAGATTTGAATAAAGACTTTAAAGTCATGAAAAGCTGATGTTTGCCTTGCTCATAGGATTGTTTTTGCTTTTATATTTGTCTTATTTCAAAAAGAAAATGAAATCAGTAAATCCTTTCCAAGGTAAAGGATGTATACACTTAATACCTAGAAACGAGTTGGCACATAGCTTAATAAATTGTATTCCAAACACAAGACTTACACTTGGTGAAAAATAATATACAGTATTAACTTTTGCTTTGTCATATCTTTATTTGTGGACCTACAAAAAAAATGCCACTAAATGTTTTCTTATCAGATATCTGGTTATTTAAGATAGGATGTTCTCAAGGCTGGATTGTCACAAATCAGCGAAACCTAATTAACAACATTATTGAAAAAAAGGAAAACCATAGAAATAATAATTGTTTTTCCATTTGTAAAATAGGAAAAATGATACTAATTACTCAAGGTGGTGAGAGATGATATTAACACTGAGTGAAATACTTAGAAAAAAGCATTAAAGAGGCATTGACAATATGACAAAAAAACAATATTGTACAAGAAAATTATGTAATTTGCATAATCTGTTACTTAAAATTTTCCCTCAGGGCTTAAAATGGAATGTAACAATGATAAAGAAGAAACACCTGGATAAATGTTAACCAAAGCCTCTAACAGAGAAGATTATTGCACAAAATTTTGAAAATACTACTGAAATACAGGACAAGTACAGTAAAATATAAGTGGAGTGTAAGATTATCTACTCACTGAGTAGACAATGAAACAATTCAATGAACACAAATCAATGCATGGTGCTCTGGCTTACTGGTACTTCTACACATGAAAAATTAAGTTTGATTATTAAAACTATTTGTGACAAAGTAGAAGTCCCAGCTTTTGATTCATGTTTGCTGTTCATTTATCTTGGTGGTGGTTCATTTCCAGGCTTAAAGTAAAGCCTGTGGAAGAAAGATGAGAGCAGAGGACTGGCCTATATATTGGAACTCTGCAATAGAAATCTCAATAGAGTCTTAATATTGATGTTGCTGAATTGGAACCCAAGGTAAGATAACGTAAGATTCAAAAGGGCAATCAGGTTTTTTTTTTTTTGGTAAGATGGAGAGTTGCATGTCTAGAGCTCTGTTTAATAGCCTCTCTGGGTCATTCTAAATGCCAGAGTCCAAAGAGTTGGCACCAAACAGCGACAAGGACTAGGCAAGGTATATAAAAGGTGGGTGGGAGGTGAAGTTAATTTAGCTTGGGAAATGAGATGGGGACTGAAGAGTAGACTTATAACCCCAAATATAGGTTGGTTACGTGCATAAATTTCAACCTAACAACGATGAATGAAGGCAGACAGAGAAAGAAAAATCCGAGGATATAATAATGAAAACATACATAGGAAATATTAAATAGCTTCCTTAGGGTTGAACTGTAGACACAGCAACTCTTCTCGTATCAGCCTGTTTACTGAGTAGTTGGTAATGGCCTGTTCCGGCAATGGTTCCAGTGTGCCCACCCATCTTCGGAGCTGCTCCACGCAGGTAAACAGGGATGAAATCTTGGGATCCTTGACACAGAAAGGCCTAAAGGCCATCCAGGTCAAGCCTGTACTGAATGACTTTCCTCTGTAGTACCTTTCTGATGAGCATTCACTCAGCTTCCCTTTGCACACGATGAAGTGGCTTCGAGTCCAGAAAATTTGTTGAGCACTTCTTTTGTGCAAAGAACTGTGCAAGGCACTGAGAGGGAAGTCCAGTCAAATGAGAAATGGGAACTTGGAAAAATCATTGACTTCATCTTTGAAGGACCCATCCCGAGCCAAACAAAGCCACTGAAACAAATTAAAATGATAAGGCAGCCGTTTCCATGTTCTAGAAACACACAGGCACACAGTGGAATGCCGGGGCTGAACCTGGGAGTTTCTGGGTCCGGAAATATCAGAGATGAATGGCAGTCATCTTGTTGAAATAGAAACATCTCCTGCACGATGGAGGTCTGGAGCCAGAGTCAGTATCTAAAACTTGGGCTGGGCGCTCTCTTTTAGCACTAAATGGACTGGAAAATAGCTACTTTTGCTGCATTCTTGTGGTGCAGCCAGAGAGAGGAGAGTATGGGACCTGGGCCAAGTCCCTCACGGCCTTGGTGACTGTGCCTACATTTCCCTCACATCACTGTAGGATGGGAGGCCAAGGCTGCCGAGAAAAGACCTGATTCTGGACAAGACAGTGAGGCCCAGGCAGAGGCAAAAGAGGGAGGGCAGTGAAGAGAGGGAGAGGAAGAAACAGGTCTCGCTCAGAATTACGTCAAGATGATTAACACTGAGAAAAACAGCCACCAAACCCAAATTGGAAGACGAATTTACAAGTAACAAAGCACAAAGAAGAGAACAACATCAAAATGACCTTTAAATAAGTATGCTTAAGATCCTCCCAGAAATAAAGGAACAAATTCTATGAAATAAGTCATTATGAAAAAGAAAAAAAGTGACTACCTCAATAGAAGTTGAATGGGCATCGGAGAATATCCAAACTTGTTCCTTGTAAAAACAAATAAACAAACAACAAGGTCCTACTGTATAGCATGGGGAACTATATTCAGTATCCTGTGATAAACCATAATGGAAAAGAATATGAAAAAGGATGTGTATAACTGAACCACTTTGCTGTACAGCAGAAATTAACACAACACTGTAAATCAACTATACTTGAATAAAATAAATTAAAAAACAAACAAAAAACACTTAGTAACAAAAGATAATGGAATTTTTTAACCTGAAAAAGGGTCTGTACAAGAGCCTACAGTAAATAAGCTAATTTTAGAAGCATCCTCATTAGGGTCAGGAGCAAATTAAGGCTGCCCAGGATCCCCTACAGCTCAATATGTACTTGAGGTCCTAACGAATTCACTAAGATTAAAAATATATTTTTTTAAAAAACAGTATCTTTTATAACCTTGGGTAAAGGGAGGATTTCTTTAAAAGAGACAAAACTCAGAAATTGTAAGGATAAAGGCTTACAGTAGAAGGTTAGGCACCAAATTTATAATGGGGGCTGCCCCTGGGAAAGGAGGCACAGAGAAAATGAAGGGATGAGAAAGGAATCCAACCTTATAGACAGTGTAATGTTTTCTATCTTAAAAAATGTCAAGTGTAAAGTGTTAACAAATGTTCCTTCTGGTTGGTGGATAGACGGGCATTAATTGCATTACCTCCTGCATTTTTTTGAAACGAGTCTTTTTTTTTTTAAAGAAAGGACAAAAACTAAAAGCAAAACCCCAGAGATAATTAAAAATTTAAACACTAACTTAAAAGATATGGATCCTCCTCTTCAGAAAACCATAGTTATCAGAGTTATATATAATCTAATAAGTAATTATAGTGAAACCCCAAATAATATAAATTCAATCTAGATGTGTAAACAAAATGTACGGGTATGTAGAAGAAAAAAAGTAAAGCAACAAAATGCTTCAAGGAAGAGATGTCATGAGTGCTGAATCCTGGAAGATAGGTCACATTTCAAAATTGAGAAAAGGCCATGAGTGAAGCGGGCTCCTGCATAAGGCTTCACAATCTGCAGAAGCAGCTCTCCCTCCCCAGGAGATGGTCTGTAAAGGAGTTTCTAAAGCACTCAGATCCAGTCAAGGTGACCAAGGAATGTCTCAAGGATTGGAATGCAAAAGGAAAGGACCTCAGTGAATAGTATCCCATCCAGCTGATGCAGCGTTTGGGTCTCTTAGCCGGAGGCACCCCTCTGAGAGAACCCTTGTATCAGACAGTTGTCACTTGTTGACACCACCCAGTAAGAGAAGCCAGCTCTCCTGGTCCTGAGTTCATGGTCACTTGGCAATCTTTTAACATAGTTTGCCTTCCTTTGTAGACTATGGTGGTGGGATTGTTCTGACCTGAAAACGTGGAAATTTTTGGCAGTTAGGAGACAGCTAGGATCTGGGACCCTTTACCAGAGTGCTTGTACCAGGAGAAGTGTCTCCTCCAGCATACAAAGAAACTATAAGGGACTAAAAATAACTGCACACATGCACAGTGGTGGCAAATTATGAACAATAAGATACAAAAAGGGCACAAATCAACTGTCACTTCTGAGGTGCTGGGGGGAGCAAAACAGGGTACTGCACATGATCCCTGCACCCGGAACCACCAAAGGGGTGGGCACACCACCTAATCTACCCCTCTGGCCTGCCCTCACTGTCACCCCGTTTAAGGGACCAGTTTGCCCGCCATCGAGGAGTGAGCAAGGGCAACTGTTTCCTGTTTTCTCTACCTTGTGCTGTAGCACGAGCCCCAATAAAGGCTTGCCTAAATTCCTCGTCTGGCCTCTTACCAATTTCTATTGATTAAAGACTCCAAGGACCCCGAATCGGTAACACTTATGTCTATCAGCATAATTGGCACTCTTGTATTTGGCTGGTTCCCTTAGCCTGAGTGCTTCTGGAGCGTTAACAAACTCAAGTTTCTGGACCTGCAATGTTGAGAACTAGACCCAGACCCTGAACTTGGTGATCCCTAGAGTAAGTGCCATGCGTGGTGAAACATGTCATGTGGAGACAGCTTATTTCTTCCAAGATGGGTCCACAGCAGAGGCAGGAATAACAACCACCTTTCCTAACATCTAGCGTGTGTTCACCATATTTTACCACCTGCTATTTTTTAGAGAAGGCATTCTAGCTACAGTTGTTTTGGGCTTATTGCTACTCAAGAAAATATGAATTGCTTACCTCTGAATTTTCTTTTTTTCTTTTTCTACGTCTCTCACCTTGGAGATGGTATAGGTATGTCATCAATATCTATGAAAATAACATTGATAGCTTTCCTTCTGTAGTTTTCACGCCCTTCTCCAAATCCTAGTAGTTTATTCAGTAGAGGTTGCACTGGGAAGTGAAGTTTGCATATTGATGTGAGGGTACTCTTGTTCAGTTTACATAGACTCTAAGTATCAACAGAAATACTGTGTATAAGTTGGATTTTTAAAAATTCAAGAGAGTATACCTGGGAACAGTGTTTTTATGCTACTTTATGATAGCTTTGTTCTACTAAAAAAGTACAAATGTGAAAATAAAAAGATTTCTATACAGATTTTAAGTCATTAACTCAAAATAGTATAATATACATATTACCTTGTTTTTGAAGCTTTTGGTATAATTTCTTTAAAATTAGTTTTAATTCTTCACTATTACTTACACAATGTCTTTCTGAACCAACATTGACATTTAAGTAGATCTCTGTGCAATTATTTATATCTAAACCCATTAAAGGAAGTCTAATTTTGGACAGTCCACTTAGGGAAACATTGCTGTAACAGAAAAAATGTAACAGAAAATATAGTGCGGTATAGGCAAAATTATTAACAATGGCATTAATATGAAAATAAACTTTATGATAATAACTACTGAATATAAATGGTGACCAATGAAATAATTTTAGCTGCAGTGGACAATTTACTTGTGGAGCAAGCGTAGAATGCTGTTAAGAAAACTTTTCTTCAATTACACTGTGCTTAACTCTTGCAAATGCTCCTAAGTATATCCTAGGAAACAATCTTGAGTTTTCAAAACAAATCTGTGTCAATGGCCAAGCCTGCTATTGATTAGATAATAAAGCAATGTAATTTAATTCTAATTGGAAAAAACAACGTATATGCTTATAAAAATAACATATATATAACATATAAAAATGAAATAAAAACACCCAACCAGAAAAAATTAAATAAATGTAGCAAATTTTAAAATGGAGTGTTCCTTGAATAAAGCCAATCGCTGTCTTAGCAAATGGGAAGGTTTTGTTTCAACCCACAATAGACACATTATAGAACTACCTACCATGACTCTGCTCTGTTTTGATTGACCTGCAGAAGGGAGTTCTTCTGTGTTTACCACGCCACTCGGAGGTCCTATCCTAACAAGAGACCATCCTTATCTATCTGGTCAACATCAGCTTTGCTACTTAGAGTCTGTCAAATTCGATTGAATTATAAAAATAGAATGCCTAGTAACCATCAGCTTTCTAAACCCCATTGCTCATAATGGACCATTGGTAATACAGTAATCAACAATGTGGCTATTTCATTTTAATCTGCAACTGTTCAAATTAAAGGGATTTACTACAACAGCTTTTGAAAAATTCTGTAATAAGTGCAGCAATGCATTTCTGCTTATATTTCCATATAATTTGAATAACAGTATTGTTTAAAACAGATGTCACAGATTGTATTCTTTGAATATAATCACGTGTTGTTGTCAGCACTATGCACCCACACATTTACACTTAAGTAACCCAGGATGAGGTTCTCTGTCTGTGTCACCTGTTTTACTGGTGCATCTTTTTTCTTATTTAAACCTAGCCCATGAAAACAGTGTTTCTGGTTTTGTAAATATAAGCCAAATATATACAATAAACATGTTGTAATGATAATCGTTTCCCCCCCCCCCCCCCAAAGTGAAGACAAGGTGATGTAAATTCACTCTTTGGATTTCAATCCAGCTTTCTTCGATTTTCTATAATATTAATATTGGTATTTCTAAGGGGCAGGTGGAACTAGATGTAGCCTTAACTCTCTGTGCTGGGAACATTTTGATGCTTATATCATTGGGACCTGGAGTCTTTAACGATAAACACCGCTGGTGTGGACTGGGTTACACTGCAGTGATCGAAGCTCTTACCCTTCACCAAAAACCCTATCTGTGACCAGGCAAGGAGCAGGGAAGGGGAATTCTCATCCACCCATTGAGCCGCACGTGAATATCATGCAGTCAGGTGTGCAAGTATGCAAAGGTCATACCCTGAAGGGTACCTGTTGTCACAGAAATACATCACAACTCCATAAGGTCTTCAGCATAAACATGTTAAAATGGGGTGAAAGTAAGTACTCCACTTCATTAGATCTTCTTTAAATGTTCTCTCTACATTGAATCCTTCTGCTTCCCTTTTTCTCTTGGACTCAAATCTCTTTTACTTAACTGATTAGGGCACAGAACACAGTTTGTATGTGCGTGTTTGTACTCGTAAATTTCTATGATCATGGTTCCTAATTTAAAAACTGCATTAGCAAAGGGTTTTATATTTCTATCTTTAATAACAACACTAAATGTTGTTTCTACCAAAGGACCAGTCTCACCTGAAAAACAAAAGTTTTTGATTTATGGTAGTCAACAACAAATCAAAATGATCATTTTGGAAATTACCGTTAATTGTGTTACGTTATTGAACTTCTTGCTGGAAGCAACAAATTAATATTTATTTTATACCTACCAGCTATTATGTGTATACTAGAATTTATACACAGGACACTTTCATGAAAGAAAGTGTCACGAAATACAGTCTTCAATTACCAGCTACTTTTAATTATAAGCCAGAATAAATGATTTAATAAGTTCCTCCCCAAACCAGCGACAATGCTTTGTGAAAGCCTCACGTTAACCAGCTAGATGGTAAGTTCCCTGAGGGCAGGGGCTCAGCGGCCTCTCCTGTTTCCTTCTCCACCTCAAGCAGCTACAAAAGGGTCCCTGAACATCTGTTGGGGCCACGTGAAAAGTCTCCTTTTATTTTGAAGTGGTTTCCGCGGACGCGCGTGTAGCAAAGTCAAGAGGGGGAAAGGGGCAGCGGAGAGGGGGTAGCAAAATCGGAGGGAGCGGCAGGACGGAGAGGAATCCGGAGGAGGCAAGTGAACCCCGAGAGCCGGGGAGAGGCAGGCTGCGCGCCCCGTGCCGCGGCACCGGAAGGGTAAACCGGACCCGCGTTCGCCGGGCTCCCCGGGGCGACCCCCCGGCGGCAGGTGGGGCGGGAGCATGCGCGCGGAGCGGCCCGCGGCCCCCGGCCCGCCCCGGCCCGCCCCTCCCCGCGCCGCGCGCCGCGCGCCCCTCCCACCCGCACCGCCGGGTCCGTGGCGCCGCAGCCGGGCCGCCCGAGCCCCGCCGCTCCGGCTTGCGCCCGGCCCTGTCGCCCAGTGGGCGTTGCGGGCGGCGCGGCTCTGCTCCGGGTAAGGAGGGCGCCGCCGCTTGCGCCGCGTGGCCGCCGCCCCGGGTGCCCCCGCGCCCCGCACCCCGCGCCCCGCCGAGCGCGCGTCGCCCGCGGCGGGGCCGGGCGGGGGGCAGCGGCAGTTGGGAGTCGCCTCGCCCCGCGCCGCCTCTTTCTCTTTCTCTTTCGCCGCCGGGCGCGGGCCGGGCTACCCCGCGGGGTGCTGCCCACTTGTCGCCCACTTCGGACGGGCCGGGGGCGGGGGCGGCAGAACTCCCGCGGCCCTTGGGCCCCCGCGCCGGGCGTCGCTTCCTCCTGGGCGGGGCGTCCCCGCGCCTCCCGTCCTGTGGGCCGAGACCCGAGCCCAGAGTCCGCCCGGCCCGATGCGGGGACGCGGGAGTTGGGGTCGCACCTGCCGCTCTCCCCGGGGACCCCGCCCAGAGCGCGGCGGGCTGGGCTCACCTGGGCGGCGAGCGGTTACTTGCGGGGTCGGTGCGGGCGTGTCCCCGAGGTCGGGGCCCTCCGGCGGGCTCTGGCCCTGCCTTTTACATCCCGTGGTCATAGATGAAAGTCTGTCTCAGAACGTGCTGTATTCCAGATGTGCCTCCATACACTTAGCTGGGCACCGTTGATCCGTCTATGCCCGGGAGTGGAAACTTAGTAAAAGGACGGTCTGGTCTTTGTTACTGTTGAGGCTGCAGCGTGTGGAAGCTCAGGGAAGGCAGCCCGGTGGGGACCCCCTCGGCCGGGCCGTGTCCGTGCCCACCACTCAGTCTCCCTGCAGGTTACTCGGTCTACACCTTGCCTGAGGCACCGGCTTCGGAGATCCTGCTGTTGGAGCTGGTCTCTAGATGCTCCTGGAGGGCTCTGGTCTCAGTCCTTAGCCGACATAAGCGTAGTGGGGTCTCCTGGTGTTTTCGAAAAATGTTAAAGTGCCAAACAGTGGTGGTGGCGTGCACTTTGTTTTTGATGCTTGGTAATATAAAGACTTTGAATGCATTTAGCTCTTCACAAGATGCTAAGTAACCTCAGTTACTCCTTATTGTACCTGAGAATCCAGAGAAAGCTTTCAGAGTAGAGATTTTTGGAGCATCCAAATGGATTGGATTCTGCTATACTCACTTGGTGTGTAACTGGTGAGTAGTAAGGAAGATGAGCTTAAAACTGCTATTTATTATGTTCTCAGATTGCGAGGCACATCGATGGATTTGTACTGCAGGTGACCTTGACTGTGGAATTGTTTACTTCACACTGCTGGACAGTATTGGGGTCAAGAGAAGTATTAAGCTTGGTCTACCTCTGCAGCCAGCTCTCAATCTGTTTCCTAAGAAAGGGTGTTGGTGGGAAGGTGATCTGGTGAAAACAGAATTAAGGAAAGTTAAGGAACTGCCCTAACTTCTGCTTTAAAGAGAAATAAGTGTATTTTTAAGTTCATCATAAGAATCTTAGGTGAGCTCTGCCATCTGTATATTTCATTGCAGTCAGTACCTGTGTGATTTGTATCTTAAATGACACTTCTAATTCATTTTTACTTTTCTTAAAAAATTTTCAATTGTCATTTGTATAATTAACCATCTCCTATGTATGGTCATACATTCATATGACAAACCACTAACAGCTTGACTTTTGGTGTGTTGAGGAGATAAAACTTGCAAACCAAATCACTTGTGAACAAAATGATATGACGAGGCAATAAGTAGGATCTGAGACTAAAACAATCTAAAATAAAATGCCAGCGTTATGAAACAGACCGTGGTCAGAGGGTTTGGCAAGGAGGTCTTTGGGGTCTGGAGTGATCAGAAAAGGACCCAGGAGGAGTCGGACCTTGGGCTGAATCTTGTGTAGATGGACAAAAGGAAGTAGCGTGTGGGAACCTAGGAGGGAGAAAGGGGGTCTCATGCCCCAAAAAGGATGATTATGATTTATTTAGAACAAAGGGAAAGTATCTGCAGGGCCCAGTTTGGGCACTGTGGACATACATGCTCTCCCCACCAGCCCCTACCCTCCCAAATGAGAAAATGTCTATTCATTTTTCATGATTCAGCATAATTTCTCCTCTGCGAAGGCTCTTCCGATTCTCACAACCTGAGTTCCTTCCTTTGACTTGCACTTTTCATCTGTATATACGCACGTTCTTTTTTAATGGCCCAGAGTTTAGATTTTGCCATTTTCTTTTTATTAATTTTTAAAAATTGGGGTCAGCTGACATATAACATTATTTTATGTTTCAGGTGTGCAACACAGTGATGTAATATATGTGTGTATTGTGGAGTAATTACCACAGTAAGTTTAATTAACATCCATCCCAGCAACTTTCAAATATGTAATACAATATTATTAACTATAGGCATCATTAACTATAGTCATCAAAAAAATGTTGTATATATTCTTCAAGACTTAGTTTCTGTCTTTAAGGAGCATGTATATGTCCTTCAAGGGCAGGAACAGGTCCTCAGTTCTCTTTATTCAGAGTGTTTTTGCACCGTGGTCGTAGCTTTTTAACGTAAATGATAACAACCCTCTCTGGTGCCTGGCTTGGTACCGGGCGGGTGCTTTAAGCACACACTCACCGGGTATCTGGAGGGTGCCTTCCGGGTGGGAGCAGCGGCTGGGTGGGAAGGCAGCGGTCAGGAAGCCCATCGGATGATGAAGGAGGATTTGCAGCTGGAAGGCCTGGAGTTGTCACCTTGAAGGGCAGGGAGAGCGGAAAGCCGCTGGGAGAGGGGGAGCAGTGCAGGAAGCACCAGACGGCTCCCATTCCCCCCAGTGTGTCTTAGGGTCCCTTCTTCAGAGCTGAAGGAGATTTGACAATCACCATTAAATGTGTCTTGATTGTTTCAATTAATTCTTTTAATGAAGAACACCGCTGCTGTGAATTGGGGTCGTTGGCAGGAGAGCCACGTTGGAGAGTTGGGAGCAGAGGGGAGCAGACAAGTTCAGTTTTTAAAAAGCTGCGTTCACAGAGCGGCTGCGGTGGTGAGCTTGGAGAGAGGCGCTCTGACGTTGGGCTGGGAGAAAGCCAGCCAGGAAGTCTTCAGCTGTCACGGGGGTGACAGTAAAAGGAGCACGGGACGGAGCGAGTGAGTTACCCAGAGAAGAGAGAGTGGTTCCCTGACTGGTGACTGAGGCTTCTCCACCCACTGAAGGGGTACCTGAGAGAAACCAAGATGGTCAGATGGTGCAGGGGTTGGGGGGGAAGCAGGCAGCCAGTGGTGGGGAGCCCCTGCAGGGCCAGAGGGGGAGCTCTGTGTTAGGTCCGTACTGATGAAAAATCCCAGCTGAGGAGATGGAGTTGAACTTGGCTAGAAGGAGGTGATGGTGGTAGCAAGGCTCAGTGTGAGCCATCGGTGGTGTTTTGCTTTCTGTGTTAGGCGTATAGATGCTCCCCTTTCTTGTGAATCGTGGTTTGCAGTTTACAAAGCATTTCCACTTTGTAGCGTTGGTGAACATTTTGAGGGTAATTTATTGTGAAGAAAGTGAAGAAGTGAAGAAAACTATTGAGGTTCATCAAGAAAAACAGTGGACATACTTCCAAAGAGCCCTTGCGGAGATTAGTATAAACATGGATATTATCTTGGACTTAAGCAAAATAAAGCAAAAACAATGAATTAGAATATATTTGGGAGAAATAAAACTCCAGTTACTTCACACACATAATATCTTTTTTTAAAACACTTGCACTACTCTCTTTTTAGAACCGTGCCTTAGAAGAATTTACCCCTATTTTATTTTGCAAATACAAACAGTTTTCCGCAGTAGCAGTGGAAAAACGAAAGCTTTGCCCTGAGCCCATCAGAGCTGTTACTCTGCTTCCCCGGCCCCATGTGTGCCTTCTGGGAGGATTCACTGCAGGAGGGCCTCCTGCTCCTCGAACCTGCTGAGCTTTTCTTCTTCGTGTTGTGTAGATTTCAGCTCATGGGCAAGGCGTTTTCTTAATGAACCTAGACATTGTGGAGAAGGCTTGTGCATCCCTTCTGACGATGGATCTTAGGTGATGAGAGTGTGGTGGCTGCCACAATTAATAATTGACTGATAGCTCGTTTGGAAGGTACCAGGTGGGGGACGTGGGAGACAGAGCAGCGGTGATGCATCTTTTGTCCCTGTGCCTGGCCAGAGAGGACGCATTCAACTAGAGGGACAGATGGACAGCAGGACACTTTGATACACAGCGTTTTGGTGTGTAAGCTCTTACCATAGCTTTTAAGATCGTGATAGCTTTTTAAAATTAAAAAAAAAATTATTGAAGTATAGTTGATGTACAGTGTTGTGTTAGTTTCTGCTCTGTGGCAAAGTGACTCGGTTACACATATATATACATTCTTTTTTATGTTCTTTTCCATTATGGTTTATCTCAGGATATTGACTATAGTTCCCTGTGCTATACAGTAGGACCGTGTTGTTTTGTGATAGCTTTCAGATTAAATCATGGGTGCCCTACTCACTCCCTGGTTTTTGGAGGGGTAGTGAATTAAGGAGCCTAAATGGGGACGAGGCATTTTTGCTGGGCATCCACTTTGTGTCTGTTGTGTGCGGTGTGCATGGGGGTGACCAGTGCAGACAACCCCTGCCTTAATGGAGCGAATAGTCCAGCGAGGGGACAGACATTAAACAATCTCCCCCATAAACGTCTAAGGACAGACTTGAAGTATATTATGGGAATGACCAACAGAAGTCCCTAATTTGGTTTTGTGGGTAGAAGAGGCGTCTCTGAGAAGAGGAGCCACTGACCAGGCAGGGGGCAGGGCAGAGAGAAGTTGAGGGACAGGGAGGCACGTGTGCGAAGCGGGCAGGGGGAGGGCGCGGCCCGGAGTGGGTGAGGGGCTGGGGGAGTCGGGTCCCGAGCGGGAAGCCCCAGGAAGGGCGCGCTGAGGGTCGTGCATTCTCTTCCGCTTGCCACAGGAAGGCTTTGCAGGGGCTGAGCAGGGCGTGATGGAATCTGCTTTGTGTTGGCTGAGGCTCCTGTGGGCTGCCGCCTCTGGAATCCTGTGCGGGTGGCAGGACCAGTTAGGATGCCACCTCGGGGGTCCCGGTGAGGGGAGGTGGGTGTGGAGATGGGCCGAGATGGAGGGACTCCTGGAGTACTTTGGAGGTAGAATTTACAAAATTGCTTATGGATGGGAGGGTAAAATTACTACCCTGGATTTTCACCTGAGAAACTGGGTGAATTTTCGTAGATGGGGGAAGACTGGGATGAAGCAGACCTCGTAATGTGGCTTTGACCGTTTTTCCTGTGTAAGACCCACTGGATGTTGGTTATTTTTAGGGGGACAACTTGGTGTGGTTGTGACGTGTGTCAGGCACCCAGCTTTGTGCTTGGCACATGGTTTTGGAGTTTAACAAATGTGGGCTTTCTTTCCCTTTTCTGTGGCTGTGGGCTTTTTGTATTCTGCTCAGCTCATCCCAGACCTACCGGCCCTCTTGAATTGGAGCAGCAGATCTTTCTGCAGGTTGGACACGTGTGCCCAGGTGCACGCGGTCCCAGGGCGGCCATCAAGCAGCCTTGCGGGGAGCGTTTTCAGCCCTGACCAGGAAGGTCTAGAATGACCCGGTATGCTGTGTGGACCATCTGTTTCTCAGTTTCCGCTGCAGCCTGGTGTCCCAACACTGATCTCAACACCGGGAGACTCTCCAAGCCCCTGAAAGGTCTCTGGTTCTGCAATTAGGAGCCATTGCTTATTCTTCATGGTTCCTTCTTTTGTGAGTACATCAAACTTAAAAATGGGACTTTCTTGAGTGACAGCAGCTACAAAATTGCTCTTAGTCACTATTATTATTGGTATAACTTCTTTCTAAGTAAAAATGAAGGAGCAGATTACAAACATGATTCCAGGCCTGTATAAATGGATCCAGGTGAGCACTGGTCCAATCCAAGGCCCAGTTCATAGATGAGCACATGTGCTGCTCTTGCCTTTGATTTTCTAGATGAAGTCATGCAGGGTGCCCTGACTTGGCACTGTTTGGCAGATGGGGTTCAGACCTAAATCCGGGGTCACCAGTTTCGATGTCAGGGGCTAGGCAGGGAAGGGAACTGAGTGAAGCAGGCAGAGAGAAGAAAACTCAGCGTCCTCTTGATTTTGCTTTCATTTTCTCACCTTTGAAACCTGCGCACAGGCACTTGTTTAGTATAAGAAGTTCTCTAAGTACAAGGATAGTGAGAGGGAGGAAAATCCCCTCAGTACCATGGAGACTGTAGGGAGTGGTGGAGACTGTGGCAAACTACTGCTCTTATATGTTCTGAAGGGGTAGTTATTATTTTTTTTAAAAACTACCCCAAGTTGGCAACCTGCATTAAAATAAATGTGAAACCTCCCTATTTAAAAGTGTGGGCTCCCTAGTAGGTGCTAGGACACTGCCAAGGTAAACAGAGCATGTGTGCTGACCAGATACTGTTTGTGGCTGTTTCACAGCCTCTGACTTGTGGGGTCAGCTCCATCATGCGCTGAATGTACTTTCTTTTACTCACGTGGTTTCCCTTCACTCATCCTTCACTTTCTTATTAATCCTGATGGAGAATATCAGCAAGCATATCAGCTTCTTATTCTGCTGATTCCTGCCATTTAAGTCCGACCTGATTAAACCTGGTAGTGAGGAGTGGGTAGCTGGGCCCAGCCCAGCTGTAAGGCACAGCCCCTCTGTAAGGCACATGCTTGTGTGAGAGGCTAGAGTTATCAAACTCTGGGTAGAACCTAGGCTTTTTAAAGCTTTCCATCATGCTTCTCTGGAATTTTAAAAACATATTCCTGTGTTAAAGTATATCTTTTTAACCAGTTGTCTAAGGGTTTGTGTGACTTCAGGACACTACTTTTTGTATGGTTGGAGGGGACGGTGCGTTCTCTTGCCTGTGGGCTCTTGCTCATTTGTACCTGGTTTTCTCGTTGTGAATTTTCCTCCTCCAGCAAGCCTCCAGGCATCCCTAAAACTGGGTTTCACCCCCTCTGCCGTGTGCTTTCCTACCGTGATGTGCCGTTGTGCGTATTTCACTCTGAAGGGTAGAGCTTTGGTCCCCATGGAACTTTTTGGGTTAAGTGAGGGCTCGCTCAGTTCACTATATCTTTCCAAAGCCCAGCGATTGCCTGACACATGTTAGACACCAGTAAATAAAGGTTGAGTGATTTTGATTCAATTAGTGACAGGCTCATACAGAAAAGAAATTCCACAAAATCCCTAGCATTTGGGGATTCTGTGACTATCCAGCTTAGACTTTGGGTTTGATTGAAAATGTAAGCACTGACCTTTCAACCACTCATTTTATTATTATTATGGTCACATGTCAAAGGAAATATAAAGGTTCTTCTCTTTTGCTTTATGGCAAAGAATATCCTTTGATTCCCGATCGTTACACCCTTTAGTCCTGGAACTAGACATCATCAAGGTGAGTTATTAGAGATGCCGACATGGCGCTTTCAAATCTATATTTTATGCACTCAATTTCTGAGGATGGTTAGAACAAAGACTTTTTTTCTCCCTTTCTCTTTGAAAACAGTGAGCTTGCTGTGATTTTATTCCCACATGATATGTGGATGTTTTTCGGGCAGCTTAATGCATAACAACTGAGCTTAGAGTAGGAACCACCAAGGCTAACAGACCAAGAATTTGAGACGTCATCACCAGCACAGGAGAGCAAATCCCACGCTTAGAGCTGATTTCCAAGTTGATAGACTTCTGTGTAGGATGATGAGTATATTTCATTTGTTTTGTTAATCGAATGCCACAGATACTTGGTTCTTTTCAGAAAGGTAATAGTGTGTTGCTGGGTCCTGCATCCCATGTAAATTAGCAGCTGTCAATTGGCACCCGCCCTGTGGATGGAGCCTGCATACAGAATGGAAGCATCCCCCTTCCAGCTGTTGCCGTCTTTGTGTTTTGTGTGAATGCAAAGCCCGTCTATTTTACAGCGGCCGATCATACGTGATCTTTAGGGCCACTTTATTCTTCTACTGTGAGGACAAGGAGAGTATCACTGCCAGTCTTTTCAGAACCGGCTCACACCTGTGTCCAAAGCAAACAATGTCCATGGAGTAAATGGAGAGAGGAAAAAGAAAGGAAGCCATGCAGGGTACAGTCATACATTAATCACCAACGTGATTCGCAAGGTGTGAGGTTAGTGGGCCTGGTTTTAAATTGGGTTGATGTCCACATAAATTGTCTTTCAAGTTTCTAGAACTTTCAGCTCAAAGTAGCTGTAGCGTCTGCCATAGGTCAACTATGGCTTATGAAGAAGCTTCATCCTGTCCCACATCTAGCAACTTAGACTTAGCATTTTCTTGAATTTTAGGAAGTTTAGAAGTAATCTAATTTAGGTTTTCTCAGTCTCTACTGTTGTCATTTTTTTATTCTAAGGGGCTGTCATGTGCATTATAAGATGTCTGTAACAGCAGCATACTTGGCCCCTACCCGCTGGGTGTCTGTAGCACTTCTCCGCACTTAGTTGTGACAACCAAAAATGTCTCTAGATGTTTCCAAATGTCCCCTGAAGAGGGGCCGGAGAGGGCAGAATCGCCTGGGTTGAGATGGAGCCAAAGGGACGCTGAGACGCCGGCCCCACCCCCAGGGACACAGAGCTGAGTTTGTGGTTTCTGTGTATCGCATCAGGGAGGACGCACCGGTGTATTCGTGTATGTATTCATTCAGCGGTGCTTTTGAGTACCTACTGCACGCCAGGCCCAGGCACTGGGAAATACCCAGAATCAATCTGGGGAGGGGGCTTGCCAGGGACTGGGCCCTCAGACTCCACGGGAGAGGTGTGAAAAACGTCAGTGCCTGTGCTGACGAAAAGGCACTTGCTTTCTGAAAGTAGAGAGGGAGGACACCTGGGTCCACTCCCTGGTGCACAGGCGCTCTTGTTCTGCTCCATGGGTGGTCCAGCAGAAGCTGACTTGGTGGGTCACGCAGTGCAGGGCTGGTCACCTTCCTGCCGCCAGCTGGGTCCCATCACACCGCCCCCCACCCCCACCCCCACCCCCGGGGACCTGTGTCCCAGACAGGAGAAGCCCACGGCTCTAATCAGGCCCTCGTGGGGATGAATGGTGCGTTCAGGGTTGTGTTATTTCCAGATCGTTCGTGTGGCCCCTGTTAGCATGTTGCACAAAAGGAGAAAGATAATCACTTCCTGGAAATTGAAAAATCTCTGTCCTCATCTTCATGCGTTCTCACTGAGTGTTATATTGCAAGTGAAGATAACAGTCGCCAGAATACATATGCCCTTAAGTACGAGGATTGAGAAAGTTCTCCAACGTTTCCTCAGGCTGAACCACTCAAAATGTCGGTCAAAACTGAAAATAAAATGAAATAGTTAATAACCTATTTTGAGGGGTGGTTTAATTCACTCACCTTCTTGAAATTATTCTGATTTCCACCTAATCCACTCCTGAGTTTCCATAATGAAGGTCCCATAGTTAGGTAAGTGCCCTGGTCTCTTTTATACCCTCCTTAGGGTCACACTGACCCGCCCGCAAAGAGGATCTTCCTTCTGGGAATAAGATGAGGGAATCTTTTAAAGAGGGGACAGGAAATGGAGCTTCTCCTCTTCGTTTTGTTCCCAGAGTTTGAACGTGCCGCCCCTCCCAGACGTTAAATGAAGCTCGAGGGGATGATGGCGCACCTGACCCCGAGTCCCTTTCACTTGGTTGTTGAACCGAATGTGGAAGGAACAGGACCTGCTGTGCCAGTGTTATCAACCCTTTGGTAACACGTGTTTGTAACATCTCACTTAGTATCCTGAAATAAAGTTAATAGGCAAATAACTCACCTATTCAGACTTCCAAAAAGTCAATATAATGTCCATATATAATAAGAGGGAGAAATAAATGTAAGGTAATTTATAGTAAAATGGTATGTGTTTCAAAATGTTTGGGTATGATTAGTCTAGAACATAAAATGAAGTCTTTGGATGCTTGTACCTACGGGTGGACTCAGTGTGAAAGTGACCAGTTAAGATGCTGACGCAGGGAGACTGCACCAGGCAAGGGAGTCTGAGCAGCCATGGCTGCTTCTCCTGGAATGGTAGACAGCATTTGCTGAAATTCCACCTGAAACAAAGTAAAACCTTTCCTCCCTTTACACAGAGTTGCATTCCAGGGAAAGATAGGAAATATGAAAACCACGCAAAATACTCTTTGACTATATGTAAAATAGAATTTTGTTCAAGGTTTAGAGAAGCATAAGTAGGGTTTTCAAATACATGAATGTCAGGTGGGACTGACTCTCACCTTTAAAAAGTGAGAGCCTTTGCAGTAAGTACCCTATTCCATTTTTTATCTAAAAATAGGAATTGAGAATGAAAATTAGTTTTAGCGTTTGGGGTTTACTCTTATGTGGTTTGCGTATAACGTTCCAGTCCTTGTATGCAAACTGTTTTCCCCCCTCATTTGTACTTTATCTACACATTATACGCTGTGTTGTTGCCCTGGTGCAGCTGCAGTTCTGGGTACGTTTTGAGGTTTGGGGTGAGAATGGGGATGGGACTGGACATTCCAGTACATTCTTACAGCCTGAATACCATGTAAGAAGAAACAGGGGCTTCAGTTTCCACAAAGTAATATTTTAATGGTGTTTGAAAACTAGTGAGAATTCAGAGGATGAAATGAAATATAGCATATAAAATGAATGCACAGTGAAGTCTATAAATGGAGCCTGTAGGCACTCAAGTTAAATATGTGCCATATACGCTGTTACACACCCCCGCATCTCCACACTCACCCTCGCATATGACGACTTCGGGTTTATTATTGATTTGGGTAACTATTATTGTCCATGAGAGATATAAAGGCATATTCCTCTTTCAGTTCAGTTTGTGGCCACTGTGTAATTAGAATTAGATATAATGTAAGGTTGTGTTTAAAGGGTAGGGCATGTGGTTTTATGAAGTCTTTTTCTGATGATGCAAACTAGAGGTGAGAGTTGGCCAATGCATCAGGTAACTTCACATTAAAATTGTGTCCTAGTCCAAGAGTGCAAATGGAGGGCACACTGTAAGTCATAGGTCCTGACACTCCGCAGTGAGGAGGGAGGAAAATGTGGGATTCTGAATGGGTGGCTCACTGGGTTTGGCCTCTGTCTGCCTTGAGGTTGGAGTTCAAAGCCTGGTGTCTCTCTGAACCTGTCTGTAGCCTACAGTTCTCAGAAGCTGTGTGTTGATTTTGGGGGTGGGTATAGGCCGTTTTCTTGATTATTGCCTGTATGTGCAGAGTGTTCAGGAAGCTTCTCAAGAAGTTTACAAATATCAGACCCACAGATTTTTGCAGACTTCTTCTTTGGTATCATCTCTGGCTTTTCTGTCACTCTTTTGTCTCTTGTTTCGCTCTATATCTGTAGGCTGAGTGTAGAAACACTTGGGCAAATGCACTCAACGGTTTATCAACTAATAATGGATTTACACTTACACCATATGTAAAGGAAACAGAGAAAACTGAGGTATTCAGTTGTTTAAGGCTTACTCTGTGTTTTGAAGGGCTTGCTGAAGTATAATTTTTGGTAGACTTAACGGAAAAGAACTTTGCAAGGTCAGATGCAGAACATCCTAACTTGGTTTTCCCCCATATTTTATATTTAGCACTATATAAAGATATTTTAAAAGTTTATTTGGTATTTCTACCGTACTTTATACTTTTAGAGCCTATCCATATGGATGTCAGTTATTACTTTTTTAAAACATGTGCTGATTTTGCTGCACAGTGATTTCTTAAGGTCAAAGTTCTTAGTGGCAGTTATCTCCTAGCCAGAGTGTTTAAGATATCTGTCTTTGTTTTTATTTAAAAGTTTTTCATTGGATAAAAATGTTACGTTTTACAGGTCATCAACTATCGAGAATTTCTGTAATAGAAGAAATGGTTTTCTGAGGGAACTAAACTGATTAGTATTCTGAATATTTCAGTGTATCATATAAAGAAAATTCATATGAAAGGTCTTCTTAAGGTTAACAATAAAATTTACTATGTTAATTTTCCATTAGTTATATTACCTAAAAGAGTTAGAGTTTGTTATTTTCTAAGATGTAAGTACAGTGAAGCTTGACATTTTGCTAGCTTTTGAGAAGATAGTAGCTGCTGAACTTTGATAAATTATACCCAGTCAGTTAAGATAAAAATGAATAAGAAATAAATGGTTATGGCTGACAATTAACATACAGGAAAAAAAAAAAAACCCGTAATAAAAAAGCTACTTATACAGTTAGGTGGCACTGTTTCCTTTTTCTTTTCAAATATTTGACTAAGTGTAATTAAAATATAAAGAGGTTTCATGTGGCCTTATTTAGATCTAGCCAGATTAAAGACAAATAGGAAAAGTAAATTAGAAACCAGTTTGAGGTGAAGATCCAGCCCCCGTGTGTTACTGAAACATATCTTCCAACCCATAAGCAGAAAGCAACTGATTGTTAGGACTGCTGAGCAAACATTTGGGGTGCTCTCAAGGGTTCCTGAGGGCAGGCTTCAAGGGTCTGGAACCTTAGAGTCATCTGGGACTGGCAGGTGACTTGAGTAGGTGAAGTGGCCTGGGTGTAAGATGGGAAGGAGTCATGGGCTTGCGGTGCCCTGGTGTACATCTGCAGGCCTGTGCCATGTGTTCGTGCCTTTGGGAGTTTGAATCCTTTGTTGCCAGGCTTAATATTCCTTTCTTTTCTATTTTTTTTCCCTCACAATCAAAGTCAGGAATCTAGTTATTTAAAATGTTTATGTAATTTCCTGGGTCCTACCTATCTATCTATTGCTTTTTCTTTTTTTAATTGAAATATAGTTGACATACAATATTATATTAGTTTCAGGTGTACAACATAGTGACTTGACATTTATATACATTACAAATTGATGACCATGATAAGTTTAGAACCATCTGTCACTGTACAAAGTTACTCTGATGTCATTGACTATATTCCCTATGTTGTACATTGCAGCTCTGTGACTTATTTATTTTATAACTGAAAGTTTGTACATCTACACCTCCTGCACCTATTTCACCCAATCCCCCACCTACCTCCTTTGGCGACCGCCAGTTTGTTTTCTGTATCTGTGAGTCTGTTTCTGTTTTGTTTTGTTTGTTTGTTTTGTTTTTTAGATGCCACATATAAGTGAAATTATATTGTATGTGTCTTTGTTTGACCTATTTCACTAAGCATAATATTCTCTAGGTCCATCCATGGTGTCACAAACGGTGAAATTTCATTCTTTTTTATGGCTAAGTAATATTCCATGTCTGTATGTGTGGATGCTTAAGTTGCTTCCATATCTTGGATAATGTAAATAATGCTGTAATGAACATAGGGGTACATACATGTTTTTGAATTTGTGCTTTTGTTTTCTTCAGATAAATACCCAGAAGTGGAATTGCTGTATCATATGGGAATTCCATTTTTAATTTTTTAAGGAACCTCCATACTGTTTTCCATAGAGGCTGCACCAGTTTACATTCCCATCAACAGTGCACAAGTGTTCCCTTTTCTCCTCATCGTCACCAACACTAGTTTTGTTTTGATAATAGCCATTCTGAGTGGTGTGAGGTGATATCTCATTATGGTTTTGATTTGCATTTCCCTGATGATTAGTGATGTTGAGCATCTTTTCATGGACCTATTGTCCATCTGTATGCCTTCTTTGGAAAAATGTCTATTTGGGTCCTCTATCCATTTTTCAGTTGGGTTTGCTTTTTTGATGTTGAGTTGTATGAATTCTTTGTATATTTTGAATATTAACCCCTTGTCAGATACATTGTTTGCAAACATCTTCTTTCATTGAGTAGGCTGCTTTTTTGGTTTGTTGATAGTTTCCTTCACTGTGCAAAACCTTTTTAGTTTAATTTAATGTAGTCTCATTTGTTTGTTTTTGCTTTTGTTTTCCTTGCCTGATGAGACATATCCAAACAAATATTGCTAAAACCCATGTCAAAGAGCATGCTATGTTTTGTTCTAGGAATTTTATGGTTTCAGGTGTTAGATTTAAGTCTTTAATCAATTTGGTGTTTATTTCTGTGTATGTGAAAGAGTAGTTCGATTCTTTTGCACATAGCTGTCCAGTTTTCCCAACAACATTTATTGAAGAGGTTGTCTTTTTCCTGTTGTATACTCTTGTCTCCTTTGTTGTAGATTAGTTGACCATATAAGCATAGGTTTATTTCTGGGCTGTCTGTTCTATTCCATTGATCTATGTGTCTGTTTTTGTGCCAGTACTATTCTGTTTTGATTACTATAGCTTTATAGTATAGTCTGAAATCAGGGAGCATTATACCTCCAGCTTTGTTCTTCTTTCTTAAGATTGCTTTGACTATTAGGGGTCTTTTGAGGTTTCATACAAATTTTAGGATTGTTTGTTACATTTCTGTGAAAAGTTATTCAATGCATTGAATCTGTAGTGTGCTTTGGATTACATGGACATTTTATCAATATTAATTCTTCCAATCCATGAACATGGTACATCTTTCTAATTATTTGTGGCATCTTCAGTTTCTTTCATTACTATCTTATAGTTTTCAGAGTACAGGTCTTTTATTGCCTCAGTTAAATTTATTCCTAGATATTTTATTCTTTTTGATGCAGGTGTAAATGGGATTGTTTTCTTAATTTCTCTTTATAATAATTTGTTATCAGTGTATAGAAATGCAACAGACTTCTGTATATATTGATTTTGTATCCTGCAATTCTACTAAATTCATTTATTAGTTCTAACAGTTTTTGGTGGAATCTTAAGGGTTTTCTATATATAGCATCATGTCATGTTCAAATGCAGGCATAGCTTGGAGATATTGGGCGTTTGGTTCCAGACCACCACAAAAAAGCAAATATTGTAATAAAGTGAGTTACATGAATTTTTCAGTTTTCCAGTGCATATAAAGTTTATGTTTGCACTATACTGTACTTTATTAAGTGTGCAATAGCATTATGTCTAAAAAAAGTGCTTACCTTAATTAAAAATTACTCTGTTGCTAAAAATGCTAGGCATCATCTGAGCCTTCAGTGAGTCTTAGTAGTACCATCAAAGACTACTGATCACAGATCACCATAACAAATATATTAATAATGAAAAAGTTTGAAATGTGAGAATTACCAAAATGTGATACAAAGACACAACATGAGCAAATCCTGTTAGAAAAATGGTGCCAATGGACTTGCTCAATGCAAGGTTTATACAAATGTTCTATTTGTTAAAAAAAAAAAAAAAAGAAAGAAAGCAATGTCTGTGGAGTACAGTAAAGCAAAGCACAATAAAACAAAGTATGCTGGTAGTGGCAGTTTTACTTCTTCCTTTCCATTTTGGGTTCCTTTTATTTCTTTTTCTTGTCTAGTTATTGACTTCCAGTACTATGTTGATTAAAAGTGGCGACAGTTGGCATCCTTGTCTTGTTCCTGGTCTTGGAAGAAAAGCTTTATGCTTTTTACCACTGTGTATAATGTTAACTGTGGGCTTGTCATGTATGGCCTTTACTGTGTTGAGGTACGTTTCTTCTACCAGGTTGTTCAGAGTTTTTATCATGAAATTATGGCGAATTTTGTCAAGTGCTTTTTCAGCATCTGTTTAGAAGATAATATGATTTTATCCCTCATTTTGTTAATGTGGTGTCACATGGATTGAGTTAGGGATGTTGAACCATCCTTGTATCTCTGGAATAAATACCACTTGTTCATGGTGTATGATCCTTTTGATGTGTTGTTGTATTTGGTTTGCTAATATTTTGTTGATGATTTTGCATCTATATGCATCAGGGATATTGGCCTGAAATTTTCTTGTCTGGTTTTCATATTGGGGTAATGGTGCCTCATGGAATGAGTCTGAAGCATTCCTTGCTTTTCAGTTTTTTGGAATACTTAGAGAAGGATAGCTATTAACTCTTCTTTAAATGTTTGGTAGAATTCAGCTCTGAAGTTGTTTGGCCTGGATTTTTGTTTGTAAAGAGTTTTTTGATTACTGAATCCATTTCTTTACTAGTGATCAGCCTGGTCAGATTTTCTGTTTCTTCCTGCTTCAGTCTTGGAAGATTATATGTTTTTAGAAATTTATCAGTTTCTTTTAGGTTGTCCAGTTTGTTGGTGTGTAATTATTAATAGTAATCTCTTGTGATACTTTGTACTTCTGTGGCATTGATTGTAACTTCTCTTTCATTTCTGATTTTATGTATTTGGGCCCTCTCTCTTTTTGTCTTGATGAGCTCAGCTGAAGTTTTATCCATTTTGTTTATCTTTTCAAAGAACCAGTGCTTAGTTTCATTGATCATTTCTATTATTATTATTATTTGGTTTCTATTTCACTTATTTCTGCTCTGATCTTTATTATTTCCTTGCATCTACTAACTCTGGGCTTCATTTGTTCTTCTTTTCTAGTTCCTTAGGATGTCAGGTTAGATTGTTTATTTGAGATTTCTCTTGTTTCCTAAGGTAGGCTTGTATTGCTATTAACTTCCCTCTTAGAACTGCTTTTGCTACATCCCACAGATTTTGGAATGTTGTGTTTCCATTTTCATTTGTTTCCAGGTATTTAAAATTTTCCTCTTTGAATTTCTTTGTTGACCCATTGCTTGTTTAGTAGCATATTGTTTAGCTTCCACATATTTGTGTTTTTTTCCAATTTTATTTTTGTAATTGATTTCTATTTTCATACCATCGTGGTTGGACAAGATGCTTGATAGGATTTTAGTCTTATTAAATTTATTGAGACTTGCTTTGTGGCTTAACATGTGATCTTTCCTGGAGAATGTTCCATGTGCACTTGAAAAGAATGTGTATTTTGCTGTTTTTCAGTAATTTTCTATATTTATCTATTAAGTTCATGTGGTCTAATGTATCATTTAAGGCCAATGTTTTCTTATTGAGTTTCTGCCTAGGTAAACTATACATTGTTGTAAGGGGGATGTCCAAGTCCCTTACTATTGTATTATTGTCAGTACACCCTTTAAGTTTGTCAGTATTTGCTCTATGTATTTAGGCGTCCCTATGTTGGGTGTATAGATAGATATTTACAAGTATTATATTTTCTTGTTGGATTGATCCTTTTATCATTATGTAATGTCATTCTTTGTCTCTTGCTACAGTCTTTGTTTTAAAATCTATTTTGTCTGATACAAGTATTGCTACCTCAGCTTTCTTTTTGTTTCCAGTTGCATGGAATATCTGTTTCCATCCCTTCAATTTCAGTCTGTGTGTGTCTTTATATCTGAAGTGAGTCTCTTGTAGCAGGATATATATGGGTTTTGTTTTTCTTATCCATTTGGCCACCTTATGTCTTTAGATTGGAGCATTTAGTCTGTCTGCATTTAAAATAATTATTGATAGGTATGTACTTACTACCATTTTGTTAATTGTTTTCTCTCTCTTTTTTATCATTATTCTCTGTTCCTTTCTCTTCTTATTCTATTCACTTGTGATTTGATGATGTACTTTAGTGTTGTGTTTGTAATTTTTCTCTATTTTTTGTGTATCTGTGTTTGGTTTTTGGTTTATGGTTACCATGATGTTCATATGTGACAACCTATATATACAGCAGTCGATTTTAAGTTGATGGTTGCTTAAGTTTGGGTGCATTTTTAAAGCACTGCATTTTCACTCCTCTCTTTCATGTTTTATGTTTTTGACATCATATTTTGTATCTCTGTAATTTGTGTATTGCTTAACAAATTATTTTAGATATAAGTTATTTTACTACTTTTGTCTTTTAACTTTCATACTATCTTTACAGGTGGTTGATCCACTACCTTTACTATATATTTGCCTTTACCATTGAGAGTTTTTCTTTTGTAATTTTTTTGTTTCTAGTTATGGACTTTTCTTTTTCATTTAAGGAAGTTCCTTTAACATTTATCATAAGGCTGTTTTTTTGGTGGTGAAGTCCTTTAGCTTTTACTTGTTTGGGAAACTCTTTTTCTCTCCTTCAATTTTGAATGATAACCTTGCTGGGTAGAGTAATCTTGGTTGTAAATTTTCTGCTTTCAGTACTTTGAATATATTGTTTCAGTCTCTTTCTGTAGAGTTTCTGCTGAAAAATCAGCTAATAGTCTTATGGCAGTTTCTTTTACATAACTAGTTGTTTTTTTCTTGCTGCTTTTAAGATTTTCTCTTTATCTTTAATTTTTGACATTTAATTTTGATGTGTCTTGGTGTGGGTCTCTGGGTTCATCTTGTTGTGACTTGCTGAGTTTCTTGGACTTGGATGTTTGTTTCCTTTACCAGGTTAGGGAAGTTTTCAGCATTATTTCTTCAAATATGTCTACTGTCCCTTTCTCTCTCCTTTCTTTTTCTGGGACCCCTATAATATGAATGTTAGTACACATAATGTTGTCTCAGAGGTCCCTTAAACTAGCCTCCTTTTAAAATTCATTTTTTGTTTTGCTGTCCCAGTTGGATAGTTTCCACTACGCTGTCTTTCAGATTGCTGATCCTTTTCTTTTGCATCCTCTAATTTGCTGTTGTTTCCCTTTAGTGTATTTTTTCACTTCAGTTTCTCTATTTTGTGGTTCTGATTGGTCTTTTTTTTTATATTTTCTATTTCTTTTTTGACGTTCTTGCTGACTTCATCCATTCTTCTACTGAGTTCGGTGAGCATCTTTATGACTTCTTCTTTGAACTGTTTATCAGGAAAATTTCTTATCACACTGTGCTATCATTGTTTCATATCAATTGTTTTCTTGATATGGATTTTTTGGATATTGGGCTCTTTAGGTGATAATTTGAAATAGAGATTGGATGTCTAGTTGTTCTGGCATTTTGATTTTTATAACAACTTGAAAAAATGTAGTTGCACATAGTTAATGACAAAAAGTGGCAACAGTTAACACTAGTTTGCTCAGCTTTTTGAACTTGGCATAAATAGGTTGCTTGTAGGTTTTAGTAGCTTTTAAAATAAAAAAAAAAGTTTTTGTTTGCTGTTTTTCATGCTTGTGCCCCAGTATCTTGCACTGTGGTGTTCAGAGATGTGAAACGCACTCTGTCTTTGGACTTCCCTGTTGATTATCTTGTGGACAGTTTGTCTTGGTCCTTCTCTGGTTAGTCCTGCCCTGCTGCACTTCTTTCCTCACTTCCTGTGGTGTCTCAGATCATCTAAGTGTCGTCTTAGTCTAGTTGGTTTTTGTGCTCATACTTTATCAGCATTTTTTGTTCAGTTCCTCAGAATTCCTAAACATCCATTTTTACACTTAAAATGTTTACATCTTTGATTGAATAAACATTCAAAAATGTCCTGCCTGGGTCTGTCTCCTCCTTGCTTATAGCCTTAAAAAATTTTTTTTTAATTGAGATATAGTTGATTTTCAACATTGTGTTAGTTTCAGATGTACAGCAAAGTGATTCAGTTATACATATATATAAAAATATATTTATAGTTCCCTGTGCTATACAGTAGGTTCTTGTTGGTTATCTGTTTTATATATATATGTGTGTGTGTGTGTGTGTGTGTGTGTGTGTGTTTGTGTGTATATAAATAAACAAATATGTATAAAATAGTGTATATAGAGCAGTTTCCTGGGGTCTGGGACAGAGTCCTCAGATGAAAGCTGTGGGGTGCACAGCACCTGCAGGGCTGTGAGGTGCTCAGCAGAGAGGGCTGGTGGTTTCTCTGCAGAGCAGGACGCTGGGTTCTGGGGCCGCTCCTACTGCGTGGCGGATACTGGCAGCCCCTGTCCTGCTTCCTTGTTCCTGGCTGGCCTTGGCCGTCTCAACTCTGCCAGTCCTGGCGGGGTGATCCCTTGTGCAGTGCCCCGATAGCTTGGGGAGGTGTTCACTCACCTGGCTCTCCTCCTGCCAAGCGGACCTCCGTCAGGCTAGGGAGCCCCCCTGGTGCTGAGCACTGCCAGCCTGGGAGATGGGATGATGCAAAATTAAATTCTTCTTCCTGCCTATTTGGTGCCATTGTTCTCAGGTTTGTTGCTCTACCCCATTGCTGAAGCTTCTTAGTTGGACTCCAGAGCTCTCTCAGAGCTATTTTGGTTGGGGGATCGCTGTCTAATTGTTAGTGGAGGGATGGAGGCTGGGGTTTCCTACTCCACTGTCTTGATGATGTCAGAAACCTCTGATTGCTTTCCAAAAGCACATCGTTTATCCAGCAGCAGGAAGGTACCTTTTCCCCCACATCTCTAGTCAGAGCTTCTTTTAATTTCATGTCAATCTGATGGGTATAAAAGGTATCTCATTATTATTTTAATGTGTATTACCTGGAGTCTATTTGAGCATCTTTTCACCTATTTGTTGGCTGGTTTGCTGCTCTGTGCCTCCATAACTCTGGATAATGTGTCTGTGCCTCTTTACCTCGTTGTATCCGTTTTCATATACTGTCTGTTGACATTCAGATGGGAAGGACGAGAATTATTCTTATACTGCTTCCCTCCCTTCTCTTCCTTTTGGTACGATTGTTTCTCGTCCTGTCAATTGTTGATAGTCTCACTTGGCTCCTCCTTATCAAGATTAGGATAGTTTCACCCTCTTTTTTCTTCCATCTTCCCCCATTTCTACAGTCTACTTTCTGTTAGTTATACTTGAACGTTGTGAAAGATGTAAAGAATTGTATTTTATGCTCTAGCCACAGCCATGTCTCCTCTGTTTTGCCCACTAGAAGACCTTAAAGGTTGAAAGCCAGTAAAATGTGTTTAAAACAGAATGTTAAAGCAGAAGGGCCCAGAGATACCATTGAAACCAGGACTTCTCAAACTCTTCCATCAAAGTGGCCAAATGCCAGTTGAGAAAAAATATACTTCTTTCACGAACGCAAACTTGTATGTACATATTCAGGCAGTGTTTTCTTTTCCACTTCCATCATATACCAGTTTTCTTTTATGATAAATAAAACTGATAAAAAACAAATTACTCCCTGAATCTGTTAATACAGTTAGCTTTCTGGGAAGATTTGTAAGATTGTATTGTGACTTTGAGTACTTGTATGGGGATCCTAGTTTGAGAAGCACAAATCTAATTCTTTGCTTCATTTTGTGGACACGGGAGTCATAGCACAGAGAGATGGTGTGATTTGCCCAAGTTCTCTTAGGTGAGGACCTCATATTTCACTGTCCATTGTGGCTCCTAAGACTTCAATTTTGTAGATGATCTATGCTCAGGCCCAACCTGTATTTCCAGTCTTATTTTCTCTTGAGTATGTTCAGGCCAAAAACCTTGGAGTCATTTTTCTTTCTACATAATCCAGTCTGTCATCAGATCCTGGTGGCTCTGTCTCTGAAGTGTACCCAGCCTCTGGCCCCTTCTTATGTCCTTTGACACTGCCACCTCTGTCCAAGCCATCGTCATCTCACCTGGACCACAGCTGCAGGTTCTCCATTGGCCTCCCTGTTTATAGCCTTGCTTTCCATGGGGTCCGTTCAGGTCTTGTCTGTTCAGAACCCTTTAATCGCATTCACGTTTCATTCATAGTTAAAGGAGAGCCCTTTCCATGATCTGCAGGTCTTTCATCGCTGGCTCTCCTCTGCCTTCCTGACCCGTCTCCTACTTTCTCCCCCAGGTTACTCTGCTCTGTCACTCTGGCTTCCTTGTTATTCCTTGAGCAGGTTAGTGAACAGCTAGCTACCCCAGGACATTTACACTTCCCTTTGCTGGGAACTCTCCTCACACAGCTGTGTCAGTCTTTCATGCCCTCATTCCTTCAGATTTGTGTTCAGATTCTACCTTATCAGAGGGACGTCTCTGACCTTAGCACTGATCATTGCCTGACGTCTGTGTCACATGTTTACTTGTTGATGGTCTCTCCCTGGCTAGGATGCAGGCTCTAGGAGAACAGGGACCTTTCGTTTGCTCACCATTATATGCAATGTGTGAACAGTGCCTGGCAACAAGTGCTCAGTAAAAATCTTTGTTGGAAAACGAATGAATCTTGCTGTATTGCTCCCCGGCCTCGATGTCTGACTCTGGTCAAACAGTTATTCTATGAAATCCCAGACATTTCTCACATGCCATCTGTGCCAAGGCCCTGGGCTCCCCTTCCTGTCATGCCTTTGCTCTCAATGTTCACATTTTCTCAAATGTTTTTCCTTTTCTCTACTTGTTCAGATCTTCCTCTTCTTCAAGCACAGCGCAAGTGCAGTTTCTTCAGTGAAGACCTTCGATCCCGTGTTGAGTTGAGCACTTTGTCCTCGTGTGCTCAGTGTGCTATTTGCAGTTCTATTTATTACCTTCCACCTTGAGTTACAGTTATTTATATACATGGCTGATCTCTCCTCCTGGGTGGCAAGAGCCTTCAGGAAATCCCTGTATTTCCCAAGTGCCTGTTCTGGTGTTTTGGTGCCAGGTACTTGTGAAGTGATGGGAGAAGTGAATTATATGGGTACTTAAGCCTTTACCCATGGCACTGGCTCAGATTTAGAGACAGGTTCAAATTCTAGTTGATGCAAGGAATACTGAAGACTTGGGTGATTTTTTTAAAGATAATATTAGAAATTAAAGGACTGGCAATATGGACCATATGGGAATTGAGTTTATCTGCCTTTTTGGAGAGAGATTTAGGAATAGGGAAGGGTTTTTCAAAAGTAATGTTGGACAATTACTCTTGCCTTCAAAAAAGTAAAGAATTAATTTATATAGTAACTAATGACTTTTTCTTATTTATTTATTTTTATGTTTTTTTATTGGAGTATAGTTGCTTTACAATGTTGTGTTAGCTTCTACTGCACAGCAAAATGAATCAGCCATACATATACATATATCCCCTCCCTTTTGGATTTCCTTCCCATTTAGGACACCACAGTGCATTAGTAGAGTTCCCTGTGCTGTACAGTAGGTTCCCAGCAATTGTCTATTTTATACATAGTATCAGTAATGTATGTGTGTCAATCCCAGTCTCCCAGTTCCTCCCTCCCCACCCCTTACCCCCTTGGTATCCATACATTTGTTCCCTAGTCTGTGCCTCTGTTTCTGCTTGGCATATAAAGTCATCTCTACCATTTTTCTAGATTCCACATATATGCGTTAATATACGGTATTGATTTTTCTCCTTCTGACTTACTTCACTCCGTATGACACTCTCTAGGTCCACCCACGTCTCTAAAAATTTAAACCTTAACTCGTGAAAGGACTTTGGACTAATCATTTTAAAGCCCTGAAATATTTTCTTGGCGACCTTGAGGAGTGGTTAAAGCACTGCTGCTCTGCGTGAAGGCGGTAGTGGGTTTAGAGCAGGGCTCCCCATCCCACGGGCCACAGACAGGTACTGGTCCGCGGCCTGTTAGGAACCCGGCCGCACAGCAGGAGGTGAGCGGCGGGCGAGCTAGCGGAGCTGCATCTGCTGCCGCCCGTCGCTCACATTACAGCCTGGACCATCCACTCCCCCCCTCCCCCGCCTGAGGAAAAATTGTCTTCCTCGAAACCGGTCCCTGGTGCCCAGAAGGTTGGGGACTGCTGGTTTAGAGGGATGAAGTCTGTACCTTGCTGCACATGGTGCTTCTGCACAGGACCCGAGTCATCTCTCTCCTGTATTAGTGACGGTTGGAAGTCTTTACCTTCTCCTTTCAGCTTTTTATCACACTCTGACTGCTCAGAAATACTGAGGTTTTTGGCTTTGAACTTATCAACTTCCCTTCCTTCTACCTTCAAATCCCGGTGCTGCCCTCTGATGGGTCTTGGGCGGGGAGTGACGGATTCTTAGCCACGCTTCTTAGACGGGTGTCCTGGGGCACCGCAGATTCAGTGTGTCTTGACTCAACTCATTACTTTGTCCCCTGCGTTTGCCCCTCTGCCTGTTTCTTGGTGAAAGACACCGTTTGTGGTGTTGCCCAAGGTGGAAATTTGACACCCCAGTCCCTTCTTTCCTTCTTATTGCCTGTGTCTGTCCGTCTCCAAGTCCTGTCTGATTCCACAGCACCTTCTGTTTGCATTCTTCTCTGCTTCTCCATCTTCATTGCTGGGGTTAAGTCATCATCACCTCTTTCACGAAGCCCTCGTGTACTGGCTGTGTCCTGTGCACCAGGCACGTTCCAGGTGCTGGAGCTGCAATGATAAAGAAGCTCCCTTGGAACCGGTTGGAGGTGGGAGGAGAGCAAGGTGAGTTTGCAGGCTAGGGTCAGAGGTCAGCCGGCTGGGCAGGGGGTTAGTTAGGTCAGGAGGCACCTGTGGGCCAGGTGAGTCTGGACTTTATCTTCGGGCACTGGAGCCACTGACGGGTGGTCAGCAGGGGAGAAATGAGGTCATTAGGGCATTTTAGGGCCACATCCGGACGGTGGACTTAGAGGCGAAAGACTAGAGTTAGCAGTGATGATTGGGGTGATGCAGCGATCTCGGCGGTCCCGGAGAAGAGCACCAGGGAGTCAGTATTTGGATTCCCTGTGTGGATGTCTACATTCATGAAGCCAAATCTGAGTTCTGCTGGAGTAGCAGCCCAGATTCCCAAATGCACTAAAGCAGAACCTTTTGGGAAACCAACATTTTTTTTCATCTTATTGAGAATGTCTTTAGAATGTGAAAGCTTGATTGCATTGGGTCTGAAATGAATGTCATTTAAATATTGAATTAATTGAAAGCCCGGCTTCTGAATATTTTTCCATAGATTTCACGTTCCTTTAGAAATTTCATTTTGCCTTGTGTTTTAGCATTGGCAGTAAATACTGGCCGTGGAAGAGCTGTGTCGAGGGCAGTGATGGTGTGAGGGGTGGCGATGGTCTGAGTGGATCCCCCTCTTCGTGGCGGGAGGGAGTGGCCTGCAGAGGCGGGCAGACGACTGGGGACCAGACCCGGCTGTGGAGGGGGAGGTGGTAGGCCTTCCTGGGGGGACAGCGCTCAGCCTCCAACCGGCACCTGGTCGGCGGAATTTAATCAGCCGTTTGGAATTTTAGGCACAATCATGGAAGAGGTGATTGGTTTCTCTCTTTGTCCAGCTTTTTGTCCCCATGTGTCTCCCACACATTTGTTGACACCGTGTGGTAGGTGCCACCTTACAAAAAAGTGGGGACTTTGCAGATAAGGCACATCGGCCCTGCCTTTTGTCTGAAAGGGGGCATTATGAGGGATTTTATTTTGTAGCTTTCTTCATAAAACTGTTTAACAGATACCTGTGTGCCAGGCTTCATTCTAAGAACTTCACCCATATTGACCCATTTAATCCTCACAGCGGCTCAGCAAGTGACCTGTGTTACTGTGTCACCCGTGACCTGTGTGGTAGGTGCTGTTATTATCAGCATTTTACACGTCAGGGACTCGCGCACAGAGGGAGGAACTTGCCCAAGTGGCCCAAGTCCCACAGCCCTCAGGTGGCGGAGCTGGATTTAAACCCAGAGACAGAGCAGGAGGGGTGTTAAAGGAGGCCGTGTGTCCATGGGGTAAAGGGGGCCACCAGGGAGGGCTCTTGTTCCACTTTCTTGCTTTGGGAGACCAGCCATGCACGTGGAAAACAAAAGATTAGAACAGTTTAAGAAATCCTCTTTTTAGACACATACTTTCGTTTCTGCTATAAATTTCTAAGACCATCCTTTAAAGAAGAAAATAGTTTCGCTTCATCTGTCACCTAGGAAAAGAAACAAACACAGTTTCTACTTGGATTAGTCTGTCAGTTTCAAATTTACTTTATTTAAAAAATATTTTAGTCTATAGAAATGGTGGAGTGGGTGTATATTTTTGTTCATTCACTTGACATTTGGGCACATCTGAAGCAGTTTATAAACCAAGGCCTATGCCATAATTCCCTTTTGCTTCTGGGGTTACCCTCTGGCTCCCGGGAAGATGTGTTTTGTGCAGTGACTAGTGTTGCTTTGCTGACACTGGGTCAGTGTCCTTGTTTATGGCAGGAGTCACCGCAGTTTTGCGTAGAGGGACTTCTTTGTTGGTTTCATCACATCTTCAAGTTCTCGCTGGGTGTGTAGGGGGCGTGCAGGGAGGACGGGAGCGGGGGTTTGCTGGAGAGCTGTGCTTGGCCGCTGACCCTGCAGTGTGTAAAGTAGAGAGGAACCAATACCTCAGGGGCCCTGGGTAGAGGGTCTGCCTGGTGGTTTCTGCGTAAGGAGTGCACAGAGTGGGGGAGAGCCTGCGGAAAGCTGAGGAAAGGCAAAACGTCGTGTCTGCCTTTTGGGGAGGTTTGATAAAGGACCGCTCCGTGCAGGTTGTTTCTCTTCTGCGTAGGAGACAAGCTGCCCTGTTCCCAGCATGGAGGGGCTGTGGAGACAAGGATGTGGGGACTGGAGAGTTTTCCAGAATCTACAAAGTCACATCTTCAGGGTGCAGCCTCATTCTTTTTCTGGGGGGATTTTTTTCCCCCAGAATATTGTGGGTGGAGGGACCTGGGTTTAAATCTTAACATAAGATGTAATCAAATGTATATTATTTTGCATCATTTCCAGTTTTAGATGATGATTTCCTAAAAGGAAAAATGGTGCATGTATTAATGTGCTCTGTAACGATAAAGCGCTTAACTAACATTCTGTGTCATCTTGTGTTAGGAGGATACTGAATTTAAAATTTTCTTCCCATTTGCAAAATGTAATTATAGTGGCTTTAATTATTGGAGGAAAAGGTTTTTAGGTGAAAGAAATAAGTCAGACCACATTGTTCCATTTTTTTTTTTAAGAAAAATGATCCCAAACAAAAATTGAAGCAATTTATATATTTGGAAAAAGTATGTGTTTGTCCATTGGGTTATGACTAGGGTGATCATGTATTTGAATAATATACAAGGCAGAGCACTTTGGAGCGTGAAAGGGGGAACTTATGGACGAGAGACAGGAGGTCAGCAGGTGTGACCGGACTGTCCTGTGCAAGCCAGGAGCTTTGATCACCCTCAGCATAAGAACGCTTGCAAAAGAACGAATGTTTCAAAAAGGAGAATAAAGTAAAGAGTCGCACATTTTTATTTAATATGGAAGAGAACTATAATTGGTTCTGGGATTTGACTTTACCCTACTTGCAGACTAGAAAGTTCGCCTCTTGCTGTCAGAAGACAGGAGGTTCCTGGCTCAGAGGGGAGGGGTTTGCCGTTCTGGGCGCAGCAGGCAGCCTGGGCTTCGGCACGTTTGTGTGGGTCTCCCTCGCCCTCGGGCCCCGCCAGGCAACCTGAGACCCAGGTGGAGGCTGTGCACACGATGCGTCTGCATCACAGCCGACTCGCACACCGAGGGGCTTCCGGCACCTTCTGTAGCAAGCAGTAGGTCGCCCTTGGCTGAGGCGGAGTTGGGTGGGCAGAGGTGGAGAGGGGAGGAGAGCTTAGCTCACCCGGCAAGGTGACCGGCTGCATGGACAACCCGGGAAAGTGGCCTGGGTGAAGGAGCAGTCAGGCCCTGGCTCACCTGCCGAGATGCAGAGGAGGACTGTCTCCCGGCAGGTCTGTTTTCAATGTGTCGTCCTTATGGCTTTATGTTCGTTGCATCGAAGTAGGAGGTGAAGAAGCCCTACTGGGGAGAGGCTCATGGAGTTTAGAAGGGCTTTTTTATGGTGATACTGATAAGCTTCCTGAGAAACTGAGCCAGGTGGTTTTTTAAAAGAAATGTCCTGATAGTGTTTGGGAAAGAAATACAAGGCTTAGAGATCAAATTATTAGGCTTCCTGCTTCATTGTACGTTGGCATCTATTTTCTTAACATCGGGTAAGTGACGTATTCCTTTGTGGCTGAGTTCCCTCCACCGTGACCAGGCACCCGTACGTAGTCCTGCTTATCAGTTCAGTAAGCTGTGGGGTGGGCCGGCTGTGGAAGACGCAGTCTGCTGCAGTAGGGGGGTTTTGGTGAAACTTCAGAGGAGTGTTTGCCAGGCAGGATTCGCTTTCCTTAGGATCGTGGAGTGTTCTGGGTGTGCCCCCCTCCCCTGAGGCTGGGCTGGGCTGGGCTGAGGCTGGGCTGGGCTGGGCTGAGCTGAGGCTGGGCTGAGCTGAGGCTGGGCTGGGCTGGGCTGAGGCTGGGCTGCCCTCGGCTTGGGTCCGAGCATCCTCATGTCCCCAGGAGGCTCCCTCCAGGGCCACCCGGTCCTCTTCCTCCCTCCCCAGGATGTACTTTCCATGTATGTTTGCAGAACTCTGCTCTTCTGCTACGTGCTCTGAGAGTGTATATTCTGGATAATCAACTACAGTCACGGTGTGAACCAGGGGCTGGCAGACTAGGCTCATTGGCCAAACCTGAGCCACTACCTGTTTCTGTAAATATTTTGATTGGAACCCAGCCAGGCCCCTTTGTTTACATGTGGCCTGGGGCTCCATTCATAGGACAACAGCAGAGTCAATGTCATTGCAACAAAGACTGTATGGCCCTCAAAGCCTAAATGTTTACTGTCTGGCTCTTAAAGGGAGAGCTCTCCAACCCCTGGTCTAAGTTAATAAATCCACCAGACAGTACACTCCGTGATGTGTCTGGGTCTTTCCAGCTCCAAAACGCTATGTGCATAGAAAGCACTTTGTCCACATTTGATAAACGAAGGATGAACGTGACGTTTAGTGAAAGGGCTGGTCCACGGTCACGCACCTCAACAGTGCATGTTATGGGGGCGGAACTGTAGCCCAGGTGACTCACCTGGGGGAGTCGGTGGGAGGCCACCTCTGGTCACCTTCTCTCAGCCTTCCAGCCTCCTCTCTCCAGGACCTCAGCCCCTCTGCATCGCACGTGAACGTCACTTCTGGGACTTCATCTCTTTTGATCAGCCGTGGGTGTGATGTGTCAGGCAGCCTGCGCAGGAGCTGGGATCCCTGCTCTGCACGGGGCCTTGGGTGCTGCATCCCTGACACGCCTGGTGTCCACTGGAGAGCCAGCACGCTTGCCCTTTGCTGCAAGAAGACCTGGCTTTGTGGAGCTCATTTAGAGGCAGCTTGTCCTTTTCTTACATTTGTCCTTTATGTGGGGACATTAGAACCCCGCTTCCCCGGGACATAAAGGGCTCGGCCGTGTCCCGGGCACCACGGTTGGGTGCACAGGTGAGGGGTGAGACAGAACAGAATCCTGACCTTCACCCCTGTATCTAGCAGTCAGCCAGCTCTGTCCGCCCTTCCTTTATAGTGTCTTTCGTTACTTTTTCTCCCCTCCGTGCGGACACCTCTCGTTACTTTACACCTGGGCTGTTGTATCAAACCTTCTAGCTTGGGCTCTGGGGCTCCCTGACCCTCGTTCTCATGCTGTGAGTGTCATCACAGATCAATTCCTCAAGTCCCCATGATACACGGTCTCCTGTGGATCTCAGCTCTTCCTGGTCTGAGCCATCGCTCTTGTTACCCCTGGTCTGGGATGACCTAAGTACCCTTCCACCCGCTAGTTTAGGGTGTCTCAACCTCAGCTCCGTGGACGTTTTATGTCCAGTAGTTCTTTGTTGCGGGGGCCGCCGTGTGCTTTGTAACGTGGGTAGCAGTGTCCCTGGCCTCTACCCACTAGAAGCAAGTAGCACTCCCTGCCTCTGTCCCCTGGGGACGGGGTCGTACTGTTGACAACCACTGCCCATGCAGGGTCACAGCCCTGTTCCTCCCGAGGCCCTCTGTCCACTCAGGTGCTCCCTCTCCTCTCCCTTGACCCCTGCAGGGCTTGTCCATGCCCTGCATTGAACTTTTAATTAGCCAGTTTTGTTTGCTAGTTGTTTTAAGTGACTCAATCCTGTTTCCATAATTGGGTTGTCAGCTCCTGAAGTCAGGGACCGTGAGGTATACTACCACTGCGTGACTTTTAGGAAGTTACTTACACTCTCTATACCTTAGTTCTCTTATCTGAAAAATGGGGATATATCTTATCTTATATCCCTTATATCCCTTATATATTCCTTATATCTCAGGGTTGACATGTAAGTGCTTAAAAGGAGGGGTTCTTGGTGGATCGTGATCGCATAATAAAGAACTGTTCAGCTGTTCCTCCTGTCTCTAGCAAAGCAGTTAACCCGACGGATGGTCAAGTCGTTTTGCTTTTACTTCTTTGGGGATGTGACTGGGATGGGAGTAGATGGGCTGTGGCCTCAACAAAGATGGTTTGGTGTCTTCTCTCCCACGTTTGTATCCCACACGTTGTATGCTGGTGACGTCGAATAAAAATAAGTACCAAATAAGTACTTCACCCCTAGTCGTGGAAGAACAACATAGAGCAGATTCCTGGTGGGCTTGGGAGACTGCGGTTTCCATGGGGCGTGTGTGCGTGTGTGTGTGTTTTCGCCCAGGGGAAACTTTGGCAGCTCAAGCAAAATTTCTTTCAACCAAATCTTTCTTCCATGTTCCTCCCAGAGCTTGGATTTGAATTCTGGTTTCACGGCTTACTAGCCTGGTGACCAACTCTGTAGACCCTGGAGCCCCTGTTCCTTTATAAAGTGGGACTGTGATACTGTTACCTACTCCACCGAATGTCGCACCCATAGTTTTTGAGTAAAGCTCGTGGCAGCTGTTAAAAGCCACCCTAGTCCCTTGTGCCCATCGCCACCGATCATGCTGCGCCTTTCGCGTGGCCGGGGGCATCTGGAGATGGGGAGGAGGGGGTCCTGGCAGCAGCCGCCCCTCGGAGCGCTTTGTCTAAGAACGGCCTGCCCTGAAGCCAGGCAGCTTCTGGCGATTCTGATGAACTAGCTGCTCCAGCTCCTGGGCGAAGGCTGTGGTGGTGACCGTGGGTCTCGGCTTTCCAGAGAAGGCCCAGCCGGTGTGTCCTTGTGTCCACAAAGCCTCTGCCGGTGGGACAGTTAGTTCCTCGACCTCCTGGACCGGGCGGGGTGGTGGGAGTGCGGGTGGGGCCGTTCTCAGCAGGAGGCTGCTCATTTCCCAGGAGGGGCACCTTTGCCCTGTGGCTTGGGCCTCGCTCCAGAGCTTTATCTGAATGGAGCTAAATTGCCAAAGGCAGGGGCTGTCTGTGCGCCTGTTTTCCTGGCCTACCCAGTGATTATTTCCAGGTAAGTTTTGAAATTAAAACACTCTGTTCTGTATTTTACTGGAGATTGAGGAGTGTTCTGGGTGTATATTTGGAGAGTAAGTTTTCTGACGCCTCAGACAGATGGCATTTCAGGCCGTCAGTAGGACCTTTCTGGAAAGGGTCAACTCCAGGGTCCTGAACCTTCCCGGCTCCTATGGGGTGAGCATCCCTCCTGGCTTTGCCGCCGCAGCCCCGTGGTCCTGGGCGAAATTGCATCTCCGCCTCACATAGGGGTTTGATTAGTCACCTCACTACTGCCAGTTACTGCTGTTTCTTCTCTTTTTAATGCAGAGGTTTGTCCCACGGATGGTAGTTTCTTGGGCTAGGATAACATGAGATCTTCCTCTGATTAGAGGGATACAACTAAGTCATGAATTTCCTTTAAAAGCAAGGATTTATCATTCTTGAATCTTTTAGAAAAAGACAGGCAAACTGTGATAGAAAATCTAGCATTTTGATGGCTTACCACCGTCTTTGGGCATAAACATCTGCATGCAGCAGAATATTAATGTCACAACATAGTCGATTCAACTAGATTTTCTTTCAGTGAATATTCTTTTTGGGGAAGTAGGAAATTACACACCCATTTCAAGTTGTGTTCATACCTTTGCTTTGTGACATTAATTGAGATATTTGGAACTTGTGAATATCAGTTCTCTTGCGTCATGAACTTACTAGCAATGTGTTTTATGTAGAAAAATTCGTAAATCTTCCCCAGTCTCTATGCACTTCATTTTTTTTTCATCCTAAAAGAGCCATTCTTTTTTTTTGTTTTTAATAAATTTATTTATTTATTTATTTTTGACTGTGTTGGGTCTTTGTTGCTGTGCGCGGGCTTTCTCTAGTTGCGGCGAGCGGGGGCTACTCTTCATTGCGGTGCGCTGGCTTCTCATTGCGGTGGCTTCTCTTGTTGCGGAGCACGGGCTCAGTAGTTGTGGCTCACGGGCTTAGTTGCTCCGCGGCACGTGGGATCTTCCCGGGCCAGGGCTTGAACCCGTGTCCCCTGCATTGGCAGGCGGATTCTTAACCACTGCGCCACCAAGGAAGCCCTAAGAGAGCCTTTCTTAATGTCATTATTTAAAAATCTTAACTTTCCTCTTCTGTCTTAAGAATTCAGTGATACCGTGAACACTTCCAGATGTTGGAAGATGACCTTAAAACAGACACTTATCATGTTATGATGCCTTTGTTTACACATAGAGGCCACAATCGTCCTTGGACACGAGACCTTTGATCTGTACCCTGTGTATGGCTGCATTTGGGGGGGTTCTGTATACATCACAGTTGTTTAATGAGGAATGCGCTGCTTGTCTCTGGACAGGAAGGTCCCGCTAATACTTTGTCAGAAAATGTATATTAAATTACTTGTCTGTCCCGCATGGAGAAATTATTTAGTTATCAAGTTGATGAAGTTTATACATAATTATGCAGTTTATACCTTTAGAGAAGGAATTAAAGGTTGAAAGTTACTTTCCTCAGTCGAGCCCTTGCACATATGTATTGAATTCACAGAGGCAGGTACCACCACCTTCACGCCGTGCCCCTAACACAAGGGGCCCCGGGGCTGCGCCATCCATGGTGCACTTGGCCAAGCCGGGTAGTGGTGCCAAAGCCTGTCCGTCGACAGACTCCTCTTTATTTAATACAAGAGAATAACCTTGATTGAGCCAATGTAGCCTAGTAATTATAAAAAATAAGTGACCAGTGGCAAATCTGGTGTCCCTTGAGGAACTAGTGATAATGTGAACAACTTTTTATTTGCAAACAATGCAGCATTTCAAGTAACATTTGAAAAGCTGGCATTTTTGCAGAAGATGAGGGGTCGAGGCAGCTTGTATTAGGAGATAGCGGCCTGAATTTTGTTCTTTCCTTGACTTTACAAGCTTTTCTTGCTCTGTGGGCATTGTTTTCTTTATCTGGAATGTGGGAGCTGACAATTCAAGCCACCATTGCAGCCTTGTCTTTGTAAGAAAAGTCTGAATAATTTTCTTTGTTTAGAGGCTAAAATTTCTATTCTCAAATAGGAAGGTGACAGTAAGAGAAATCCTCCATTTCTTTCTTCTTTTGAGGAGGAAGCAGACAGAATAATTTAGACCCAATCTGAAGTGGCCTAAATAGTTGTTATCATGTACATTTATGATTAACCGACTTATATTTCTTTTTGACTTTTTAAAGTATAACTTTATTTCACAAAGTTAAAAGGAAAATAACGGCTCCTTAGGCATTCCACCGAGACAGTGTATTTCTCTGATCTCGTTGTCTTTTTGTCTGTTTGTGTGTGTCTTTTTCTTTCTGTCTCTTTTTTTTTTTTTGCCCGTATAAAACATCATGTTTATGCATTTTGGGTTTATACATCTTGTAATCTTTATAAACTTTTTGTCTAGAAGGAAACATGTCTATTGCATAAAACATATTCGTGCTTACTTTACATCATGATGTGATCATCTCAGTCTTTAATAGATGTTTTTGGTGAGGATGATTGTAATTGCATTGATTATAAGTATAAATATTCAAGCTTAAGTTTTAAAAGATATATAAACATACCTTAGTAGCAGCATGAATCAACATTTTATTTAATTTGAGAACTTACATTATACTTATGATTTTTCTTGCCATAATATATTTTAAAAAGCCAAACACCTGTCTTCACACTTGATTACTAGTCTTTATTATTATTGATAGTATGGAAGTTAGCAATGCCTTTTTTGTGGCTGCTTTTGAAACACGCCGTGATTTCATTTATAATACAAGCCATTAACCTGAATTGCTTAGATGTTAAAGACATCTACTGAAGTCTGAGATTACAGTTATGAAATTATTAGGTGTTGTATAGAATGTATATATGATAGGTAACACTTTTATGTTATAATTAATCCTAATTAACTTTAAATATAATTAGTTAACCACAGAAACATATCCTTTTAATTACATTTGAAAAATATATTCTTTTGATTACAGTTATGTGTAAATTTATGTTAAGTGTAAATTTATGGTGTAATCTGATTTTGTCAGTTTTGAAGTTCAGCAGCTCACTTAATCATGAAGAATTTGGTTAAAACTAAAAAAGTTCCCAGTAACTCTTATCTGCCACTTAGGAAGTAACACTGAAGCTTTTAGGTTTGAATTGCAGACTCTGTCCCGTGTAAAAATGAAGATTTAATTTATATATTTTAGGATGGGAGTTCCTGAACTTTTTGGTCTCAGGATGTTGTTATACTCTAAAAACATTATTGAGGACCCCACAAGTGTTTTTATTATTATGTGTGTTTTATATAACAATATTTACTGCATTAGAAGCTAAAACTGAAAAAGTTTAAATATTTGTGCATTTATTTGAAATGACAATAATGAACTTATAAACAAATTATATTTGCATGAAAAATAACTATTTCCTAAGACAGAAATCTTTAGTGGCATTGTTTTACATTTTTGCAAATGTCTTTCAATGTCTAGCTTGTTGGAAGACAGCTGAATCCTCGTATCTGCTTCTGTGTTCAGTCTGTTGCCGCGTGTTGTGCTGGTTGAAGTATGAGACGAAAATCCAGCTACGCATAGATGACAAGGGTGAAAAGGGGAGGACCCTCTGAAAGTGCCAGGGAGACCGCCAAGGGACCCTCGAACCACACTTTGAGAACCACCATTTGACACTTCACAGGGCTGTGAAGGAGGCTATGGATGATATTAGTGAAGGGTAGCCAGGGTCGGGGGAACAACCTCCACCAGAACCACGTGGCCGGAAAGGTAGGGAAGGAACGGTTTTCCAGCAGAGTGGGGCGCTGTTCCGGAAGGAGAGAGGCATGCGGAGCAGACAAGATACAGAGGCAAGTCTGTGAGCTCTCCTCCTGCAGGGCTTGGCACGCGTTCATACAGCTTATTTCCTACTGCTCAGGCTCTTGGGTTGCTTGAAACAAGAGATCCAGCCAGAGGTGTCCTGAGGTAAGAGGGGGAGGGCTCCTGAAGTGTCCCTGGGGCCTGGGGACAGGACGCAGCTGGGCCTGGGATCGGGCACCGTTGAGGACGCTACTTCTCCGTCCCTACACCTCTCCTTCCTGCTCCTTCCTCACTGCAGGCCGTTTCCCTCCATTTCCACAGGCTGAGAATAGTTCTGCCAACAGTGCCCAGTCTGCATGTTCCATGCCAGCGACCCAGAGAAAGATGAACCTCATCTGCCTTAGTTCCAGTTACACGTTTCTTGGGAAGAAATCTGACTTGTCTAGCTGGGGTCCGGAGGCCACCCCTGGACCCATCAGCTGTTGCCATGGCCTAAGGTCACGTGGTTCACACAGGGCAACTCCTGCTGTTGAAATGTGGATGGTGGAGCTAGGGGAGATGGGCAGTTTCTGAAAAAAGAAGGTTGCGAGCCGAGTCTGGCAGACTCTCATCACATGTGTCCTGGAAAGAGAACTGAATTAGGTTAGAAGACCTGTGTCTGAGTCTTGGCTCTGCTGTTTTGAGCTACAGAGGCCCTGGGCGTTTCTCTTAATGCGGGTGTGGCTCCCAGCGTCCTCATTGCTGCCATAGCTTAAGATGTTGCAGAGGGAAAGCCTCAATATGGGTGTTGCTCTTGCTGCCGCTGCTGTTTTTATTCCTCCTGGTGTCATTAAACTAATGGTCATTATCCGTTATCACCCTTAGAGCATCAAATCAGCTCGTGTTGTGAAAGCAGATTAACCATACACATACACGTCAAGGTATTATTAGTTAACCACCATCCTAGTCTAATGTCATTCTTTTTACTCAACCTTGGATTTCTCAGTTTACCTTCTTATATCATTAAACTGATAAATCCCCTCCCAGGATTTATCAGCTTTTGTAAAGTTTTTGAATGTTTGTGTATAAGATCCTGGAAAAGTGAAAACCTCTAGAGTGACTGATTTAATCTCCCACCTGATTTGGCTTTTTAAACCTTCTCCTTAGAGAGTTCTGTTTCTATATCAAGTATTGTGCTTATGAGACAGAGAGTTACCTTTTCCTTGTCATCTTATTATTAATATGTCGTGTGGTGGTTCTGAATTATCAGCTCATACTTAAGTCATTATGAAACGCAAAGAGAGGAAAAACGGAAAGACCACAATTTCCCAGTTCATATTTCCCGTTAAGCTGCCGTGTTTGCTGACTTCTGTTCACCGCACACGTGGGCGAGTGAACGTGGAGAGTGGGGTGCGGGGAAGGTCCAGTCCTTGTGATGGAAGAATAACCTGTAAAGCACTCTCAAGCTCTCTTGTTTTTTAGGGACCTGCTTTGGTCATCTAGTACGGCGTTGGAGTCTCATTCTTTCCTGTTTTCCGGGAATGTTTTCTGAGATTAAAATTGATGCATTGTAAAATTCCTCTCAGAAGTCCCTAGAACAAACATTTTATTTAGAAAGCTTTGTAGACATAATTTCTTTTTTTCCAAATATGTCATGGCTCACTCCTCTCCTTTTGAAGGGTTATATATGTGCAAATGTATATGCAGTATATATGTGCAAATGAAAAAAAATCCTTAGTGAACCTTATTTCAGCTCAGAAATATACTAAAAAATTGTTTGAGGTTATGCTGTATCATTACATGTTGACCTGAGACTTGAGGAAGCTACACAATTTTATATTTTAAAACAATTTCAGAATGTCTTAAACGGCTGATTAAATAAGCTTCTGAAGTTGTAGGACTGGGCTATGAAGCTAACTGGCACAAAACGGAAAAGTTGGATTTTAATCAGTAGATACGGGAATACTAAAATGCTTTACTTTGCAAAGCATTTTCGTAACAGGAAGTCCTACCAGGACTGTCAACTTGAATATTTTAAGGCCTAGAAATGAAAATTGCAATTTAACCCATGCGTTTTAATATCATTCCGCCTCCCGTGCTTTTGCACAAAGACTCTCCCAGCGGAGGCCTCCCGGGGTGCACTGTTGTGTCACCTCCCCTGTGGCCACGTGACGTCCCCGGGGACTGTCCTCTCAGCTGCTTTCTGTGAAAAAAGGTCAGTCTGAGTATTTGAAAAGTCAGGTTTGATGAGCATAGAATTGTGAGTACGGAAAGTGTAGAAATTTCTGCAGCTTGCGCTGGGTGAGATCTTGCAAGGCCTTGGATTTGCCTGGAGAACAGGCGGTCGGGCTGGGAACAGGAGGAGGCAGTGACCTCCCCGTCCCCGAAGCCTTGACTCGCTGCGGCTTTCTCTCTGTGGCCGGAGGTGTTCTTTTGCTACTGTGCTCTAAAACATCGTCGGTAACAGTATTAACGTCTCAGCTGTTAGAGGGAGCTCTAAAGTAGGCAGTGGGGCTGGTGCAGGGCACCCAGTGCTCTAGGCCGGGGCTGCCGTCAGCGAGCTCTGTGACCTCGTCTCTCATTTGTCTGGGATTCAGTTTCTCTTTCTGTGAAATGAAAAGGTTGGATTGATTTGGATCCGTGTTTCATAAACTGTTGTTTCCATCAAACATAAATTCATTTAATAGGCGGTCTGGGGGAAAAAAGATCTATTTTCAACTACAGTTTGGATTCAAGTTAAAACTTTTCTTTCAATCGCAGATCTCACTATTTTTACTTTGTTAAAACTCATCAAGAGGAGAGAGTTAGTGTGTCCAGGGTTCCTCAGCCTCATTTGGTCACAGGGTGTGAATAAGGTCATAGGGTATAAAGGTTAAGAGCGTGGGCTTTTGGAGAGAGTTCGGTTTGAATCCTGGCTGTGCCTTTTACTAGCTGTCTAACCTTGGGCAAGTTACTTATACTCAGTTTTCTCATCTGTAAAGCAGGGACCCTGAAGATTATATAATGTCTGTAAAGCATTTTGTAAAATTCCTTGGAATTAGTAAACGCTCAATATATGTTAGCAAGTCTTAGAAATAATCGGTTATGATTCCATGATTGACTCATATCTCACTTGATTCTTACATTTTTCTCTGATGGTGGGAGATAAAGAGTTGTTTCTGTTTTGTAAGCAACATGATTGAAAGTTAGAGAGTTTGTGTGTCTTGCTGAAGGTGATGGTTTGAATAAGCGGTAGAGCCAGGACTGGACCGGGGCTTCGGATCCTGCATCTAGAGATCTCTCTTCCTCTCTGGGCTGCTTTTGCTCACACATGTGGAAGTGAGTCACATGTTTCTTAGGTTGGGATTCTACTCCGGAGTATTGTCAGCTTTGTAGACCTTCTTTACACAACTGGCTGGTGCGGAAGGTTAAAGAAATTCCCCAAAGTAGAGTTACAGAAGTGTAAATCAGACCTACAAGAGGTCTTAAGATCATCTTCTAAGGTAATCTAACCCACTTTAGTTTACAAAGGAGGTCATAACTCGCAGAGCAGTGAAGTCCCTGCCTTGAAGCTGCATAATTTAGAGCGAGATTCGTTTCTCCACCTTGAAGGAAGGGAGAGGTAGGTGAGGCTGCGAAGGAGGACAAACACCTTCTGTGAAGCTTGTCCTGCTTTATCTTTATCTGCCCGGGGCTTAGCTCAGGACATTTTTTAGTGGCTACAGTTTTGTGTCTTCACATGAACAGCAAGAGAACGGTGAGAGATTGTTCTGAACTTGGAAGCACTAAATGAAGTCAGCCTGAGGACAAGGCTGCTAATGGATGGATACGAGTCGTTCCATTCTGATGGCTGCACCTTGCATAACCTGTAATGCTCGGCAGCTGACTTACCCCTCAGGTGACCAGAAAATCCTGCGTCTCTGTCCTTAATGCGTGTGGTTTTGCTTTTCTCTAATGATTTTTTCAGAAGACCTGATTGTGATCATTGGGGCCCAATAGTTGAAGGGAATTTTCACAATTGCTTATGTGTCTGTGGCATTTTGATAAGGGCAGTTTAAAATCAGGCCATCAGCATTTGGAGGATTCCTGCATTCCTATTAGAAGAAGAGCAGTCTCTTTTTCTGTCAAGTGTTCACCACCTGGAATTAGACTAGTTCATTGGTTGAGGGTGGTGGGGTAGATGGTTTGGTAGAAAAGATACCAAAGTTAAATGAGCTGCAGAATGGGAAGAAGGCTCTATTTATCTCACTGTTCAGGGTGTTTTGTTTAGTGCTTTTACACGCCAAATTTTCTCTTCGGAAATACCACTCAGTAAATTCACATAATGTTCCAAGGTTTGGTGAGAAAGTAACAAAATATGAAGTAGCAGCAAAGACTCCAGCTTGTCATCACCATTTGTGTTGAAGATAAATGGTGTTTCTTAATTGCAATTTTTTGGATAGACTTAAGCTAAGATGAAGTTTCAAGTGGGAACTAATTTGATAAGCTCTCTGCGCTTTGAATGAAGTACAGCCAAAGTCAAATATATTTAGACTGATCTAGAATATCAGAAAGAATACCTGTATGCCAGGATCTGTAGACAGATATTGAAGTTGTAGTACACGTGGGGTTGGAAGAAGGCTGGTCTGTGGCCCGTTGATTCGTGTCTCCTCTCTGCGTTGGGCCGGTGGCTTCCTCCTGAGTGGGGGGCAGTGCCCTCTGCTTCCCCAAGGCCTTCTTTGGAATGTTAATGTCATCTTGCACCAGGTCCTGTGCAAACACAAAACTATTTTGGATTTAAAATGTATAGACAAGAAAGTCCAGATGGCTCTCGTGGCTTTTATTAGTAACTAGACAGAGAGCTGGGAGCAGGTGGCGTGAGGGTGAGGTAAAAGGCTACTTACCTTTTACAAGCCAAACTTTCAACAGACTAGAAAGTAGATTTGCTACGTATGACTTCTTTATAGAAACTACTGCATTTCATCTAATATAAGACACTCTTGATCGTAAACTGCTCCATTGTTTTAACAGCCAGTGGTAAGGAAAAGAAATGCCAACTCCAACGGTTACATAATGTTTCCTTATCACTAAGAATTTATATTTTATTGAAAGAACTCTTCTATACTTATTTAAGCGTATATTTTTTATTATTTATTACTACTGTACATATTCAAAAAAAGAAAACATTAGCTTAATCAGTTGGATTGGGCTTTTCTGAAACTTGATCACCTTCGGAGTCCAACTCTACTGATTCACTTTTGACTCTGTCATCAACATCTGTGTTTTCCCGCACATCAGCCTGTGCCCTCAGGAGTCTTAATGTTGAATCATTTCTTAAAAGAATGTTTCAGTATTGTCTCTGGGATTTTCTTCCAAGCTGTTGACATACATTCTGCACATTTTGATGGTATCATCACATGATTTATCTGTCAACAACTAGGACTCCTATTCCTTCTTCAAATGGCCTACATATTGTTTATTGACCATTTGTGACCATTAAAGCATTTCAGTTGTTCTGTCAACCCACCAGGAGGGACAGACAGGTCCGGGCAGGGGCAGGCAGTGATAATCACGTAAGAATTGCTACCTGGCTGGCAGTACTGCAAGGCCATCCTGATTTCAGGTGTGTTGAAATGCACAAAATGTGTTCTGTTATCAATCACCTATGGCCTACATTGGCATCTATTATGACCACTAAATATCTGGCTACTCTATACATGGTATGTTCTGTATTTCTGGCCACAGACACACCTGTCTTCTGGCAGACAGAGTGGAGAGAAAGGATGAGTTTAGTGCACTGTTTGACATTCATAGTTGACATTCAGGGGGTTATGGGAAAGATCATTTTAACGTTATTGAGTGACTAGGAACTTAAAGAGGCATGAGAGACTCTGAAAGTGGATGACAGGAAAAAGGTCTTATTTCCATTGATTTGCCTGGGGGATTTTTATAGTCTCTTCTCGTAGACCTGGAGTTATACTCAAAGTTATATAAACACATATGTGAGCACCACCCTCCGCCCCAGCGTTTTCTCCACCCTACTTGCTGGTCTCTTATTCATAAACAATTAGGTGTTTCGTTTGCCCCCACATCTCACCTGTGTTGCCTCTGCACCTTCCAAAACGCCTTCATTATCATTATTTTTGATTCCTGATCTTTTAAAGCTTTAATTGATATTTTATTTTGTGTCATCTCTTGATTTCCCTAAAATAAAAATGTCATATATTCTTAAATTCCAAATAATTAAAAATTATTTTGTTTTGGAATTGTTATATATAATTTTGTGATGTCTTTTAAGGTAGCTGTAAGAGCTCTAAGACCTTATAAAATCTAGATTGGATTCAGAGAGCCTGATACGGTTAGTGAGTTAGAGTGATGCTGGGATTGCGATCCAAATCTTTCTCAGTGTTTTAAATTGAGTAACTATTTAGAGAGCAGCTGTCCTCTTTCTGTTGCTGCTGCCAGTGCTGCTTCCTTGCTTCTAAAATTTTTATTAGTCTTGACTCTTTTCGTTGCAGATGACAGAAATCCAACTCAACCTGGCATAAGCAGAAAAGGGACTTCATTAGCTCATTAAGAAGTCCTGGTGTGGTGGTGGATCAGATATGGCCGGATCCAGGGGCTTGTCACTCTCAGCACTTGGTTTTGCCTCCTTCTGTGTTGGCTTTGGTCTCAGTGAAGCTCTCGGTGGCCTCTGCAGTTCCAGACTTACTTCTGCTAATTTGATAATCTCAGAAGAAAGGTTCTTTTGCCCAGTATTTCTAATCAGAGTCCTGGAATCAAATCTCTTTGGTTTTTCTTAGTTTGTATATCTATCCCTGAAGTAGCTACTGTGGCCGAGAGGGTGGATTTTATTGCTTTGGCCTTTTCTGGGTTATTGCCTACCCTGGAACGACGTGGACTCAGAATGAGAATCTCCAAGGTGAAAATCAATGAGCTGGACGAAGAAGGAGGGTGTTGGGCTGGCTACACCAGTGGATTCTCTTAACTGGCGCTCTAAGCAGCACCCCAGTGGTCTTCAGCACATGTAAGCCATTTGGCTTATCTGAACAAGAAGGGAAAGTAAAAACTACAGTCATGAACCTGGAACTAGATCTCTAACCTCAGCTCTGACTCTGTCAGGCTTGTAGGGCAATGTAACTTCCCCACTTCAAAACTACATCAGCCACATCTGAAGGGCGAGAAGCTGAGGGAGGCGGAGTGTCGAGGTTGGAAGAGTCAGGAGTCCCAGATGCCACTTTCAGCTCCGAGGACAGAAGCCAGCTCTACTTTTCTGCTGGACTGTAAGCTCCTGGAGAGCAGCAACTGTGCTGGATCTTGCTTTTTAAACATTTTGTCTCTTTATTTATTTTTTTCTTAGTCTCTCCTTCTGGGTCTCCTTTTAGATGTATGTTGGTGCCTCTTGCAGCCGCATAGCACAGGGAGATCAGCTCGGTGCTTTGTGACCACCTAGGGGGGTGGGATAGGGAGGGTGGGAGGGAGGGAGACGCAAGAGGGAGGAGATATGGGGATATATGTATACGTATAGCTGATTCACTTTGTTATACAGCGAAACTAACACACCATTGTAAAGCAATTTTACTCTAATAATGATGTTAAAAAAAATCATCCTTTATATCTCTTCTCTTTCATAATTTTTAGCAATTGCTTTCCTATTTTGGATGTTTGTTTCAGCTCTGGATTTGTCTTCTAGTTTTCACTTCTAAAAAGTATGCTTACTTAACATATCCACAGAGGTTTTCATACCATATTATGTATTTCATTTCTAGATTTTCTATTTTGTTTTCAAATCTTTTTTTTTTTACTTGAACAGTGTTCTGTTCTTGTCTTAGAGAGTCTATTTTCATTTATTTCTTCAAGAGTTTACACCTTCTTATTTTTATGTCCTTCTAGGCTTTTCCTATTATGAAGACTTCTGAGGTGTTCATCTTTTTTTTTGTTTTGTTTGGCACTTTTGTGTACCTTCATGATTTTCCTCGTGTGTTCTGTAGTTTTAGTCTGTGAGCTCATCTCCAGGGAGAGTTTCATGTGAGTTCCGAGAGTGGCCTGGGTGGTCAAGATGTTGCTATGGGGCAGTTTTGCTGTCACTGATTTGAGCTCTTTGCATTGCTGAGTGTGGGGGCAATGGAGCCCCAGACCTACTACAGATTTGGGTTTCTGCCTTCTCAGTGGTGACTTTTCCACCAGTGTTTTAGTGAAAGTGGCCTTCTTCTGTGCTGCTACCTAAGCCAGTGAGTGAAGGCCTATTAGTCCTTAATCCAAGATAGGACAGCATTTTCCTGGCTCTTGGCTCTGTAGACAGAGACAATTTCTAGCTCAAAACCATGCCTGCAGCTTATGGTTTCAGCTCCTATCCCCAGGTGGGAATGAAAAGCAGAGCCCTAATATGTATGTATGATTTAGTTTCCTCAGTTTTATCTTTGTTTCTGGCATCTGCAGATTTCCTTTTTTTTTTTCTTTAATAATCTAGAGCTCAGCTGTGTAATACAAATATATTTTTTGTTTTTCCAATATTTCTTTTTTTTCCCTGCATCTGTTGAATTGACCATCTTGACCAGAAGTCACCTACTTATTTTGTATTTCTGTAGCCCCTAGTATATTGTCTTTCACATAGTGGAAATTATATAATTTCCATATATATATAATTTAAATTTAAAAAAAAATTTATTTTTATGCTCAGTAACTGCAAGAAGATTTTTCTGGTTGGAGAGAAGAATTACAAGGCTGACAGAAGAAACTAGATTTGCGGTATAGAAAGGAAGAAACTTGAGTTTGCCATAATGTCATAGTAAAACGTTTGTAATACTTACAAGTTTTAAAAGCACTTTCAAAATATATGCATACTGTGGGAAGCAAAATAAAGACCCTCAAAGATGTCCGCATCCTAATCCCTAAAGCCTACGAAAATGTATGTTACAAGGTAAGGGGGAATTAAGATTGCTAATCAGTGTACCAGAAAATAGGGACATTATCCTGGATTACTCTATCACATGGGTCTTTGAAATGTAGAAGAGGGAAGCAGAAGATCAGAGTCAGGGTGAAACGTTGTCAGAAAGACTTGATTGACCACTGTTGGCTTTGAAGATGGAGCACGGGGCTTCAAGCAAAGGCATGTGGGAGGCCTCTAGAAGCTGGAAAAAGCAAAAAAAAAAAAAAGAGATTCTCTCTTAGAGCCTCCAGGAATGAATAAAGCCCTGTTGACACCTTGATTTTAGCCTAGTGAAACCCATTTAGGATTTTTGACCTCCATAACTGTATAATAAATTTGTGTTGTTTTAAGGGCCTGAGTTTGTGGTAATTTGTTACACTAGGAAAGTAATGCAGAAATGACCCAGCAATTCTACCCCTACCAGAAATGTGCTGCGTGTGCATTTCAGCAGGAGACGTGTTGTAGAATGTTCAAGGGCACTATTTGTAACACCCCATACCTGGAAATTACCCAGATCCTCATCAGAAGCAAAACAGAGAAATACATCGTGACACACTCCACCTACTCTGCAACAATAAGAGTGACTGTCTACAGCTCCGTGCAACAACCCAGACGAGTGAGTGTCACAGACGTGATGTTATCAACAGAAGAAACCAGATACAAAAACAACGCGTACTGTGTAAGTCCACGTGTATAGAATATAAAAGAGACAGAAATAATGTGTTGTGTAGGAAGTTGGGGTAACCATCGAGATTATCCTTGGTGGGTAGTGACTGAAAGGGGACATGCTTGTAATATTCTGTTTCTTGATTTGGGTGCTAGTTACATGTGTCAAGTGTGTGAAAATTGATTGAGCTATATACACTTATCTTTTATACATTTTTCTGTGTGTATGTTAGACTTCAGTTAAAAAAAGAACATGTCCCAAACATCGTGTCATTTTCCACGAGAGCCCTGCAGTCTGGTCCGTGTCGATGAGGCTTGGTCTCATAGCCAGTGAATGGGGGAGTCGGATCCAGAACTTTGATTGGATGACAGGTCCGCTGCTCTGGTCTGACTTCCTCCCTGTCATTGTATCCGATTAGAGAAAGTTTCTGTAGGACCAGGTTTTAATTTGCCTGATGAAAATTCTGATGAATAGAATTCACAAATATCTGATGCAGTCTTGAAATGCTCGTAATAGAGACGTGTGCTAGTAACAAAACAGTTTGATTTATTTCTGCAAATAATGTATTTTCATGTCATTTTAATGTGGCATGTCATTTTAGGCAGCAGTACCAGTTGTCATGATGCAAATGCCAATGTATTAAAGCTGCTCCTGGAAGGAGAATTATTTGAATGTGCTTAGTGGTGTGATATTAGGAATTTGGTTTGGGCAAGGCTCCAGACTGGCATTTGTTGGAAAATCTGTTATAATGAGCGTAGCCTGTTCTCCTTGATAAGATACGAAGTGGTCTGTTGTGTAAATCTTGGATTCTCGTTCTGGCTCTGCTGTCAGCCAGCCACGTGAGCTTAGGCGAGTAATTTTGCACACTCTCCCATTATCTCACAATCAAAAATATATGTTAATGTTACTCCTTCACATTAAACACATGCTTTGCCTCCATGCTGTACCGGGGTCCACAACAACCTGTTTTTGGAAATGGAGCCATTAGTTAGGGTGTACACTTTTGGAGTTAGACAAATTCTAGCTTTGCACTGACTGGTTGTGTCACCTGGGGCTTACTAACTCTGAAAGGAATGTTGAGAGGCTGCCACCCAATGCTTGGTGCATAGGAGTGGCTAACTTAATAAATAAGTGGTTGCAGGGATGATGATATTTGTGGTTTGTTACGTGTCCTAGATGTTCTGTGGGGCTCTGAGCGAATGGCTGATCTTGAGGGAGTGTATAACTTTGTTACTTGATCGCATTCACGGGCAAGTGAAACCCTTCCAGAAGTAGATATGAGAACGTGGAGAATTCCTCCTATAAAACTACCCTTGAATGTTGAATTTTTCTTGTAAATATTTCAAATATGCAGTGAAGTGTAGAGACTAAGAAAATGCACAACTCTAGGCTGGCCATCCGGATTTAATAATGATAATAGTTTGCCCGATTTGCTTCCATTTTCTAAAAGAAATGAAAGCATTGTGATAACAGCTGAAGCCTCCTGTCCCCAGACCTGTTTATTTCCACCCGTTCTGAGATGTAGCTCCGATGCTGTAGTTTGTGTTATCCTCAGTCATGTTTTTATATCTTGCCTAGATGTTGATGCTCTGTCAGCAGTCATTACGTACATGGTCTGTGGTACCCTGCAACTTCATCTTTTTGTCCAAATGTGTTTTTGAGATTTATCTATGATGGAATATATATTACTCCAGCTCATTTGTGTTAAATGCTGTATCGTATTCCAATTTTGAATATATTACAATTTATTCATCCATTTCCTATTGATAGGTATTTGGGGTATTACCAGTTTTTTCTTATTACAAATGGTGCGACAATAAACGTGTTCCTTTTGCACATGTGCTGGTGTTTCTGTACATCTAGGAACAGCCGAACCAAACTGGTGGCTGTACCAGGTTACAGTTCCGCGACATGTGACGGTTCTTGCCACCTCCCACTGTCAGTTGGTAAGACTGACCTTTGCCAGTTGCATTCATGGGTGCGAGAGGATATTTATTTTTCATATGCATTTCCTTGTTTCTCTTTGATCCTGCCCTAGATGTTAAATCTCTGAACCCTGGATATTCTTCCAGAAAATACCTCTTTGCTTAAGAGACCCAGACTCAGTTTCTCCTCCGTGTGATTTGCATCCCCATCTTCTGTCCCTGCTCAGACTTGACTCAGTGGAGGAAAGATGCTGGGTTCAGCTCTGCCCTGTGCCCGTGGAGGACCGTGGAGGAGGCTGATGCCTGCCTCGGCCACGGCCTCCTCCTTCCTCCAGAGCCGCGTGGTCGGAGGCTGGGCAGAGCATCGCGGGCTCCCGGCCCACCTGCCTCTCGCTAACTGCACATCGTACATGCTCAGAAGGGGTCTAGGGAGAGCTTTTTTCCCCAAATGTAAGAGGAAAGCAGTGAGTATTGCGGAGAAAAGGGATTTAAGACACAGGAAAAAACAGACTGGTTAAAAGAGAATACTGTGTCCATTCTTCCTACTCAGCTTTTCTCTTCTTATATTGGATCACTAAAGTACACCATTTCAAATGACTAAAGAAGCATCCTTAACATTTTATAGGTACAAAACAACAAGTTTTACAACTTTTGAAGCATAACAGAAAAAAGATACACGAAGCCAACATCCAACTTAATGAAAACATTACAGTACTCTTTGTTTTCCTGTCTAACTGCTGTGCTGAATTTTATGTTTATCATTTCTTTTTTTTTTTTTTAATTATTTATTTATTTATGGCTGTGTTGGGTCTTCGTTTCTGTGCGAGGGCTTTCTCTGGTTGCGGCAAGTGGGAGCCACTCTTCATCGCGGTGCACCGGCCTTTCATTATCGCGGCCTCTCTTGTTGCGGAGCACAGGCTCCAGACACGCAGGCTCAGTAGTTGTGGCTCACGGGCCCAGTTGCTCCGCGGCATGTGAGATCTTCCCAGACCAGGGCTCGAACCCGTGTCCCCTGCATTGGCAGGCAGATTCCCAATCACTGCGCCACCAGGGCAGCCCCCTATGTTTATCATTTCTTTGCTTCTTCAAAATAATTTCCCACTTAAGACTGTATTTCTAAGGCACATATTGAGTGCTTCTGCGTAGTTTTCTGTTTTAAAAATGTAAACAGGCTTCTGGTTTCCTTTGTTCATTCAATATCATTGCTTATATTTTTGTTCTTATACATGTAGTTGCCGTTGATTAATTTTCACCATGCAACGTTATAGTGTGTGACTATAACACCAGTTCGTTTTTCGGATTCTTGTAGGTAGGTATTTGGATTGTTTCCAGCACCACCCCCGTCCCCTGGCCCATTAATATGAACTTGTCTCCTAATGGAGTGTACCTGCTGGAGTCGTGGGCCATGGGATTTGCTGGGACATCATCAGCCCTCAAGGTTATGCCGCCTTGTATTGTTTTCCACCAGTTAATCTCGGGTGGCAGAGTGTGAGTGTTCCCAGCGCTCTGCAGCCTTGCCGACATCTGGTGTTGTCCGAGTTCTTGAACGGCCACGGCATGGTATCTCCTTGTGGTTTTAGTCTTTATTTCCCTGATCGCTGACAAGGTTGAACAACTTTCCATAAATTTCTGTGTGAAATACTTATTCATAGTTTTGCCCTTTTATCCCCCGCGTGGATTATGATATCTGTCTGCTATTGCTACCAAAAATACTGCCTCACAAACCTCCCCAGACTCAACATCTGAAAACAATACATACTTATTTGCACAGTAACAGATCTTTAGGTGTTTTGTGATTGGGCCGATCTAGGCTGGGCTTGCCTGGGTGGTTTATAATAGGCTCCAGGCTCGGTGTGCTGGGCCGGGCTGCAGGCTGTGAGTCGGGCTCAGGTGTGCTCTACCCGTGTTCATTCTGGGGCCCGCTCTGAGGGAGCAAAGGGTAACTGAGGCACGCTGTTTTGACGGCGGATGTTGTACTGCAGTGAGGTCAGGACAGATTGCACAAGCACATTTTAAGCCTCAGCTCATAGACCATCTGCCTATCGCCAAAGCAAGTCATAGACCAAGCCCAAGGCAAGTGCATTTGGTCCAGATGGAGCCATGGCAAGAGTGAGGATGTCTCACTGTGTTACAGGAGAGTCAAGAATTGAGACTGAGAAAAGTGAAGGAATGGACAAAGATATTTCATGTAAATGGTAAGCAGAACAGAGCAAGGGTGTCTCTACTTACATCAGACAGAATAGACTCTCAGTCAAAAAGTGCCACGAGACAGAGAACATTATGTAATGATAAAAGGATCAGTCCACCAGCAAGATATAACAATTACAAATGCATCTGTAGCTAACTTCAGAGCACCTAAATGTGTAAAGCAAACATTAGCAGAACTGAATGGAGACATAGGCAACAATCACAGGCACAGTAGGAGACTTCAGAACCCCACTTTCAGTAATAGATGGAAGACCTGAGAGAAGGTCAGTACGGATACAGAGGCCTTAAACAACACTGTGAAACAAATGAACCCAACAGACAGATACAGAACCTTTTACCAGACAGCAGCAGAATATGGGTTCTTCTCAAGTGCATATGGAACCTTCTCCGGGATAGGTCATTGCTTAGTTCACAAAACAAGTTTTAACAAATTTATAATGACTGAAATCACACCAAGTATCTTTACTAGTCACAGTGGAGTGAAAGTAGAGATCACCAGCAGGAGGAAAGTTCACAAATATGTGGAAATTGAATAACATACTCTTGAACAACCATTGGGTCAAAGGACAAATCCAAAAGGAAATTGGAAAATACCTTGAGACAAATGAAAGTGAGAACACAACATACCATAACTTAGAGGATACATCAAAAGCAGTACTAAGATGGAATTTATTGTGATACATGCCTACATTAAAAAAGAAGAAAGATCTCAGATAAACTAACTTTCAACCTAAAGGAAGTAGAAAAAGAAGAACAAACTAAGCCCAAAGTTAGCAGAAGGAAGAAAATAGCAAAGATTAGGGCAGAAATAAATAAGATAGAAAATAGAAGAAAAAAAAAAACCCTAAGAGTTGATTTTTTGAAAAGATAAAAGATAAACAATATGTTGACAAATTCTTAGCTAAACTAATTAACAAAGAGGAATCTCAAAATCAGAAATGAAAGAGGATACATTATAACTGATACCACAGAAATAAGGATCATAAGAGATTACAATGAACAATTACATGCCAAGACACTGGATAACCTAGATAAATGATAAATTCCTAGAAACATACAACCTACTAAGACTAAATCATGAAGAAATAGAGAGTCTGAACAGATCCGTAACTACTGTGGAGATTGAATCTGTAATAATAATAATAATAATAAACTCCCGGTAAAGAAAAGCCCAGGACCAGATAGATGGCTTCATTGGTGAATTCTACCAAACATTTAAATAAGAATTAATGCCATTCTTTCTTAGACTTTTCCAAAAAATTGAAGAGAAGAGAATGCTTGCTTTCCCATCTGGATGCCTTTTATTTATTTTTCTTGCCTAATTGCCCTGACCTAGAACCTCCAGAAGATTGTTAAACAGAAATGGTGAGAGCAGCCATCTTTGTCTTGTCCGTGATCTTAGCGGGGAAGCTTTTGGTCTTTCAGCAACAAGTATGATGTTAATTACAGGTGTTTCATAAATGCTCTTTATCAGGTTTAGGAAGTGCCTTCTATTCCTGTTTTTTTGAATGTTATTTTTTCAATCATTAAAGGGTATTGCTTTTGTCAAAAGCTTTTTCTGTGTTAATGATGTGATTGTGTGGTTTTGTCCTCCATTCTCTTACTATGGTATACTACATTAATTAATTTTCTAATGTTAAGCTGACTTTGCATTCCTGGTCATGTTGGTTAATACTTTTATATGTTGCTGGATTCAGTTTGCTAGTATTTTCTTGAAGCTTTTGAATCTATATTCATAAGGGATATTGGTCTGTAGTTTTCACTTCTTGTGATACCCTTGTCCGGTTTTGGAATCAAGATAATAGTGGTCTCATAGAATGAATCTGAAGTATTCCTTCCTGTTCTCTTTATTTTGGAAGAGTCTCTGAAGAATAGGTATTAATTCTTTGAATATTTGGTGTAAGTCATCTGAGCCTGGGCTTTTTCAGATTTTCTATTTCTTCTTGAGTCAGTTTCAGTAATTTGTATATTTTTAGGAATTTCACCTGAAGTTACTAATTTGTTGGCATACAATTTTCATAGTGTTCCCTTATAATCATTTTGATTTCTGTAAGATCAGTGCTGATATAACCTCTCTCATTCTGGTTTTAGTAATTTGAATCTGCTCTTTTTTTTTTTCTCCTGGTCTGTGTAGCTAAAAGTATGCCAGGCTTGTTTATCTTATTGACTACACTTTACATTTCCAAGATTTTTAGCTTTTTCATATACGGCTCTTTTTTTACTTGTATTATTGCTCATAATTTCTTGTTCATTTTTAAAAATAAATTTATTTATTTATTTATTTACTTTTGGCTGCATTGGGTCTTCGTTGCTGCACACAGGCTTTTCTCTAGTTGCGGCGAGCGGGGGTTACTCTTCATTGCAGTGTGCGGGCATCTCATTGCGGTGGCTTCTCTTGTTGTGGAGCACAGGCTCTAGGCGCATGGGCTTCAGTAGCTGTGGCTCGCGGGCTCAGGAGTTGTGGCTTGCGGCCTCTAGAGTGCAGGCTCAGTAGTTGTGGTGCACAGGCTTAGTTGCTCCACGGCATGTGGGATCTTCCCGGACCAGGGATCGAACCCATGTCTCCTGCACTGGCAGGCAGATTCTTAACCACTGAGCCACCAGGGAAGCCCTTCTTGTTCATTTTTAAAGTTTTTCCTTTGTGTATCTTTTTGAGCATCTTAAGCTTATTTATTTTAAAATATTCACCAGTATTTTCTATTATATAAATTTCATCAGGACTGAATTCTTCTCCCAGTGGCTGATTTTATTGACTGTCCTTCTTGGCATTTGATTTCTTTATGTATTTGTGAATTGAATTTTGATTTGCAGGCACACTATGGGTGGGAGGACTTTGTTTTCTCACTGGTATGGGCCTCCCGTCCCCTGGCTTTTTGGCTGTGAGTGTGCCTTAGCCTGGTTCCCCGGAGCCCACTTCCTGGTGGGAACTAGCGTTTGCTCTTCCCGCATCTGAGACCCAGAGCGTTTGTGTCAGAAGCTCCATTTACTCCCGTGCGAGACCGGCAGAGCCTCCTGTTGCCTCTTGGCTTCAAGGACAAGCCTGGTTCCAGCACCTTCACCTGCTGACCCTGTCGGTTCCCTCTCCCTCGGGGGGCGGGACTTCTGGCCTCTCCGTCTTCTCTTGCTCTGGAGCCCTGAGCCCAGGAGACTTAGGCCTTAGCCTTGCTGGCCACTTAGTTTCTCATTTGCTGCTGGTTTACAGAGAAGGTTAACTGGTGTGTATTTTAATGGCTTTGTTCTTTGTTTGGAGCCAAGAGCTATCTCAAAGCAAGGATATACAATTCCATCTTGGCAGGAAGTTCTCAAGAGGGAATTTTTAGAAACTTAGCTGGTTCAAGTATGGAGACCTCAGTATGGAAGAAACCTCTTGAGAGATACTGTCTTATAAACAGGTAAAGTTTGTGTGTATATTAGCCACCAGGTACTTTTGAATGGAGTGTAAATTGTTAAATATTGTTCTAGAAAGAATTCAGACAGGTAGACCTTAAAATAGACTTACCAGACTTATTACTGTGCTAATGTTCTGTGGGACCTTTATCTTTGGTACTGCTGCTGTAATTGTGTGTGTGTGTGAGAGAGAGAGAGAGACAGACAGACAGACATGCAAGGAAAGGGAATACGTTTTTCATTATCTGATTTTGTTATAGCTGCACTGGTGACAGAAAGAATTCAAATTTGAAGATACATCTAGTAAAGTATCTGTTTATAATATTTTGCGTTCGGGTAACCGTGTGTGATAACCCTTTGGACCCTGAATCTTGGGACGTCTTGTGCTGTGATCATAAGGCATTGTGCAAGACAAATGAGTGCACAATTAATACACCATTACTGTTAATCCATTAAGATTGCAGCATAGATAATAAAGGTAAATTTTTTTTTAAATTATGAGAGTAAGTGGCTGCCCTGATGTAAGTAAAGAGACAATACAAGTCAACTGTGGACACAAGCTGTGTGAGGAACTTTCATACCCGTTTCTTACTTAGATCCTCGTAGCGGCAGGAGCTTGGCACCTGAGTGCACCTGAGTGGTTGCGGCTCAGATCACTAAGTCTACACAACAGTTGTAAAAGTGCAGCATAGTCTGGTGTTGAAATGAGCGGCTCTAGGATTGTACTGGGTACTTGTTTGTCGTGCAGCCGTGGGCAGTGTTTCCTCATCTGTGAAATGGAGGTGATAATGGTTTTTAAAGAAGTTGCATTGTCATAAGAATTAATGAATAAGAATGAACTGAAAGTCTACCTGTAGAGGAGCTCCGGCCGTGCCTGGTGTATGTGGGTGCTCAGGTCACGTTAGCTGTTCCTGTCAATACAGTCAAAGGGGTGCAGCAATTCATGCACAAGCTGTCGCAATGCATTCAGTTGTAATTACTTAATTTATTCAAACACCCACTACCATGCGTTATTGGCATTGAGTATCAACTGGGTGAATACGTTTTAGCTTGGTTACATCTTTGGAATGGTGGGAAATCAGTGCAGTCATTGGATATTTGTATTGGATATTTTGGTGCTAAATTCACTTTAAATTCTATGCAGCGTCCTGGAAGTAGCTGAAATGTTCCCCCATAGTATGTTTTCTGATCTGTGTTGGACCTTCTCTCCCTCTGGGAGCACCACGTGAATTGCCCGTTCGTAATTCTTTAAAGGCATGCATTATATTTCTTGTTAATTTATGTGTGTTTCTTATCCATACAGTGACCATACGATTTCCTGTTTAATTGGGAACATTTTGGGGAGTGAAAGGCAGTGCTGTTAATAGTTCTGCCAGTATGGGAGGCATGAGTCAGAACCATGCTGGGTTATCCAGGGCGCATGGCTACTGTGCTTCTCTTCCTCTCTACAATTCTGAAGAATCTTCCTTAGATTCTGCAAAGTACCTGTGACCGTCCTGATGATAGTAGATGATCAATTACCAAATAGCAACTGGACATAGGTGGACTGTGCATTATTTTTGTTGTTTGTGGACTCCTTTAATTTGAAGTATTAAAACCGTGTGCCTTCTAAATAAAAATCTAACTTGTCTGCTTAATTAGGAGGTCAGTAAGACAGGTGTTTGGCCATGTGCAGACAGAAAATTCTATGAACCATGAAGGGAAATCAAAATGATTAAGAGGATTAATTTGAAAAATCCGTGCACTATTTCCACATTCTTCATAGAAATATAAATCAGTTCTATATACTCATCTGTCTTTTTGTTTAAATATAAAATACTATTTAGAAGTTTCCTTAATTAAAATCACTTAAAATAACCTTGTCTGTTGCAGCCAGTGCTTGGGTGCTGTGGCAGTGCCAGAGTGAACTGAGGCACTGCTCTGCCCAGCCTCTGTCTCTGCTCACCTTCGCTTCTTCCAGACGGTACGCTTCCTTACTGTGTTTTAGAATCTGACATTATTCTTCCTTGGCTCTAAAATTTTTTTATTTCTTCAAAGCTCAGCAAGGAGGCATGCGGCTAATGTGACATTTGGGGCCCCTGGGGGTAGGCCACGTATCACGGGAAATCAGAGTAATCCGTATATTTTGATACCGTGCCAAGGACTCAGGTTCAGTTTATGTCAAGCGTTCTGTTCGGTTGCTTAGAATACGTCCTGTGAACTGACGGTGGAAGGGACCACCTCAGACCTCCCTCCCTCCCTGTCTGTCTGTTTGTCTGTCTGTCAGCCTGTCTCCCAACTGTCTGTCTGTCTGTCAATCCATCCATTATCTCTCATCTGTCTACATATCATTCATCTCCTTTGTATTGTATTTGATGGAATTTGTATTTGATTCCTTTTTGTTTTTTTGCCTGGCAGCAAAATCTTATATGGGCTGTTAGGTACCTTTTATATTTTGCTTTATTATTTCTAAGTGTAAAGGGAATTTAATTATTACTAAATTGTATTTTGAAACTTCTCCTCAGCATAAACATTTTCCATTTCCCCCCAATACGTGATAATATAAATTCAGGCTTTCTTGCTTTTTTAAACCGATCAGAGTTACTGAGATAATTACCAGGTATTAGCAAGACGGATCACTTTGACCATGAGGAGAAAATCCTCAGTAGCCAGATGATTTCAGTTTGACAAGCCATGGGGTATTATTAGTCATGTGCAAGCCAGCCTTGGCCGTGCTTGTCTTGTGCAGGAATACTTTGCTACAGGCATCAAGTCTAAACTGTTTATTTGCATAGATGTTCGGAGTATTACCTGGAGCTAGGCATGATAAACTGTATTTACATCCTACAAAATGAATGCAGTGTTATTGAATTTAGCAGGAAAATGCTTGTCTTAAGGACATGAATATTATCTGACTAGAAGCAAACGGATATGCGGAAGTGTTTTTTGTTTGTTTGTGGCTTGTTGTTTTTTTTTGTATACGAAGGAAAAAGAGAAGGGACTTGCAGAGTTTGAGAACATGCTCGCTCCCGTCTTACAGCATTCTAACAGGGGTATCATATGGGTCGAGAACTAACATCCACTGGGTTCAGGGCTTCTCTGTGATTCAGAGATGTGCGTATGCAGTTCAGGGCATGTTGAGAGTCTGCTGGGAGGTGGCACCGTGGAGAGAGTGGAAAGTAGGGATCAGGCATCCACAGTCCTGGTCATCAGGATGTTTACAGCCTCGGAAGGGGAGACGCATCTGAAAATGAAAAACATGACGCGTCTGAAGTGTTGAATACTGTGGCAGAGGCAAGGACAGGTATGCTGCATGTGAGGAGAGACGCACCTGGTCCGTCGGAGGCAGGAGATGAGCGAGGAAGGCTTTTCTCAGCGATGGGAAGTCTTTCACTGGAGTCGTGCAGCATGAGTAAGAGTTAGAGAGGCTGACAAAGGAGGGGCGGTTCTGAGGTTGAGGGACCAGCAAAAGTGTGGGGCTGCGAAGCCACGGGCACATCATGCTCCAGCGGACGTCGCAGGGCACGAGATTGGAGCGGGTCAGAGTTAGGAGTGGAGGGGGAAGATGGATTCCAGACACACTGAGTAGATTAAACACCCACCAAACCTGTTGAGAGTGTGGGCTGGGATGGAGAGGATGAAGCGATGGCAATGGCTCCTCCATCTCTGGCAATGTCAGGGCTGCCATTAGCCCAAAAGGGGTCTTTGAATTAGAAAAAGATACATTTTCTTCCTGGCGGATGGAAAGTCTGTGGCAGGAGGAATGGCGTGTGTGCAGAGCCCAGGGTGGGTTTCAGCTTCCACTGGCCCCTTGGCTTGGTGCTCTTGTGCAGTGCACAGTCTGAACAACTGTCAGGGGCGGACATGGCCACTTGCATCATTAGTGCAAATATGGAGAGCGAGTGGAACTGGGCGGCCGTGAGAGGGGCAGTGACACGCTCAGTGGTGAATGTGCTTAGTCTGTAGTATTTAGGGTCACTGTTCAGGGGGACATATCAAATAAGAAGTTGGATATATGATTCTAAAACACTGGGGAGTACAGGTGATTTGGGTCCATTAAACTTTTAAAAACTTACAGGTAAATTGTAGTTAAAATTATTCAAAGGGAATGACCTTCTGAATTATAGCTCCAATGGGACTTATATAATACTAGTGGTTGGTTCTCCAGCATGGTTAATCGCTCTATCAAAAAACGAATTCCAAGTAACTTATTAAAGAATGCCTACTACTTACTAATGTACCAAAGGATGGTCATGATAAATTGGATTGGTGAAAAGTTTTCTTCTCTGTTGCAGATTGCCGTGCTATGCCTTGTATGACTAGGACCTCGTACCTAGAACACCTCTGCCTTGACACTTGTGGAGACTCAGACCATGTGAGTACAGAAGCTGTATAGGAAAATTGCAGCGAATCCTAATTGGTTAGGTCAGCTAAGCAGAAAACCAAAATTTCATGAGAGGGAGGACCAAAGAAATAATATCTATTTTTTGTGACATGTATTCTAGATGAGGTGGAAAACTTATCTCTTTTCCCCATTAATTTATTATTGTACTAGGGGCTGTAAAATAAACAGTGAAATTTTTGTGTCAGCTTGTTTATCAAGGTATTTATGGCAGCCAGTTATAAGAGGTATAATTGAAAGCATGGTTATTTTTGTTTGTTTGTTTTTGTAATTCTAAAGGAGAAAAAAACCCATCACTCTTTCTGTGGCACTATTTTGCAGAAAAACACTGCTAAGGAGTGCTAAAGTGGCAATGAAACAGCCCAACAGGAAGAGGAAGCTCAGGATGGATTCCAGAGAGCATGTGAATCAGGATGGATGCTTGGTAGGTTGTCAGTTCCTGGACCCTTCCTGTAGTTTGTGCTCATTGTGGGAATTCGCAGTGTAATTGTACATCTCCTACAGTGACAGCAGAGGTGTTTTTTTCAGTCACTTGAAACCGGTTGCTTCTGGTTGAGTTTTATGTAGCGTGGTATAGAATATATGTGTCATTAACTCTGGTACATTTTAAAAGGTAATCTTGGGAATTCCCTGGCGGTCCAGTGGTTAGGACTTGGTGCTTTCACTGCCGAGGGCCCGGGTTCAGTCCCTGGCCGGGGAACTAAGATCCCGTAAGTCACGCCGTGCAGCCAAAAAAAGTGATAATCTTCATATGAAAGGTGAAAGGAGGGCTTTTCTTTTAAAAAGATGGAGGTAATCGGTCATTATCAAGTAAGGGACAGAGGTTGTGGACTCACTGTAGGGGTTGTGTTTGTCAGGGTTCCCCAGAGGACCAGAACCAATAGGAGTAGTTGACAGCCCTGTCACAATCTCTGTCCCTACTTGATAATGATGAATTATATGTATATTTGTAGAGAGAGACGTATTTTAAGGAATTTTTTTAAAATAAATTTATTTATTTTTATTTATTTATTATTTTTGGCTGTGTTCGGTCTTTGTTGCTGCGCGCGGGCTTTCTCTAGCTGCAGCAAGCGGGGGCCACTCCTTATTGTGGTGCGCAGGCTTCTCATTGCGGTGGCTTCACTTGTTGCAGAGCACAGGCTCTAGAGCGCGTGGGCTTCAGTAGATGTGGCGTGTGGGCTCAGTAGTTGTGGCTCATGGGCTCTAGAGCGCAGGCTCAGTAGTTGTGGCTCATGGGCTTAGTTGCTCCGTGGCATGTGGGATCCCCCAGGACCAGGGCTCGAACCGTGTCCCCTGCATTGGCAGGCGGATTCTCAACCACTGCGCCACCAGGGAAGCCCTATTTTAAGGAATTGACTCATGCAGTGGTGGGGACTGACTAGTGGCAGTCTGGAGACCCAGAAAAGAGTTGATGTTACAGTCTTGAGTCCAAAGGCCATCTGGAGGCAGATTCCCTGTTCTTCAGGGGGAGGTCAGTCTTTTTTCTTGCAGGACCTTCAGCTGATTGGATGAGGCCCACCTCACTGTGGAGTGTAACCTGCTTTTCTCAGATTCTACTGTTTAAATGTTAATTACATCTGAAAAATATGTCACAGTAACATCTTGACATCTAGAGGGCATACACTGCATTGTGCCTCTAGTTCCCTGTGCTGTTTCCTTATGACAACTTCTTGTATTCCTACAAATGTCAGGGTGGGCAGAAGTGACCAGGAGACCTCCTCCGTGGTGATGGTTTTGGGGATGGTAGGCCATTAGAGCGTTCTCAGGGGCTCTTGTCATTTATTTGGGGGTGGGTTTTGGTGTCTTCATGTGGGTTGTAGTCGTGCATTTACACATTATGCAGTGGTGAAGTGACACAGTGTCATACTTACATTCTTCGGTTTGATGCCAGGTTGGTGGGGCTCCGTGACCTCCAGGCGTTAAATGAGAAGTGTCCAGCGATGATCTGGTCTGAGGTTGGTTTTAAGATGTTAAACATATAGGCCCACGTCAAGCTAGAGAGCTGTTTCCTCAGCCTCAGCCCCACTGGGAAGTGGCGTGGTTAACGTGGAGGCTGAGGTCCTGTTCCCCTTGAGGTCCAGACGGGGCCGGTACCGTGAGCGCCGAGTGGTCTAAGTGTATCCCAGAGAACTAGCTGTCTAAGAGGTTGCTTGGATCAGACGTGGGGAGGCCTGCCCGTGTCTTGAGTTATGTGAGGGTGCTGTTCTCAGCATTTTAGGTCTGCCGTGTCATGTCTTCTGAGGAGAACAGGGTATTTGATGTGTTTAAAGTTATTCTTGGACAGTGGTTCTCCTGCTGTGGTCTCTGGACCAGCAGAGTCAGCATTGCCTGGGAGTTTGTTAGAAATGCAGCTTCTTTGCTCCCACTGTAGACCTGCTGACCAGATGCTCTGGGGGGTGGGGCTCAGTGTTCTGTATTTTACCAAGCCCTCCAGGCAGTTCTGATACATGACCATATTTGAGAAGCATTGTCCCAGGGAAAAAGTTGGACACATCTTACCTGCTAATAGTGCTAGAGCTAATCCATATTGTCTGCTGCATATTTTAAAAATATTTTAGTGTAAAATTTGAGGCCACTTCTCCTATCTAAATATATTTTCTACTTTTTCTCTGTATCATTTCCCTTTAAGCTGCTAAAATTGTTACTGCCCCGTCTTAGTTCTTGTTACCTTACCCTTCAACATGAATGAATATTTAACCTGCTATCTCATCTGTATTGGCACAAATCCCAGTTTTCTCCTAAAGCCCAACTTGGTTTCCAATTTAATGCTGGTGCTTTTACCATTATTTCCATCCCACACTGGGGTTTTCGGTTTTGTGAACCCCAGGGGTGCTCAGCACTTACTACTCAGGTGCTGTTTGAGCTTGGCGCCTTGCGTAGCTGGATTTCCGAAAATATCTGTTGAATGATGGTCCTGGTGTTTAATAACATCTCCATGCAAATGGACTTCTTGAATCAATAGTAAGAAAACGATATTTGTGAGGGCCATATTACTCATCTGAGGTCTGAGGTGTTTAAGAACATAAAATTATTTTAAAGGATATTCACAGAAGATCAGGGGAAAGATGTGCATTTGGGGTGAATTCCAAGTTGCCATGTCCATTTGGGGCTCATTGCCAGTGTCCATTTTCATTAGTTAAGTTGAATGGTTTAATTCACAAAGCAGGGTCACATCTGTGGCTGCATTCACCGTGGAGGGAAAGGGGTTCAGTCACTGAAATCATGTTTGAATTTTGCTTGAAATATCAATAACATCCTTTACTTTCTATGTTACCCTTCTTGTTTTAAAGTGACATTTCCAGCCAGCCAAGCAAAATAGCATTGGCAGGTTAAGAACATAAAACATCAAACTAATGACAGTTGGGTGCTTTCTAAACATCTGCTTTTGAGACAGTAATGTCAGGAGATGTGATAATTTTTAGATGCTGATATTAATATCTGTCAATGAATGTCTTCCTAGACTAGTATTTCCATGTAGAATTTTAAAATATTTATTTATATTTTTCAGTATGCAGACACATGGTTAAAAAAGACCACATAGTACAGACAGGTATTGAAATAAGAAGTAAATTCTTTACTGAGTAAATTCTCCCCACACCTGCTAAACCCCCAGTCTCTTCATAAAGGTGTGACCACTGTTTACACTTTCTTGTGAATCTATATAGGGATCAACAAACAAAACAAAAAAACAAAAAAGAAAGCTAAGAAACCCAAATCCTTTATGCATGTACACATATATACATAATACATACATATACATAGCCCAGATGGGCTTACACTCTGGCTACTGTTCTGTACTTCGCATTTTTGCGCTTAAGCATGTATATCTTGGAGATGCAAATCTTCTCATTGTTTTCAGTGGCACATAGTATTCCACTCTGTGAATGTACCGTAACTTATTGAAACAGTGCCCTGCTGTAAACATTAAGGTGATTTTTATTTTTTGTCTTTACACACCAAGTTACATCCCGTGTTCTTATTCATATGTCTTGGTATACTTTTGCAATTGACTCACAGGCAAAATCTCACCAGTAGAATCCTTGTCCTAAAAAGTTTGTGTCTATAAAATTTTGATTCGCCTTTCACGTCGTCCTGCAAAGAGGGCGTCCCAGGTTACACTCTGACACCACCCGTGACCGTGCCTCCGCTCCTTAGGCTTCGTCTCACGTCTTACGTCCCGTGTGCTCAGTTCTGCCGTGTAGACGACTTGCCTGCTGGTCTGGCAGGTGGTGCTGCTGCAGACTTGAAGAGAGGGCTTCCCTTGCCCCTTGGACTCCTTCTCACGTCATGCTTTTCACAACATCCCACACAGAGATGAGTGTCCTGCGGGTGCCTTGGTGGCCTTGGCCACCCCCCACCCCTAGGACTGCTGGCAAAGTGTGGCCACATGGTAACTGGGGAAACGAAGCATTGTTTTCAAAGTGGTTTCGTGGATGTTTGGTGCGTACGTGGGTGTTCTGGGCATAAAACCCCAAACCATATGTAGGCTGTACAGTTTCAAATTCCCTTCATAAAAATGCAAGTTTCTCAAATGAAAAAAGGAGATTTTGTTTGACTATACAAGAATAAAGTACGTGTTGTCTAATTGTGTATATAAAATACCTGATGCTGAATAAATGTTAGTGCCCATTCTTCCTCTCCCTCTGCAGCTCTTAAAAATCTGTGAATCTGTACCTAATTCATGAGTTATGAACTTTGAGAAATAGAAAGATGAGGCATTATTTATTCTTAAGCATCTTAGAGTATTGCTGAATGAAAGAGAACTGACTTAGGTCGAGTAATGCAGTGTGACTAAGATCTGAGGTCCATGTAGCCTTCAGAGAAAGGTAGGATCACTGAGGGCAGAGTCTGACCTTGCAGGATGAAGAATATCTAAGATGTCCATATTTTAGTTTATTTAAAAATAAAAATATCTAACGCACATGTAGTGCTGTTATAACACATGGCTCTTAAATACAACCTGGTAAAATGCAAAATGAGGGAATACAAATTATTTGCTTAAAATCTGGATGTTCTGTAGGCAGCTAACCTTGAGAGAGAAGGAAGTTGAAGGGTCATAGCAGGGGCTGTCTGGCCAAGGAAGCAGCAGGAGCCTGGGTTGGGGGCTGGAAGCAGATACGACGACCTGTGTGATGCCTGGCGGGATTATAGTGGCTGTAATGACTTTTCTGACTGAGCAGTTTTGTAGGGTGAGTGCTGGGATGCGAGTCAGGGTATTTGGATTTTGGTCTTTGGCTCTGGTGATAAGTAGCTCTGTGACCAAGGACAAGCCCTTCGCCAGGCTGAGGCTCAGTTTCTTTGTCTCTAGAACAAAAGTCTTAGATTAGAAGATTTTTAAGGGCCTTTTAATTTCAGTAAGTCTAAGGTTTGGTACACAGTGAGACAGTAAGGTGAGTGGGGTGCATGTGGGTGGCCAAGTTCAGACGGTCTTGGTCTTGGGGCCACTGGACTTGACATACCAACAGGAGGGAGCCGTGGTTGGCTGCAGCCGGGGCGGAGTGCAGGGCTGTCTTTTTTATAATATCCTTAAGTAGACATCGAAAAAAATGTTTAGGGTAGGATTATTTCAATTTCTTATTTTTTCAGTAGTATCTGATTTTTAAAATCCTTTTGTTGCCCCGCACACGACTGATAGCAGCTTGTATCAGCGAGTAGAATCCATTTATATGTGGAGGAACTGCAGAAAGGAGATGTTAATAAAAGTGTTTTAGATTTTTTCCCCTTTTTTTGGGTGTAAGTCTTAACAAATACTGTTTTAAAATATACCTGAGTTTTTGTTTTTGTTCGCGTTTAGCCAGGTAAACGGATCAAGACAATTGCCATTGAAAAGGATAGTTTGTGATTCCCATTTCCCAAGAGGAGGGGGCGCATCACACCAGACAGGGCCCTGTGGCGAAGCACCAGAGTCGGTCAGGGGGCCGCAGGGGCGAGGGGAGACCAGGGGCAGGAGCCTTTATTGTGGTTTTCTGGGAAATGAACGGGGGAGGCAAGGTGAGCAAGCTTAGCAGGTTCAGGAGTGGCTAGTTTGGATAATTTCGGTGGTCTCTGGCTACCGGGCTGTCTCTGATCATCCAGTACCTGGCCCAGGGTTGGTTTAGGGCAAGTGGATAGTGTCCCAGACTGCAGGATCCGGTAAGGAAAGGGGAGTGGGCTGTGGACTCAGGAGGCATGACCCCGGGCTCGTTGTTTGCTGTCTCCAGGAATTGGCTCACACTGAGAGGGACAGTCCCTCCCCAGTCCCCAAGGCCCCCAAATGTCAGTCACAGAATACAGAAAATAAAAATCGTGATGAATACAATTACGGAAGAGAGATTCCATTTGGGGTATTTGAACGAGATGAGGGCATTTGCCTCTGTGTCTGCATCTCAATTCCAGTAGAGCAATGGGGACCACCCTGTCCTGTATTTTTATCTGAAAGGTTAATTTCAGTTATCTTCAGTTTGCGTCCCACGTGGGATCAGAGCAAAAGAGAATTTTGAAAAGTAGACTTGACACAGCAGGTGAAATTCAAATAGTAGTTTATTACTGGAGATAATGTATAAGATTTTAGTGTTTTCTATAGTTCCGGAAACCAGTAGGTATCACCCTTCATTCTTTTTTTTTTTACCAACTTTTTTTTTTTTCAAAGTTTAGGGCTGCTCTGTTTATTTATTTATTTATTTATTTATGGCTGTGTTGGGTCTTCGTTTCTGTGCGACGGCTTTCTCCAGTTGTGGCAAGCGGGGGCCACTCTTCATCGCAGTGCGCGGGCCTCTCACTATCGCGGCCTCTCTTGTTGCGGAGCACAAGCTCCAGACGCACAGGCTCAGTAGTTGTGGCTCACGGGCCTAGTTGCTCCGCGGCATGTGGGATCTTCCCAGACCAGGGCTCGAACCCGTGTCCCCTGCATTAGCAGGCAGATTCTCAACCACTGCGCCACCAGGGAAGCCCACCCTTCATTCTTGTGGAAGAGGAACATCAGGATGCTTGAACATCCTGTGCTCAAGGACCTGTCTGACAGTGAGCGAAAGGAAGGGGTGTCATCTGATGGTTCCACGGTGATGACCTGAAATTGCCAAACACAAATCAGTGGGTGAAAAACCCTTTTGCTTTGCTTCCTTGATTGGATTTCTCAGACGGGGAACCGTAGGCACTGATTAATTAGAAAACATCACTGTAACGTGTAGTAAAAGTATATGATGCATCCAGGGCCATCAGGAAGGAACAGAATGTCAAGCCTTTTTGGTTATTTTCCCAGCTCATAATTCTCTCTTCCAGAACGATGGATTTGAGTTGGCTAATGGAAATGTACCACAGCAAAGACTTATTTTATGTTCCTTAAACTATTATCTCCCCTTTTTCAGAGCAGTGTTCTTTTTTTTTTACTTAAAGCTTTATTTTCAGTTTTCAGAACTAAAGTTTGAAACCTGGGAAGGCATAGTAATGGTTTTGTTTTTCTCAATTCATCTTGATTTCCTGAAGTGTTCTGTTTGAGAGGATAAGGAAAAGTGCTCATTTTTCCTTTTTTAAAAAGATTAACTCTATCCATTAATAGCAGTGTGGATTTACTACCTTTAGGAAATAATTAATTAACCCAGACAGACGCAAAGAATGTTAAAGCTAGCAGGAGCTTTGGAGAACATTTAGTCCAATCCCTTTATTTTACAGACAAAAGAAATCAGATCCAGAGAATACGTGTCATTTGTTCCCAGTTACCTAGCTCTTTGGGTAAATAGGTGGGGTTGGGATTTGGCCTTAGGTTATCGGACCCCCAATTCAGCATTTTTTTCTGCCCTATTATATGATATTAAATCATTTTTTGTTTGCAAAAAAAATGTCCTAAAAATGAGGTCAGTATATCGTAAGAGAAATGTAAATTTATTCTGTAATACAAAATCATGATCTTTCATGTGTATGTCTACATATCTATAACCTTACTCCATCTAAAAAAACACATGGACGTCAGGAGCTTGAGTAATTTAACTTTGAAGCGAAAGGTAATGTTATTTTTGTGAGGAATATGTTTTTTCTATCTAGGTAGAATTTCAGTAGCAAATAAAGAAGTGTGAACCAAACATTCTAATCCACTAACTGAGTGACACACAGCACATTATATATTTCTTTTTATATTTGAATGATACAGTGATTATAGAAATGCTTCAGTAGCTGTTGTGCTCACATAGCCAACCCTGTTTCTTGTTACCATTTCAGTTTTGCGGTAGAACATTTATGAGAAGAGACTTGCCTTGTTTTGAATTACGTAAATTTCCCGTGCATTGAGTGGGTAAAGAGGGATGGAGTTGGGGTGAAGAGCTGCCGTAGAAAATTAGACCTGATTCAGTTCATCATCTCACATGCAGTGGAACAGAGGTAGATAGGATTGGGTTACTGCCTCCCCGTTCTCCCCTCCCCCGTGACTGTGGACTTGCAGCGCCTTGTGTGGTCCACAGACCTTCAGCAGCGGCATCACCTGGGGGCTTGTTGGAAACTCGTGCTCTTAGGCCCTTCCCAGACCCACGGAATCCAGATGTGCATTTTAACAGGCTTCCCAGATGATTCATATGCATGTTAAAGTTTGAGGAACACTGGGTTATAGTATGTTTTGTAAGGATGCAACTGTATTACTTGCACAAAGATATCCATGAAAACTTCGGACATGAAATCTGCTAGGCACAAAAGTACCATTCTTGAACCTTGCATTCATGCCTTGAGTCAGCAAGTATTTGTTAAGCTGGACGAGGGGCCAGGCTATGCTTTGGGGAGGAAAGATGGTTAAGACCCTGTCTGCCTTCAGTAAGCTCAGCAAAGCGGACGAGACCAGTAAGAGAGAAGCTGGTCATGCAGTGTGGAAGGCCCAGTATTAGAGATTTATACAGGATATTTCCAGGCTTCAGAAGGTTACCTGACTTAGCATGGGTGAGGTGGGAAGCAGAGAAGAGGAGGTAGGATCAGAGAAAGCCTCCCGGGGGAGAAATAGGCACACGTTAGCTTTCTATTGATGATAGCAAATCACCACAAGCTTAGTGGCTTATTACAACACATTGACTGTTACCTCACACTGCCTGTAGGTCAGATGTCCAGGCACGGCTCAAATAGATTCTCTGTTCAGGGGCTCAAAGGGTAAAATCAAATGGTTGGACTGAGTTCCTTTTGGAGCTCTGTGGCCTCTTCTGAGCTCAGATGGTTGTCGGCAAAATTCAGTTCCTTGTAGTTGTAGGACTGAGGTTCCTGCCTTCTTGCCGGCTCTCACGCAGAGGCCAGCCTCAGCTCCAGGGAGCCCCACAGCTCCTTGCCATGTGGTCCTCTCACAACAAGGCAGCCAGCTTTTTTTAGGCCAGCCGGAGACTCTCCTCCAGTCAGCTGAGGGGAGTTGTACGTTGTAATGCAATTGAGGGTGTGACCATCCCATCACTTCTGCCATTTTCTGTGGTCTAGAAGCAAGTGACGGGGAGGGGACTTGGGGGTGGCTCCTTGGGGTCATCTGGGGATCCTGCCCACCGTGAGGTGATTTCACTGCGGCTGGGAGGGAGAGCGGGACGGACTGCGTGACCGAGGCGTGGGTCCCGGAAGCCGCAGAGTGAGTTCTGGGGACTCTGAACAGGGGATGCAAGAGCATTAGAGTGAAGGTGAGGAACTGATTTTGTGCTGCCTGAGTTTCAGGAGCCTGTAGGGCATCCAGGTGAAGCCGTACAGTGGACTTGGGGTCTGCACGTCTGTAACCTGATGGAGGGAGACGTGGGTCCATTGGTCGCCGTGTGTGAGACTGAGTGGCCTGGATGCCAGGGGCTGAGCGGGGCAGGCGGGGGGCGGGTGGAAGCCCTGGAGGGCTGGGTGATGGTTGTGCAGGGGTGGAGGCCGGTGTGCGCGAGCTGTGTGGAGGACGGGCCCTGCACAGTGGGATGGGGAGGAGGGAACGGCGGGGACACCCAGCCTTCACTTTGTCCTCGATCAGCCACGAACAGCTGGCAGACACCTGACCAGCAAAGGGCAGCCGGTGCACGAACACTGGACATTGCGTTCCATTTGTTCCCTAAAACCCAGCACTGTTCCTGGCACATTAATTGCCCAATAAATATTCTTTAAATAAGTAATTAACTCAGGGTTTTAAGATTCCTCTTTACTCCTCCCTCAGGATTCTTCTTCCATCAGAGATCTTGTTCATCCAAGATACGCTTTTTCAGTTAGAAAACATATAGAAGATAACTTAATTTTGATTAAGTCTTAATGCACTCTTGGCAGTTTGAAATCTGGCAAAACACCTATGATAACTGCCATTAACTGAGAGTCTACATGTGGCATGTGCTTAGTAGGGCTCTACCCGTGTATCTCTAATCCTCAAAACAATTCAGTCAACAAGATATGATTACCTCCAAGTCACAAATTAGGAAACCGAAACTCAGAGAGGTTAAATCACTTGCCCAGGGTCACACAGCTGGTGAGGGGAGAAGCAGGGATGTAAACCCTCAGCTGTCTGACTCTAAGACTTGTACAGAACAGAACCTCTTACTGCGTGTAAAACACAAAGTAGCCCAGGAAACATATCAAAACATCAGGCTGTAATAAGTAAAGCATCGTGGCTCTGGTACTTGGATAGACAGGTAAACTAAAGAAACAGAAGAGGCAAATGCACCTGGGGGTTTAGTGTATAGGACACAGGTCTTAGACTGATGGGAGGAGGGGGACTATCCCATAAGTGGTCTTGGGACAGGTGACGAGCCACCTGGGTAAAAATAGTGTGTCTCAACTTCACACCATGTCCTGGCACAAATTCAAATTTGTCAAAGATTTAAGTGTAAGAAATAAACCATAAGTGTAAAAGGCATAAACAAAGAAGAAGGTTTTTATGATGTGGGAGTAGAGAAGGATCTTCTATTACTCAATAATAGCAGCCATAAAAGAAAAGTTTGATAATTTTATTTCTCAAAATAAACAACAAAAATCCTTGCATATTAAAAATACTGTAAGAGAAGTGAAAAAGAGAAATGACTAACCAGGAAAAAATAAATAATGCCTCTCATATTGTAGACAAAGGACTAATCTTCCTAATTTATTGAGACCAAAAGATGAGTAGTCATTCCAACAGAAAAAAATGGGCCACAGATGTAAAGAGATATTTCACAGAAAAGGAAATACAATGGCTTTTAAATATACAGTCTTCAGCTTCTTCATAATGGAACAAATGCAAATAAAACGATAGTGAGATATTATGTTTTTCATCATCATCTTGGCAAAAATCCAAAACTTTGCTATCACACCCTGTGGGCAAGGCTCTGGGCAGACGGGCCTGATCCGAGGCTGTGGGGCTGTTGAGTGGGGCTTGCTGGGCGCCAGACCTGGCAGGAAAACACGAGTCTGGTTTGACCCGGCTGGTCCACTTCTGGGAAGTCATTCTGTACACATCCTGGCACATATGCAAAACGCCCCGTGTACTGGTTTTCCACCGCAGCGTTATGTGATTGGAAAAAAGATTTGAGACAACCTGGACATCCATAAACATGGGATCAGTTAAATAAATCATGAGGTATCCATTCAGAGTAATACTGTGTAACTGCGAAAAGAAGGAGTGTGCTCTTACAACCTGATAGAGACCTCCAGGGTATTTTAAGTGAAAAGAAAAGTAGAAAACAGTGCTACCTTTGTGCGCAAGAACAAGAAAATAAGAAAATATATTCTCTTTTTTTTTGCATTTTTATAAAGGAAACTTTGCAAGGATATTTCAGAATCTAGTAACGAAGATTTCTGGGTGGAGGTATTATACGTAGGCCAGATGGGGGAGAACGGGTCGGGGTGGGAGGGGAGTTTTCACTGTATTAATTGTTTCTCTATTTATTTTTACCTTGAACAATGTGAACTCAAAAAATAAAATAAATTATATGTATAAACTAAGGCATCTCAAGGAGTCTATCATAATCAATTCTATATGACTATATAAACAAATGGCAGCCTGATTCAGTCATCTTCAGACTTGTTGGTTTGTTCACCTCATCAATAAAGAAACTTCAGTCACATATCTGGATATATATGTATTATTTGTTTATTGGAAAATTATATGATTTACTACTATACAAATTGTATTTTGTACCTTAAAGCCATAGACTAAAAAAGAAACAAAAAGTACAATATAAAAATGAAATGAATAGTGATTAACAGTTAAAAACTAGTTTGCTCTCATTAAAATATTAATTTTTTGAAACCTTGTTTTAAAGCCTTGTGTTCCTGTTATCTGAAGTCTACTTTTTAGGTTTAGTTTTAATGGCTGTCATAGCTTAGATGACCAACCCTCTTGGTTTGTCTAGGACTGAAGGGTCCTCCAGTTATGGGACTTCAGTGCTGTGACTGGATCAGTCCCAGGCAAACTGGGACAGTCAGTCACCTTAGGCCTGGCTTAAAAAGATAAAAAAGTCTACAAACAATAAATGCTGGAGAGGGTGTGGAGAAGAGGGAACCCTCTTGCACTGTTGGTGGGAATGTAAATTGATACAGCCACTATGGAGGACAGTGTGGAGGTTCCTTAAAAAACTAAAAATAGAACTACCATACCACCCAGCAATCCCACTACTGGGCATATACCCTGAGAAAACCTTAATTCAAAAAGAGTCATGTCCCACAATGTTCATTGCAGCACTATTTACAATAGCCAGGACATGGAAGCAAGCTAAGTGTCCACTGACAGAGGAATGGATAAAGAAGATGTGGCACATATATACAAGGGAATATTACTCAGCCATAAAAAGAAACGAAATTGAGTTATTTGTAGTGAGGTGGATGGACCTAGAGTCTGTCATACAGAGTGAAGTAAGTCAGAAAGAGAAAAACAAATACTGTATGCTAACATATATATATGGAATCTAAAAAAAAAAATGGTTCTGATGAACCTATGGGCAGGACAGGAATAAAGATGCAGACGTAGAGAATGGACTTGAAGCCACAGGGAGGGGGAAGGGTAAGCTGGGACGAAGTGAGAGAGTGGCATGGACATATATACACTACCAGATGTAAAATAGCTAGCTAGTGGGAAGCAGCCGCATAGCACAGGGAGATCAGCTCGGTGCTTTGTGACCACCTAGAGGGGTGGGATAGGGAGGGTGGGAGGGAGACGCAAGAGGGAGGGGATATGGGGATATATGTATACGTATAGCTGATTCACTTTGTGGTACAGCAGCAACTAGCACACCATTGTAAAGCAATTATACTCCAATAAAGATGTTAAAAAATAAAGAATAAAATGTGAAAGAATGAAAAAAGAAAAGATATGTCCCCAAAATTACAGGAATAAACTGTAGGAAATGATTGTTGACCAAACTTACTGAATCCTGATACTTTTTTTATCAGCATCATCCATCAATTATGCAAAGGTTTTGTGTAATTCAGCTGCTGATTTTCATCTTCTTGGATGACAATCAGTTTGTCTTGGAAACTATTCAAAAGTATTGCATATTTATACTTCCATAAGTGAGTTGAAAGCCCGCTGACACTCTTAATTTGAAAGATCTTAAAATTGGGAAACTCTGTCCCTCAACTTTTAAGTGTAAAATTATTATGAGTTTTTTTTATAGGGGGCATACATTTTTTTATGGCCACAAAACTATGTAAGTGAGACCCATATCTGGACAAATGCTCTTGGAGTATCTTTCAAAAAAGAAGTGATTCTCTTAGTCTTCGCTAAATGGTCGACTTTCCTCCAGGAGTTGCTGTGAGCCTGGCCTGATGCACTGCTGGCTCCGTGGACAGAAGCTTTGCCTTCTCAGGGTCGCTTGTGTTTGTGGTTTCTTCGCAGGGATCTTTGAAGGCATTTGTCCATCCTGTGAGGGTTGGTTGGGCTAAACTTGGACCTTAACTGAGCCTCATAAGCTGTAGCAGGTGCCGGCAGGCCGAAAGCCAGGGGAGGATGGAGGGCTTGGCGGGGGCAGGGGACGCCCTTCTTCCCTCAGCCTGCCTTTGAACCTTCCTTTCTGTCATATTTGAGCCAACAGAGAATTAAGACAATAACAAAGGGTTCCTCCTATGTCTGAATGGGTGGTGGTGTGGCACCCCCCCTCCCCCCTCCCCCTGCCGCCGGGCGCTGGCTGCTGATGTAGGTCCCTTCCATTCGCAGCGCTCTTCGTGGCTTGGCTTCCAGCAAACAGAAAAGTCAATTTTCAGTGTTTCAAACAATTACCCAGAAACAGGGTCTAAACCACATTTTCTGTGTTCTAGGAGCAAGCTGAAGAAGAAAAGAAGCCCAGGGATGGTGTGACCCCTCTGAGTCACGGTAATTGTCACCACCCTTTACAGTTTTGCTTTATAATGAATTACTTTTAAGTGACATTTTTATTAGATAGCTACAGTTGGTTTAGGTTTATTAATTTAAATCTATAATTACAGTATCGCTTGTTGACAGTGTCACATGCTCCCCTGTAGACTTCATCAGTGTCATCTAAGACTTTCAAATATGTGTATCAAGAAAATCTGAAGCTCTTAACTCATTTATTTGCCTTTGAAAAAAGAACTGATTTGTAAACTTTCCCTGTGAACAAGAAAACAAATGATGCTGCTTAGTTTGTTTATAATTCTTTGTTTAAGCTTTTCCTGGATTGGTTTAATCTTGTAATGATGGCATTCGTACTCTTCTATTGAAGTCATGTTTTACAGGAGGTTGTACATTTGCTCCAAGATAAATGTCCCTCATTATGGTTTTTAATACATCTGTAGGTTTTAGATAACAGCTTTTTAATATTCAACTAATTCTCTGATGTTTTAAATTTAAATCAGCAAATGCAGATGCTATTTCCCTGGAATATATATTCCATATATATTGTGATTACTGCTATACAAGCAGGCAGCTGTTATTAAATTTTCTGTAAAATATAGTTGAATGTCCAACATTTGTGCTACTCCTGGTGGGAAAGAAGCATGTAAATTTGATAATTCTCCTCTAATGAACTTTTAAAGTACCATAAGTATTTAAGTTTCTTTCTCTCCAATAATGGAAACAACTGAAAATATCTTAAAAAATGACAAACAAGTATTGAGGTTTTTAAAGACCATATATAATGCTTAGTCTTGGCACGCAATATTGAAAATTTGTGATCTTCTACCTAAATGATTTTTAAAAATAAAAGTTGTTTTCTATCAGAAGCAAAATATACTGCTTTAAATTTCTTTTCTTCTTTTGCTGTCACCCCAAGTCCCATCATGTTCTTTGCTGAAAAAGCAAAATAGAATACAGTAATTTGACAGTTATGTAACTTGATGTTCAGTTTCATTGAAATACACTCCAGTTATGCAACACTGGAATTCTAGAAATAAATTTGGACTGTACCTGGCCCCAACAGCAGGGGTTTTTTTAAAACAATTTTATTTCTTCTCAGAGAGAGGTTGTGATTTATTATGTTGTTGTCTCTCCCCTGCAGCTATATTTTCCACACTAATGTAAATTGTTTTAGATTCTCTTATTCCACGGTTGAAGCATTTATTCTGGGAAAAGAAAAGCAGACTTAAGCCAACAAATTAAAAATATTCAGTCCTCAAAACTAAGATTTTTTTAGTAATTTAGTATTTATAGTTTTCATTGTAGCCAGTTACATGTTTATCTTAAGTAGTTTTTCAGTTTTACTAGGAAATAGCTTTTTGCTGTTGTTCTTCCTTTGCCAGACTTATTTTGTAGTTAGTGGTCCATTCCCCAAAGTGTCATCCTGTGGCTTATTCTTCTCCAAATCTGACGCTGGTGTCATTGCTGTTTTCCCCAGCTGTGGAACATAGCTAAATGTTTAGAAGAAGGATGAGATTTGGTTTGTGTATACAGATGCTGCAAACTGCTCGTTGAATACAAGTTGAATTATTTGAGGGGCTTTTGAGGATTTATATTTTTACTACTTTTAATGCGATAAAGGAAACTATTCCCTAAATTGCCTATCTTAGTATTATAATGGGGATCTTCCTCCTATAGTTCCTGGAAATAGTTTAATCTTTTCTGTAGGCTGCTTGCTAAACAAAATAGATTGAGTCACTTACCTTAGGCCTTAAAAATAGTAACAAAAGAAAAACAAAAACTGTGTACTCATACATATTTATATGTGAACAGAAAATTGTATTGAAAAATAAACAATTTCTGTAGTGATTTTACCACAAGCAAGGCATTTCTTTGGAAATCACTACAAACTAATTTATTGAATGCCCAATCTCTGTCACTAACCTTGACCTCTGTGTTACAGATGATGAAGCTTTGAGGGGCCATTTGACTTACTTAGGGTAAAACTAACTAGTTACTGGTGGATCTAGGGTTTGAGCCCACATCTAGCAAGTTCTAAAGCCTGTGGTCTTTCTACTTTACCTGTGGTCTTTCTATTTTATCATTTCCCCTTCTCTGTAGCTATTAAGACCAAGGTAGAGAAAACTGGAATCTTGCTTAGAAGTGGGATGGGAAGAGTAACTGCTAATAGTTAAAGTATTAAGGGTGTCTCATATGGCCCTCTGTGTCCTTGGGGACTGGCTGCACTTAATTTTTCTTGACATAGTCATGCCATGAGATTAATTTTCCGGTTCTTTTGGAAACTCTCAGCTATATTATTCCTATATTATTCAAAAAATTTACCAACTGTCTTAGACACCCTTAAGAGAAGACTTGTCTCGGTAAGAATTATTTATTAATAATTATGTATGATGGAGATTATAGAATTAGTATTGTCAATCACTATATAATCCCAGACCTCTACATTTGAAGTCTCCAAAATAAAAACAACTGATTTCTTCAGTTGGACAAGTGATCTGGCTTTTTCCCTTCGTAATTTTAAGTGCTCTTTTAAACTAATGCTAATTATTCTTTGGCTTAATGTTAGGACTGTGAGGTCTTTATAATCGTAAAAACAGTAGAAGAAATTATAAAGGAATATGAGATATATATACATCCAAATTAAACTGTGTACACCAAAGAACCTCATAATAAACAAAATTAAAACGGAAATAACAAACTGGCAAGTATTTACCACAACTACAACTTGCAGAAAGTCCAAAATAGATAAAGGAATTAGAAAAAATAATCAGATACACTAAAATATCAGTGCAAAAACTGGCAAAAGGCATTAGGAACTAAGTAATTCATGGAAGAGGAAATGAAAGTAGCTAAAAAGCAAATATGTTTAAATATATTCAGTCTCACTAGAAAACAAAGAAAGACAAATTTAAAAGCAACGATGAACATTTTTTAACCTACCAAATTAACAAACAGTCAACAAAGTGCTAATGCCCCCTTGCTGGTGGGTCAGGGAAATAGGCTCTCTGTATATTGCTTCTGGGAGTATAAGTTGGCTCTGTCGTTTTGGGGGGCACATTGATAGTATTTATTTAAAATGTTAAGTCAACATTTCCTTCAACTCAGGGACTCCACTTTTTGGAATTACTTAATGAAATAAGCATGAGCATTTAATTTATGCATATGATACTCATGGTACTATTTATAAATGGAGAAAAGTTGGAAATAATCTAAATGTCCAACAAATGTGGAATAGGTAAAACATTGTGGTACAATTGTGTGTAGACAGTTGTGTAGTCATGTAAATGACTTGAAGAACTTTAAATTATATGGAAGGGAAAGCTTATGATAAAATATTAAGGGGACCCCACCCCCCCACCAGGAGGGATTAGTCTCAGTGATGGTTTAAAAAAAAATCTCATATCTATAAATGAGAAAAAAGGTGTTAAAAATCGTTATTTCTCAAGCTGTGAGATAAAAAGTATATTTTCTACGTTTTCCAAGTATTATTTTTACAATTAGTAATCATGTTAGAGTCAGCCAAATATTAAAAAAATAAATTCAGAAATTCCTGAACACTAAAAACTTCCATTTGTGGGTAGTATTGTTGGCATATCTGTTCTTAGATTTGTTTCTTTTTTTGTAAGTAAACTTTTTATTTTGGATTAACTAGATTTAGAGAAAAGTTGCAAATGTAGTACAGGGATAGTCCTGTATATGCTTCGCCCACTATCTTCTGAGGTTAGTATCTTACATGACCTCAGGACATTTGTCAGAACTAAGAGATTAATATTGGTACGTCCATGGTCACTAAACTGCAGACTTTATTCAAATTTCACTAGTTTTTCTACTAATGTCCTTTTCCTCTTCCAAGATCCAGTCCAGAACATCCCTTTGCAGCATCACTGCACACAGATCTCTTTTACTTTCAAGTCTCTCATGTTGGTCTCTCATGGCCCGAGCTGGCCAGTAGCATCCAGGTTTCTTGAGGGCTCCAGTATTTTCTCCCTGGCCACCACTCATCATCCCGTGTCCACCCTCGGGCACCTACACCCTGCCACTCCCCTGAAGCTGCTCTTGCTTAGCTCACCAGGGCCTCGGGGATGGCGGTTAACATTTTGTGGGTTGAGTGGAACCAGGGACGTCCCAAATCAGTGGACGCTTTCATGCTCTTACTTTTCTTACTCTTTGGATTTCACTTAGTTGTTAAAAATGAACCCATCTTGGTCCCCTGATGGTCAGCCTGCTTCTGCTGCAGCCCCTCCTCCTGCAGCACCGTCGTCCACCTGCAGTCAGTCCAGATCCTGGACGCACCCTGGATTCCTCCCTCTCACGCACCCTGGAGCCTGGCCATACGGTCACCACCCTTTCTCTACTCATCCTTCTTGATTTCTCTCAAGTCATGTCCTCCAACTTAGAGCTGCCTCTGGTCATTTTTCTGTTGTTCACTCCTTGTACCCTCTCTAACCAACTGAAACTGAGCTGAGATCCTGTTAGTAGAGGGCCTTGGGTCCTTTCTGTAGAGTAGCATTCGAGGCTTCTCACCATCTGCACTTGCCCATCACGTGCCACCACCCGCAGTCGTTGGTTTCCTCGGCTGAACAGAACCTGCCGTCTAGACCGTGCTGTCTGAAGAACCGTTCCTTCTGCCTGGAGGATTTTTCCTCGGGCCTGAACCAAGTAGCCGGCTCCTTCAAAACCCAGTCTCTCCCCTACTTCCCTTATTTTGTGTTTTTCTCCCTATTCTATTTTCTCTCGGCATATCCTAGGGCATTTGGTTTGAAGAAATTTTTTACGTGATGCTGTATCTCTCACTTAAGTTAGCATCTTTTAAAAAGACATCTAATCAGGTCCAATCCAGCCCATAGGAAGTGTTGTTTAGTATGCTGAAGTAATGATTTACTAAAACTCTCAAGTATTAATTAGCTCAATGGCCTGAAGAAGAATTAACACAGCTTCTAAAAGTGCTTAACTACTTCAGGGAGTAGTTTCTATGCTGGGGGATGTGGCTAATTAAGTAACTCTGAAAGATTCAGAGGACCCCTTGAGCATTATCCCTGCAGTCTTCTGTTAGAGTAACTGGTCTGCTTCCTGGGTGTACACACAGAGGTGCTTTCTTGCAAAATACTTACATGCCAGTGGAACTAATGTCTGCATTTTTTAAACGTTGTGCGAGATCTGTTCATTTCCACCACGGTAATTCTCTACCTAAGAAAGCATATCAACATCAGAAAAGTGAAAACCAAATCAATTTTAATTTAGAAGATTCTTATCTTTGGATGGCATTTACAGTCATTAAATACGCAGTTAAATATTCAGGCATTCAGGTATTTGAACCTAAAGAACTGCATTTTCATTGAGCCATGAAACCGTCACTGGAGGATGAGCAGGGGACTTCTTTCTAACTAATGAACTTTTGGGGGGAAACATCAATAACTGAAGCATCCACATGCGCTGCAACAAAAGTACTCCTCTGTAACAAGTAGTTCTCAGTATATGCTTTCAAGTAATTTATTTGCTGTTGATACTAGTTTACAAATGAGCTAATCTTTGAATTTAACTGATTAAGTTGCCAGACCTCTCCTCTAGTGTTCTGTCCCTTCTGGATGGATGAGTGGCGGTGTGTATGTATATACTCTCGCAAAGGAAAAGAACATATTTGTTTTCTTCCTGGAGTCAGTCAGTAGATGATACAATGAATGAAACTGTATAAAGTACAAGATAGGGCAAGGACCATGTTCACAAAGCCTGTCTTATAAAGACAGTTTGTATGGGCCATGTTGAATTATGTTATTTATTTATTTATTTTTTAATTGAAGTATAGTTGATTTATTATATTGTGTTAGTTTCAGGTATACAGCAAAGTGATTCAGTTATATACATATATATTTTTCAGATTCTTTTCCATTATAGGTTAGTGCAAGATATTGAACACAGTTCCCTGTGCTATACAGTAAATCCTTGTTGCTTATCTATTTTATGTATAGTTCTGTGTATATGTTAATCCCATACTCCTAATTTACCCCTCCCTGCTCTTTCCCCTTTGGTAACCATAAGTTTGTTTTCTGTGTCTGAGTCTGTTCCTCTTTTGCATATAGATTCATTTGTATTATTTTTTAGATTCCACATATAAGTGATATCATATGATATTTGTCTTTCTCTGTAAGACTTACTTCACTTAGTAGATATTCTCTAGCTTCATCCACATTACTGCAGATGGCATTATTTCATTCTTTTTTTATGGCTGAGTAATATTCCATTGTATATACATACCACATCTTCTTTATCCATTCATCTGTCGATGGGCACTTAGGTTGCTTCCATGTCTTGGCTATTGTAAATAGAGCTGTTATGAACATTGGAGTGCATGTATCTTTTCGAATTATAGTTTTCATCTTTTCTGGATATATGCCCAGGATTGGTATTGCTGAATCATATGATAACACTATTTTGAGTTTTTTAAGGAACCTCCATACTGTTTTCCATAGTGGTTGCACTAGTTTACATTCCCACCAGAGGGTTCCCTTTTCTCCACACCCTCTCCAGCATTTATTTGTAGACTTTTTGATGATGGCCATTCTGACTGGTGTGAGGTGATACCTCATTGTAGTTTTGATTTGCATTTCTCTAGTAATTAGTGATGTTGAGCATCTTTTCATGTGCTTGTTGGCCATCTGTATGTCTTCTCTGGAGAAATGTCTATTTAGGTCTTCTGCCCATTTTTTGATTGGGTTGTTTGGTTTTTTTGGTATTGAGTTGTATGAGCTGTTTGTATATTTTAGATATTAACCCCTTGACAGTCTCATGATTTGCAAGTATTTTCTCCCGTTCTGAAGAGGTTTTTTGTGTTTTGTTGGTGATTTCCTTTGCTTTGCCAAAGCTTTTAAGTTTGATTAGGTCCCACTTGCTTGTTTGTTTGTTTATTTATTTATTTATTTGGCTTTTATTTCTTTTGCTTTGGGAGACCGATCTAAGAAGATATTGCTATGATTTACGTCCGAGAATGTTTTGCTTACGTTCTCTTCAGGAGTTTTATGATGTCATGTCTTATATTAAGGTCTTTAAACCATTTTGAGTTTATTTTTGTATATGGTCTTTTAATTTAGATGGTACTTAATATTTTAATTATCCTTTTTTGTATATGTCCTGTCTTGGATTGTCATCTTTCAGTATTGTAAAACCAGAACAGTCTTTTTAAAAACCTACTGAAGTTTCTTGATAATAAACTTTTATCAATTATATGTATTGAAAAAAATTCTTTAATTCTGTGAATCCTTTAATAGTCTATGAAAGCAGACACCGTCCTAAACTTTCACTTCAGTAGAGAACTTGCTGAGGAGCCTTCAGATTATTTATGCTTCCCACTGGACCACCAGGGAAGTCCCTATTTATTTATTTTAATGTGGACTTATGGCTCCTTATTTTATTCACTGAATTTAAATCAATTTCTGTTATTTTGGTGCTCAAACGGACCCCAGTTTGGTCAGTAGGGACCCCTGCAAGTTGGTTTTGGTGTCTTTGTGATGTGTCTCTGTTACTCCCTGAGTAACATCTGTTTGTGCGTTTATTTACACGCAGTTTATGCACTGCGCATATGTACATACACACGCTTTCTAGCAATGTTGAGTTTTATATGTCAGTCTATCTCTGTATACTGAAATCCCTGCATTCACAGTGATACCTCCAATTCCAACCTGATCCCACAGGATTCACTCTAGTTTTCCGCATTTAAATATTTGATTCTCGGTTTTTGACAGCGAGCAATGCGGCTGCTGTTACCCTGTGTGTTTGCCTATTCGCTCACCCTCCTCTGTATTCTCGTCCTCTCCTCGCTGCCGCCGACCCCTCCCGGACTCAGGCCCCGCCCTCCGGGCTGCATCCCCAGATGCCGGGCCAGCAGCCTCTGCGGGGGTGAGGGTGTGGGACACCTTCCTCATGCGCATCAGGCTTCAGGCCCGATGCTCTGCACCAGGCGGCCCTTCCAGGGGTGCCCTCCTTGCCCCACTCAGGGCCCGACTCCCCACTCGGGGTCATCCTCCTGGGTGTGCCCTCAACACTTTGTTTGGGATTCTCCCACCCACCCCCTCGGTGGTGACTCTCCCCCCCACTCCACCCCGTGGTGGAGGTCTGTGTGCTGAGCTCCCCTCTCCCACCCAGTGCTCCCCCATGCCTCCCCTGTGCCCACGTAATGGCTTTAGGACGGAGTTGTTCAGAAGGGGAGGGAGGGACAGACGGGGGAAGGAGAAGGGAAGGAGACGGCCAGGAGGAGGAGGGAGGCACGTGGCCCGCCTGGAAGAGGAGGCCAGGAGCAGCCCTGAGGTGGAAACAGGGAAAAGACGGGTGAGGCGGTTGAGCGTGGGCTCCCGCTCCTGGTCCCCGGTGGCCATCCCCCCTTCACGGCGACGGCGCATTGGGGGGTGGTGGCCAGGGCTCCTGCGCGTCGGGGGTCAGTGAGCTGTCAGAAGTCGCCTGAGCGGTCCCACCCTGCCCCCTGTGCATGTGGCATTTCCTCAGTCGCCGCCCACTTCGGACCTAAATTCAGCTGTGAAGCCTCATCCCCCCAGACCCTGCTGCCGACCCTCCTCCACTGCATGTGGGTACCAGTCCCAGAGTCGTGAAGCCCAGGGGAGAGTTAACATGACTGTTGTGTTTTGAGTCTGGATGCCTGGGACCAACGTGGGTCTGATGCTGGGGCCCCCGGAGAACACTGGTGGATTTCTCTCAAAAGCCAGGGAGAGATAGGAATTGGTGACGTACTCTTGTTGTTTTGCTAAACTTATTGATTGTTGTCGCGCTCAAGTGCAAAGCTGTATTTGTGTGGTGGCTCACTTTATAGCATAGATGAATTTCTTAGAGGTTCACCTGGAATGTTCATGACTGGAGTCAATTTTCTACTGATTTCCATATGCATAATTGAACCCTATTTAAAAAAAAAAAGATTTCCTCTAAGAAAGCTCCTCATTCCTAGTGCAGACACCGCAGCGCAGCCCACAGGCTTCCCTGATGTTCAAGCCCGACGCAGACAGGCAGGCAGCTATGGGCAGATGGCCTGGGCCTGGATACTCAGCCACGGTTTTGCCTGGAGCCCAGCATAAATGTTATATTTAGAAGTCCAAACTTGTAGTTGTTCTTTCTGAAAAATGACTTCTTTTGATTATATGAAAGGAAATGCAGAATGTGTGGTTCGACTCAGACAGACCTCTTTTGAGTTTTGGTTTTGCCACTTAACCATGTGTGACTTCCAACAAGTTATTTAACTTCTCTAAGCCTCAATTTTCTTCCCTGTGAAATGGGAATAGTAATACCTCTTACCCCATAAAATTGTCAGGATTAAATGAGAAAATGTTTATAGAGTGTGTTTGGCTCTTGGTAAATACTCAACAAATGTATTCTTCTTGAACAGCTTAAATCGGGAATTTATGTATTAGTCTTAGTAATTTCAGGTTCTTTTTGTATAGGCTCATATTTTGCTTAGGAGATTCCTAAAGGACTGTTTTAAAATTATTTACTCTAGAGAATTAGCATTAGGTGAAGCACTCTTTAAAAAAAAATTGTCTTTATCCTACTTAAGGATGAACTTATTTTTTTAAGGAATAGACGGATATGAAGTTTAAACCTTTAAAAACTCCTCTGGCTTTTCTTCTGTTACATAGCTGGAAATAGCACAACATGGTTCTCCCAAGCTTTTCCTGCAAAGTCTCCTTGAGATGTAGCAATGTGTAGAAAATAATTTTTTGGAAAAGCACTATCAATAAAAACAGAAGATTTTGGCCAATATTTTGTGACTGTTCTAATGGGAATGCAGAGCCTGGGGACATGATACAGCATTGGGTTTGGTCTTCAGTAAGTTGGGCAGATCTAGAAGGCATATAGGGTTATAGAAATAGACAAACTTTCAGAAAACTTGACCGTGCAATTATTTGGGGATAAAGGGATCTTACATTTGATTTAAAGTCATTCTCGTCTTGGCAGAGCCCACACCCAGCGTGGGATGAACACGCTCACTAGCTGGATGGCTGGCCTGCCCGTCAGGTGCCCACGCCGACCCGGGCAGCCCCCTCGATGCCTTGTTCTTTTCACTTCCAGTGAGCTCTCTGCCAGCAGGGCGGTGGCTTCTGCCTCTGGAATATTTCTCCAGTCTGCTACTCTTTTCATCTTCCTTAACTGGGAACCCTTACTCTTCCCCCCGCCCCTCCCTCCCTTGCATTTCAACGTAAAGCCCCAAGTTGTGATGCCCAGGGGAAATCCGCCTGCATCCATGCTGTCATCCGTCGCCTGGACGTCCCCACCGATGTCCTCAGACCTGCGCTCGAGATGACCTGACCCACCTCATCCTGCCCACACGTCCCCCCTGCTTTGCTTGAAACCTTTCAGATGCCTCCTGTTGCCTGGAGGATAGGATCCGGGGCAGACCCTGCCGAGGCCTCACACACACAGACTCTGCCCTTTCCCCTCCTCGGCCTGGTCTCAGCCGTGTGCCCCCTCACCCCTCATGCTCTGGCAGCGCTGGCCCTGTTTCCTGGGGTGCCGCCGCAGTGCCCTACGCCCGCTGTGCTCCCTGCCTGTCCCTCTAGGGCCGCCTTTGGCCTGATCATTGTGTCCATGTGTTGCTAATGCCCGCTGACCCTTGGGTTTGGGCTTTTGAGCCGCGTGTCAGGAAGGCTTCCCCTGATCTCCTGGACTAGGCCGGGCGGTCAGTTCTGTGCTCTCAAGGCCCTATGTTCTGTAAAAGCACTTGGTTCATAATTGTATTTTGGATTATTTCTCCATTAGGTTTTAAAGCTTGAGAGTGAGGCCTCATGCCTGTCCACGGTCATGTCCATAGAGCCCAGCACGTAGTGGGTCCTCCATACGTGTTTACAGAAGTGACTAGAGAAAGTGGTTGATGAGGCCAAGAGCTGGGGGGGCCGGTGGGGAAGGGCCGTGGGTGCTGTGCTGCGCCATGTGCACGTCGGGACTTGGGCTGTCCCTGGAGAGGGCTGGAGTGCGTGTGGGCAGAGGAGGGGGTGGAGGGAGCTGGGTGCCCACGAGACAGGCCTGCTGGGCTCTCACAGGCCAAGAAGACTCCTTAGATCCCAGAGGGAGGAGCCTTGGGACTGGTGGGGGGCTGACTTCAGGGGCTGGAGGAGCCACCGCCAGATCCAGTGTGGATGCTGTTCACTGACCTTAGGAACACGGGGGTTGCACTCGAGGGACGAGGCTGGGCTTTCGTGTGGAGGCTGAGGGTCTGCGGAACATTGCAGGGGGCTGGTGAGAGGGGTGGGAGGGATCGTCAGGTGTGTAGGTAGCGGTGAACCTGTGAGCGCAGGGAGACCTCTCTGGGGAGCACGTCGAACAGAAGGCTGAGGACACCCGCCCCGCCATGGGGAGAGGAGGAGAGGCCAGCGAGGGTCCCGGACGGAGCCCCCCAAACCGGGGCCAGGACCCCGCACAGAACTCTGGGCGCGCACTTTCTACCCGGAATGTATCGGTCTCTGTGATGGAGATGTTGCATATGTTGCTTTATGCAATTAAGCATAAAGCTATATAGAAAGCCAGGTTTTAGAAGTTTATGACACTGGCATTTTAATTTTGCTGTGTGTTGAAAAGTGTTCTACCGAGATGAGCCTATGGTTGGCCGTTTTCTCTGTACTTTTAATTATCTGTAATTGTCTTCACAGGGCTTGGTATCTTAGGAGAAATTAGTTTTCGCTGATAGTCGTTGTCATAATTAATTTTTTATAATAGCAAGTCTGAATTCAATAATTCAGGATGTAGTTTGACAAGGAAGCTATATTTTATTGATGATTTTTAAAGCACAGAAAGGAACCTTGGGAATTGAAACCAGCTATTTAAATTAGTGCACATTTATGGCTTATCAGAGTGATGGAGCCGTGAAATAAGACATTTATGCCAAAACTAAACGTTGGGGAAATCACTTCTTTCATATTTAGAATGATTAGCTGATTTATTAGATACCTCCCAGCCCGAAGCTTTATGACTGTATTTAAAACTATTTTGGAGAGTTAACATCATAAGCTTTCTGTACAGAAAACGCTAGGACAGTGCAAGATTTTTGTAGACAACATGTGCTGTTATAAATTAGTTTCCCAAGCATCAGCTTAATGGGACAGGAAAATATTAGCTATGGATGTGTTTTTAAAGTTCTTTTGTAATTTCTGTATTTTATACAGTGAACCTCAGTTCAAATCAGAGAATACAGTAAACACTATGTGATACCTCTTGTCCTAAGCTGTTTTATTATTTGTGGATTCCTTCTTATTTTTCAGGCTAATGAAATATGATTATTTGATCCATTTGTTGAGCATTTAGAAACTTTTTGGTAGTGAGTTTGAACAGTTTACTAAATATCAATTATTCCTGATTACAGTTCAGTGTTAGTTTCCTGTAACCATGACTTAGCAGTTCCAACAGCAGAAGTTTGTTATCTTCTGGTTCCTCGGGTTAGAAGCCTGACATGGGTCCCACTGCGCTAAAGTCAGTGGGCAGGGCTGCGTCCCTTCCAGAGGCTCAAGGGGAGGAACTGTTTCCTGCCTTTTCCAGCTTCTACGGGTCACCTGCACTCCTTGGCTCATGGCCCCTTCCTCTGTCTTCAAAGCCAGCAAAGGAGCATCTCTCGGGTTTTTCTGTCACAGTCACATCTTCCTCTGACCACAGCCAGGAAAACGTCTGCACTTTCAGGGACCCCTGTGATTATATTGGACCCACATGGATAAGCCAAGATGATCTCCCCATCTCAAGAAGCTTAATCACAGCAGCAAAATCACTTTTGCCGTATAACATAACATGTTCACAGTTTCTGGGGGTTAAGGTAGGGACATCTTCGGGGGCTGTTATTCTGCCCCCACAGGTTCTAAGTTGCAGAATCACTTTGAGCTTCCTTGCAGGAAGTGGGAATTATTGTGTACCTGTTGCTAAGGGAATGGCACCATTATTGAGCTCCTTTATTTTAGGGTTTTTTAGTCATGAGGTCTACAGTTACGGCACTTTCCTGTTGCACGTACACAGCATTAATATTCTAGTCAGGACCAAGGGGCTCTCATTAACAAAAGAGTCCTAAAGAGCTCAGCGGCAAAGAGGCCGATGGGGACTAATGAAATCTTTGCTGCTGCTTTGAATATGCTTTTCAGGAATTTAATTTCACAAAACCGTTTTAGATGTTTTTACATTAAAAATTTTCTTTAAACAGTGCTAATTTATCATTCAACTAGTAAAAGTACTCTATTTTGCCCCAAATGGTCTGCTAGTGAACTGAAATTCAGTGTTGCTTCATGGATTTTAAACTTACATTCCCTGAGAATGATTAGTGTTTTGAAAGGTTAGCAAGCTGTGAGGTTAAGATATGATTTGGGAAATAATTTATTTTAAACACTTTCAGTGTCAAGAGAACAAACAGTCTCTTTTTTTGGGGGGCGCTACATTGGGTCTTTGTTGCTGTGCGAGGGCTTTCTCTGGTTGTGGTGAGCAGGGGCTACTCTTTGTTGCGGTGCATGGGCTTCTCATTGCAGTGACTTCTCTAGTTGCGGAGCACGGGCTCTAGGCGCACGGGCTTCAGTAGTTGTGGCACGTGGGCTCAGTAGTTGCGACGCTCGGGCTTTAGGGCACGCAGGCTTCAGTAGTTGTGGTGCACCGGCTTAGCTGCTCTACAGCACGTGGGATCTTCCCTGACCAGGGCTTGAACCCGTATCGCCTGCATTAGCAGGCAGATTCTTAACCACTCCGCCACCAGGGAAGTCCCTAAACAATCTTGAATAATATTTTAAGTATGTCCATGATTGAAGTCCAGCAGGAGATGTCGAGTAGAGGAAACTCTAAATCCTGATCGAGAGAATTAATTAAATTAATGAAAGTAGCAGTAACAACTGGAGCTCTATTATATTCACCAGATTACAGGAGATGTCTCTAGGATACAGAGAAGCAAAGGTCAAGGGAAATATGTAGTTAATCATTTTATGAAGAGGATATTGCCAACTCATACAGACGGATGTTAATTTGATGACTGATAGCATGGTATTCACAGGGGAGTATTTTAATATCAACCTGTAGTTATTTGGGTCTTCTTCACGGTGTCTCGGTAATACAGGTTATTCTCGTAGACCTGCCTTCCCCACATCCACTGCATATCAAGGGGGAAACCAGTTAACACGGGCAAATCTGCACACAGATGTCTCTTTACTGTAAACTTCACCATCACCTGAATATTCCCGTAAGAACTTGGAGCTTTCTTAGTTCTTCTTTCTCCTCTAGTGACAGACCTGGGCCCACTCAGGAATCCTGATCCGCATTCAACCCTCTGTTCAAGTGACCCTTCACCTCTTTGGCCGTGTCTCCTTGTTCTCGTCCCTGTGTCCACAGTCACCCATCTGGTCTGATCTCTCAGTTGAGGTGATGACTATCTCTTCCTCTCCTCCGCCTCCTCTTTCCCTTCCTCGTCCTCCCCTCCTTTCTCCTCTCCTCCTCCTTCGTCACTTGCTCTCTCTTTGTATCCTGATACATCAGTCTGTCCTGGATTTTATGTCTCAGTGCTTTATCTTCTATCAGGTTTTTACTCTCTACCTTCCATTTGAGGGTTGAGATTCCCCTATGTTTCAGCTATGATTCTCTTCCCATTTTGCACTTTTTCTCTTGATGACTTCTGTTATCTGGATGGTACCCCGGTTGTTTCTGCCTCACTGCACGTTCAAATCTCAGCTCCAAGCTGGAAGTGGATTCCATCTGGTTATCCGTCACCATATCAACTCACACTCTCCCCAGTCTTCTTTTCTCTTTGTTCTTGGTCTCTTTTAATGCTGTCACCATTTACCCATTCTCCTAAATATATGCATCTTAACCTTAATTACTAAGCAAGTGAGGAAAACTAACTAAAGATGTGGGAGAAGTTGTTTTTTTTTTTTTTAATTAAAACAAGAGAGAATAATACAGGCATTTCTATAGCAACACGTTTGAAACTCTGGAGTAACTGGATGATTTCCTAGCTAATGATTATCAAAATGCACCCAGGAAAAGTTGAACATTTGAATAGGTCATACAGTAAAAGAGACTGGAAGATGAGGTCCAGCCAGGATCACAGCTGAACTATTCTTCAACTTTAAAAGAACAGATCATTCCAATGATATTCAGACTCTTCCAAGCCACATAAAAAGGTGAAAAATTTTTCATGAAGCCAGCATATGAGATGTGAAGAATGTAATATAAAAACCAAAACTCTAGACTGCAAATGCATATCACGTACAAATATGAAATTCTAAATAAATATTGCCAAGTATAATCTAGCAATATATTAGAAAAATGATATCCTGTTACCAAGGAGGGTATAGTATCCAGTAGTGTAAACTTCAACAGTGAAACAGAGTTCAATATTGTAAAATCTGCCAACATAATTCACACATCAACAGATTAAAAGGGAGAAGCCATATAATGATCTTTAACACTGAAGAAGACTTTTGGTAGAATTTAACTGCCATTCCTAGCAAAAATTTGTATGTAAAATAGCATTGAATATAATAAAATTATTTACCAAAATGTAATAGCAAATATACTGAATAGCTAAACATCAAAACCATTTAAATTAAAATCAGGAAATAGAGGTGCCCACTATCACCATTGCTATTCACTACTCTCTTGGCGATTTTAGTGAATGAAATAAAAAACAAAATTTAATGAGTGGTATGAACTTTGGAAAGAGATAAAGTTATATATTTTTGCAGATGATGTGATTTTATACCTAGAAAACCCAGGAGAATCTAATTATAAGCTACTATTCAATAGAATTAATATAAGAAAGTTGAGGTGGTTGGATAGAGGATAAGTATAAAAAGTCATTAGCTTTTTCTGTATGTCAGTCATCAGCACCTAGAAATTGAAAAGGGAAAAATATTGCACGCATAAAAGCAATAATGTATAAAATATTTAGAATAAGTTGAACAAGAAATGTGAAGGACCTTGTTAAGAAAACTAGAAAATTCTATTGATACCTATAAATTAATATCTGAACAAATGGAAATACATGCCACAAAAATGTCAATTTCCATCAAATTAACAGTTAATTCAATACCAAAATAGAATCCCAACTGGTTTTAATTTAAATTGGATACAAGTATTTTATACTGAAATCCCAGACATTCTGGTAGTATAGTAATAGACCAAGAATCTGTGGAACAGAATAGAGAAACCAGAAAGAGATGTGAAAATGTAATATATTACACATAGGCTAATATACACAATGTACATGGGTAAATCATTTTAGGAGGACAAACCATAGATTATTTAGTAGGTTATGTTTGCCAAACTGATCATCTGTCTAAAAAATTAATTCCTAGTAGATTGAAGACTTAAATGTTAAAAAAAAAAGTTTTACAAGAATATCTGTAGGAGACAAAATGAATTCTGTAGGAGTGAAGAAGAACTCAGTCAGGAATGGAAACTGTATTCTATAAGTGAAATGTGGACATAACAAAATGAGTTTTAATGAATCTGAAAATTTCATTATTTTCAAACACCCTTTCTGGAGGATGTTTTCATTGGATGTATAATTCTCACTTGACAGTTTCATGGTTTCATTGCATTAAAGATGTCATTCCATTGCCTTGTTGCTTCCATTCTTTCTGGTGGGAAGTCTGCAGAGCCCCTCCTGCTAATACTGCCTAGCTGCTTTCTCTGTTATATTTTCTCCTTAACACTTATTGCCATCTGACATACTATGTATTTTACTTAATTATCATCTGTCTTCACACACTAGAATTTATGGTGGGTAACGGTAGGGATTTTTGTTAGTTTGTTTCGTGCTGTATTATAAGCTTGTAGCATATCCTAAGCATTTGGTTAATATTTGTTGAATGAAAAATGAAAATGTAATGCCCTGAAGACAATGCCGATTGTTTTGTCCACCGTGTTCTTATAGCCCTTAGTTCATGTCTCTGCAGTTGGATATTCCTTTTTGTATAATAGTTACCTGGTTCCCTACTAAGCAAGCTTCTTAAGGGGAAAAAAACTATATCTTCTTCTTTGAATCATTAGCAACTAACACAGGGCCTGTGTCACAGAAAACCCTGTTTGTTGAATCAATGAGCACACCTGGCTTGCACTGTTTTCTTGCTTTGTTTTGTTGAAATATAGTTGATGTACAATATTCTGTTAGTTTCAGGTGAACTACATAGTGATTTGACATTCGCATACCTTATGAAATGATCACCACGATAAGGCTAGTAACCATCTGTCCCTGTACAAAGCTATTACAATATTATTGACCACATTTGCATTGGTTTTCTCTGTTTTGTCATACGTGACTCCTCCGTCACCGTAGTCTGGCAGCTCTTTGAGTTGTTACTTCTGAAGATTACTATTTCCAGTTTGCATTTCCACCTGCATACCTGTAAACTTTGTCCTCCTCACAGACTATGCTTCCAGCCTTTCTCCTGTTCACCTCTGGGCTTCGTTGGACCAGCACCCTTTCCTTGTTTTCTTATAGAAACCATCCTGAGGCTAATCCCACCACCTGTCTTTGATCCCATCTCTTTTCCCAGCTTCAGGTCCCTGCTTTTTCCTACATCTTTAGTCAGTCTCTGTGTTAAAGTCTCAGGTAAAGGCCATGTAAGTCCTTCCAATTACTAGAATTAGTGACCTTTGTTGAGTCCTCAAGTTGTTTTATATTTTTCTTAAATTTAATAGCTACTACTCCCTACTTCTTGAAAGTATTTCCTCCCTCATTCATCCTGTTCTCTGGTTGCTCCTTCTCACTATCCTTTACTGATTGTTTTTCTTCTGCCCACATCTGAAATACTTCAGTTCCCTAGAATTCTGCTCTTGGTCCCACTGCCTACTTTGTGCTCTTCATACACTCCTGGAGAATCTCAACCCCCCTGTACACTGATGGCCATGAAATCCAAGTTCCCAGTCCTGATCTTTCTCCTGAAAAACCCATTTTTAATGCCCCCTAGATAGTTCATCCTGCATATCCTTTAGACCCTTTAGATTTCAGAGGTTTAGCATCTCTGAAAACATATTCATCTTGCCCTCTAAGCCTGTCTCGGCACAGTCGTAAACTCGGTCTCTCTCCCACCTCACTGATGTCCAGCATGTCAGGTCCTACTCAGATCTCTCCCTGACTCCTCTCTGCTCCTCTCCGTCCTCACCAGCTGTATCACATCAAGACCTCGTTATCTCGGGCTGGCTTGTTGAAACAGCCACCTTTCTGCTACCTCTGGTATCAGTTCGCTCTCCTTATTTTACTCCATCATCTCTACAACTGCAACCAGCAGTGTCTTTAAAAAAATCAAAACTACCAAAAAACCAGCAATGGGCAGGGCAGAGGAGAAACAAGTCCAAAACTTGTTATGGCATTTCTTTCCTTAAAAACTTCTGCTGGTTTCACAGCATGTATATAGGCTTAAGACTAAAATTCTTCCCGTGGTGCTTTAATTAGGTTTCTTTTGCAAGGAAGAGAGACCACTCCAGCTTCCTCAGGAAATGGGCCGTACTGTAAAATTCATGCTGGGGGAGGATGGGGACTCATGGAAATTCAAGAACAGGACTGTGGTCAAAGAGTTCTCAGTCCTGCCCCTGTCTCTAGGGCCATCTGCAGCTGGAGTCTGACCCTCATTCCAGAGCCGGAGCTCTCAAACATGAGCTGCTGCAGAGGGAGCGCTTGTGAAAACAGCTCATAGGCATCCCCCCAAGAGTTTCTGATTCAGTAGGTGCCCAAAATTTTAATTGATGCCCCAAATTTGTGTTTCTAACCGTTCCCCAGGTGATACTGATGCTGTAGTTCTGAGTACCACACTTTGAGAACTTTATCCTTTAAGGCACATGTCACGTCATCTGGGAAGCCTTCTTTGATGATATCAACCATAATTAGTTTTCTCTCTACTTTGTAGGTTTCTTCACGTTAATTAAGAACAGTGGTTCTCATACTTTAGCGTGCATCAGAACCACTTAGAAAAATTGTTAAAGTGGAGAGTTTCTGAATCATTAAGTCTGGGGTATGGCCTCCAAAACTTTCTCACAAGTTCCAGGGGGTGACCACACTTTGAAAACCACCATATTAGAATAAGTTGTTTACACACCTCTCTTCTCTGCTGCACACAGGTTTCTGGTGTTCGTCCTGTGCATTGTTGTTCTGTCCACTTGTGGCAGCACCCGGGGAAGTGGCTGAGTCACCGCATTTTGGACCCTGAAATCCTCTCTTGGTCACACCCTCAGAACCACGGGTCCTTCTACTCCTTCATTCCATGGAAGCTTGTCAAAGCCCTCGCGTCCTGTGTGTTAGCTTTTCTGTTCTTCTGTGTTCGTCAGTAGTTTCCTGACTTCCTGCGCTCCCGGCCAGGTGGGGCCTCTGGAGCATTTCATCTTATGTGCTCGAGGCTGGTGCCCCTCATCCACTGGGCTGTCTCCTCATCGGTGCCCAGCTGTCCACGGACTGAACCATCTGCTTCGCTCCCAGACTGCCGGGAGCCCCTCTGAGAGTCACCAGCTTGGCCGAGCGGCTCTCAGGACGGCCTTGTGTGCCTCACATCTGGTCCCAGAGGAATTTCCATCACTGTCCTGCCCATGTGTTCCCAGTTGTGACGCACTCCTGGTCATGGAGATCGAGGTCCTGGGGTGATGTCTTCTCTCTCCTTCCCGAAGGTTCTCTGACGTTAGTAGGACGCTTCCTCTGCTGTGTTCTCAGAGCCTTCTGTCCCGCACGTCCCCCTGGGTCACCCCCTCTTCTAGGAGCCTCATCTCTGTCTTCCGGCTCTTGCCCCTCAGCTGATGGCTTGAAATGCCCTCCTTTTTCGTCATGTGACTGGTGCCCCTCCAGCTCTCCTGCCACCTGTCTCTTCTCCTCGTCTGCAGGCCTCTCAGAGCGTGGCACACTTGCTGCTTCCCTGAGACTTTCTTTTCAGCGTTTGGCCTCGTGCAGTCTGACCTCCGAGCACATTCTTCCACCAAAGCCTCTGTCCCTGAGGTCACGGTGACACCCTGGCCGCCCGGCCGCAGCTGCTTCTCCCAGGTTGGTCTCACTGGACCTTCTTCCGCATCGGACGGTGCTGGTCCTTCAGCCCTTGGGACCCTCTGCCGCCCTGACTTCCAGGTCTTGTGTGTGTCCCCGGGTCCCTGCCCATTCTCCTTGTACCCCGTCCTCCTCCCCACCTCTTCACTCACCCCTGACGCGGATGCGCACGTTCTGACCTTGGTTCTTCTTTCTCCATGTTTCTCAGTTGTTGCCTCTTGCTGAAAAATTTGGGATCTCCTTTTGTTGGATATATATATATGCTTAGATTATTCCAGATACCTAAAACTCAACATCTCTGACAATAACCCGTCCTCCTTGCAGCCTTCTGCGTCGCTCCCTCGATTTGCTGATCCCCCACTGGGTTCCCCCGATGGATCCTCCTCCCTGGACCACCTCGCCCTGCCCCACCCCGCCCCTGGCAGTTAGTTGTTGGCCGAGGTCCTTCGGTTTTAGTTCTGCGTCGCCCCTTGGCTCCCCGCCTTTCTCTAGGGAACGCCCTCGTTACCTCTGCCTGGACTGTTGGCATCGTTCCGCCTTCAGTCTTTGTCTCTGGCATTTGTTTCCTTCTTACTCAGCACTGGTGCTAGAGCAAGTTCTTACTTCCGACTTGGAAGAACCTGCCCGATTTTACGGTTGCTCCCTCCCCGTGCAGCGACCCTGCGTTCTGCTCCGTGTGTCCCACAGGCTCCGTGGTGATGCCGAGACGGGCGTTGTCAGGGGCTCTTCCCTCTGCAGCCTGTCCCTTTGCTCCTGCTGCTTCTCCCTGGGCCGCCTGCTGATTTTCTGGTTGTCTGGGAGAGCAGCGGTCTCCAGGAAGCATCCTCTGGTCAGAATAAATGCTTCTTTATTTTGTTCCCAGATGCATTGTTTGGGTTTCTTAACTGGTGCACGTTAACCCTTGTGCCTGCCTATTTATTCACAGAAACGTTGAGTCCCTCCGTATGCCGGGTGAGGGTGACACTTGTCTGTCTGCACGTGTGTCTCCCCCACTAGAGTAGATGTCACGTGAGCACGAGTCAAGTCCCCGAGCATTTCCTGGCGTGTCCTGGCTCTCAGCACACGCTACGCGCAGGGAAATGAGCAACAACTGGTTTTGAATTCAGTACTGGAATGAGACGCAGCCTACATTTGCAAATGAAAAATGTTCTCAGCAGAGCAGGCGGAAGTCCTTGCTACGGAGACACGGCAGAGTTATTACCATGTGAGAGGTTGGGAAGTGCAGTTATATTCATGGAGCTTCTGTTTCGGGGTTATTTCCCAGCAGTGATAAGTTGTTATAACGTTGGGAAAATTGTATCATTTCCAGTTGGTACCACAAAGGGAGGCATTATTTATATCTGTGTGTAATAAATTTGGTTGGTTGCTACCGACAACCAACAAAAAAAAATGTTTTTCTCACATTTTCTAAGATGCAGCCAATGGAGCCAGATGCAACGTAACTTTTGAAATGAAGTTGAAACGTTGGTGTGAAAGGCTGTGATTATGGTTAATGGAATTGGGAAGGTGTCTCTCAGGGACATGAGTTACAGGATTTACGTGGTTCTGTTCTTAAGAATGACAGTTTATTCATTCTTCACCCCTGGCCATTTTTAATTTTAGTTTAGAAAATCATTAATAAGTATTGTGCGGTTTCCTAGAACTAGGTGTTCTTAGTGTCAGGTGAGGCTTCATCTGTCAGTCTCTGCTCTCCAAGGGGGATGAATGTGATGCCAAGTGGCCAGAGCGTGGGGCAGGCAGCGTACCTGTACTCACGGAGTGTCTCATGGTGGGGCTCCTAGAAAGATACTTCTGTAGGTAAAAATGGGGTCATACTAGAGAGAATATTCTTGTAGCCCCCATATTGATGAAACATTTTAATTTAATTTGAAAAATATTATTTATTTATTTTTGGAAACAGTTTTTGTCTATTTTTGATTCTATAACATATGGTTAAATTTTAATGTACATTTGGTCCCCAAAGAAACTTTGATATATAGTTTTGTTTGTTGACAGATCATGCCTTTTTTTGGCAGTGAATTTAAAATCAGCATGCATCACTTTTTAAATGAGGAAGAGAGTGTTCAAAATCATCAATATAATTAAATATGGTAAAATTACCTTCAGTTAACAATGTGCTGTTATAATTTTTTTTCTTTTTTTATTGAAGTATAGTTGACTTACAGTGATTCAGTTATATGTGTGTGTGTATATATATCTGTATATATAATATATATATTCTTTTTCAGATTCTTTTCCATTATAGGGTATGACAAGATAGAAAGAAATTTAAGGTTTGAAAAAAATCACAGAGCTAGATGACAGCTAGGGCTTCTTTCCATTTTTAAACAGCATGCTGTGCTTTTTATGTTATGGAATTTTATAAGAGGAGTTGAGAACAAAACACTAGCACGCACATATGGAGGACTGTTCATATAAAGAGCTGAAATAAAGGAGTAGAGGTTGTTTTCTGTCAATTTAAATAAACTCAATTATTCCAAACTCCAGATCTGAAATGATAAAGCAGGACACAATTGTGGTTTACAGGATTAACGGGTATCTGGTCTGGGATGTATCCTACTCAGTGTACCAACCCCTTTTCCAAGGGTGATATTGCTGCCTGGTCCTCTTAGACTTGGTGAGCCCTTTGTAAAGGGGGTGCTTCTAAGAGCTAACCCTGTGCATGCCAGTGTCTGCTGTCTGTGAGGACGTGGCCTGGCTCAAGTGCACCTGTGCTTTCATAGGGTGTAACACACATGCACACACCACCAGCCTCCAGCCCATCCAAGCACTGACCCTGCTTTCTTTCAGCATTTTGAATAAACTGTCCCATTCTCTCCTGGCCTGAAAGGTTTCTGTTGAGAAATTCGCTCATAGTCTTACGGGGTTTCCCTTGTATGTGACGTCTCTCTTTCTCTTGCTGCTCTTAAAATTCTTTCTTTGTCTTTGACTTTTGACTATTTAATTATAATGTGTCTCAGTGTAATCCTATTTGGGTTCAACCTATTTGGGGCCCTTTTGGGCCTCATGGATGTGAAACTTACATTTCTCTCCCTACATTTGGGAAGTTTTCAGCCGTTATTGCTTCAGATACACTTTCCATCCCTTACTCTTTCTCTTCTCCTTCTGGAATTTCCATAACGCGAATATTGTTTCTTTTCACCGTGTCCCATAATTCCGCCCTGCTTTCTTCTCTCTTATCCTCTTTTTTTCTTGTTGCTCCTCTGACTGGGGAATTTCCAGTGTCCTATCCTCCAGGTTGCCGATTCTTTCTTCTGCGTAGTCCAGTCTACTCTTGAGACTCTATTGAATTTTTCAGTTCAGTTAGTGTATTTTTGAACTCTCGGGCTTTTTTGTTATTATTGTGGTTGTTTTGATGGTGGCTATTTCTTTGTTGAACTTCTTGTTTTGTTCATGCATTGTTTTTCTAGTTTCATTTAGTTGTCTGTGTGTGTTTTCTTATAGTTAATTAAGCTTCCTTAAGAGGACTATTCTGAATTCTTTGTCTGACAGTTCATAATTCACTCTTTCTTTAGGGCCAGTCATTGGAGCTTTATTGATTTCCTTTGCTGGTGTCATAGTTACCTGGCTTTTCACGATCCTCGGTTCCTCATGTTGGAATCTATGCGTCTGAGCAGTGGGGCTCGTCTTCCAGGCTGTGCAGTTTGCTTTGGCAGAGATGGTTCCTCACCAGTCAGCTGGGCTTGGGTTCCTGGGCGTGTCTGCTGGTAAAGCCCTTGGGCAGGTGGGCCTGCTGTTAGGGTTTATTTGGGGGGAGGCATCCGTTTGAGCTCAGAGGACAGGGGTGGGGGCTGTGCCCCGGCCGGGAACAGGTGGACGACGGCTGGCTGGGTTCCTCCGCAGGTGGGGCTGGAGGGCGGGCTCTGCAGTCGCCTGGGCTCTCTGGCCAGGCTCACGGGACGGCCGGGACTGGGCACGTGTTCAGTAGTGGGCGGGGTGTGAGTTAGCTTCCCTCCCTGGCGGGGCAGCAGGCTGGGACCTGGGGCCTGCACAGCTCATTGCTGGGGGCCTGAGTCAGGCCTGAGTGTGCACTGAGGGTGAGGCCCGTGGTTCTGCTCTGCAGACACAAGAGGCCCCAGGCTGCGCTCCCTGTTCAGGCGCCCACGTGCGGAGGGGGCTTCGCAGCGTCCCCTGTGGTCTGGGTGGATTCCCAGGGGACAGGCTGTACTCGGTGGTGAGCAGGGCTGTGAGGTAGGTCCCCTGCCCGGGTGCAGTGGGCGAAGCACCTTGAAAGCCAGTAAAGCTCTTTGTTTGTCGTCTTATCTCAAGCTGACCCGCACCCCAGTTCCCTGGCTGAACAAGGCCACTGGCTTTGCTCAAGTGCCGCCGGGCACACCTCTTCCAGGACTGTCCCAGCGCTTCTGGTCGATGGGTCTGGAAGGCTCTCTCTACGTGGGTGGGCTGGGATGCAACACCTGGCGTGGGCTTGGGCAGAGCAGGCTCAGGGCCAACAGAACTCCTCCCTGAGGGTCCAATTCAGGCAGGTATGCACCCCATCGAGCTCCCTCGTCAGACTGCACCCTGACTTGGTTCTGCAGGTGAGCAGAGCTGCAGGTTGGGGTCCCCACCTGGGTGATGCAGGTGTGAACTCCATCCCGAGATCCCTGTGCTGGTGTCGCGAGCCCCTCCCCCCTCTCCATCACAGTCAGTCCCCACCGTTGTGCCCTCCAGGTTCCACTGCAGTCCCCGTGGGGTGAGGTCAGAATAGGGGCTCCCACACAGTGATCCAGGATGCTGGGGGTGAGGGCCGGTTGTCCCCAGGGTCCTCATTTCCCACTGGAGGAGCCTGAGGCTTGGGGAGGCCTGGGGGAGGGGCAGTGTGGTCAGCGTCACCTGCAGCCCCTCCTCTCCCCTCCCACTGTGTCCGTCCGGGCATCTGTCTGGGTCTCTGGGGTGCAGGGGCAGCTTCAGCCTCACCCCCCGGGTCTGGGTTCTCTTAGTGTGTCTTGGTCTTCAATAGTCGTTTGTGGTTCTTGTGAGGAATGACCTTCTTCTGCGTTGGGGACGACATGGTGATGTCACCCCTCACACACAAGTTTTTCAGGAACGCAGCTGTTGTAGAAAACGAGACATTTATATTTGCTTTGGAGCCAACGCTGCTGTAATGTTTTTGGTAATGCTTATAATTGTGATGTTGTAAAATGCTTATGTGAAAATAGGGATGTTGAATAATCTTACCAGAGAATGTTCAGGGTTTGTCAAATTGCTTTCTGTGTTTAGCAAAATAAAATATCTCATGTTGTGTAGAAATGGCAGCAAATCTTCTAGTGCTGTGATGGCTAACAGACTGCGAGCTCCTTGGTGGGAATCACCCAGAGATGTCGCACTGTTTCCAAACAAAGCAAGGAAATCCATTGATAACAGTTCTCTTAGCCTTATTTGATGGTTAAAGTGCTTTTTAAAATTCTTATACTTTAATAAGTGTATTTCTTAGCAAGAACAGGTCAGTGTGTTGTGATTGATAAACAGTAATTATTAATGTGCATGCTCTGTGGGTCTGTTTTAAACTGTAATTTGATATGATTTTTTCCTTATAACCTTAGCTTAAATTACTTTTTTTGGGTCAATTGTATATATGACTATTAAAGGGAAAAATAATACACATTATTTGTTTCTTTTTTATTTACTAGACCAGGGACTGGGTCATATTCTTATTCCAGCGGGCAGCATGCTTCTTGGCATGTGAAGAGGAGCTCAGAACATATTTTTTAAGTGATTAAAAGTCCGCATTACTTCTTCCTGCACAGCTGGTGGAGTTTCGTGTTTGTTATTCCATCAGGTTGCTTTAGCGTCTTGAGAGGTTCCGAATGTTTGACTTTGAGGTGTGCCTAACTACCTGTCACCGCCAACATGCATGTAGTTCTGACCTTTCACCATCTGGACCTCCCTCGGGGACACTTCACTACAAGATAAATGTTAAAATTAACGTTCACAGAGCACTTTTGACCAGAATTCTTCAGGAGCGTGTGTGTATGAGTGTGTGTGTGCAAGTGTGCGTGTGTGTGTGGTTGGTTATAATAATGCTTGTCGAGAATTTTAAAACTGCAGAAAGTAACAAGGAAAGAATATTTACGTTAATCCCACCACCCACGTATAATCACCGTTAATATTTTGCTCTTTCTTTCCAATTTCTTTTCTGTGCGTGTGTATTTGTATATGTAGACACACATATATGCCTATCGCCTTGCATGGAGAAGGGGCTTTATAAGTATGTGAAAAACAAATGTTTTAATATATGTAATAATTTGTATTTTAAAAATTAAGGTCATAAAATATATACTGTTTTGTGTCCTTACTTTGGTAATAAATTCTCAAGATATCCCAGAAAATTCTCAAGATATTTTATAAAAAGTATAGTTTTTGACAACTTCATAATCATATATGTATATATGTGTATATGTATATATAAATAACATTTATTTAACTTTTCTCCCACGTTAATATTACTTTGCATTTTTGCTGTAATAATGGTGTGATGTCCATTTTCACCATCAGCTTTTATCAGGACCACTTCCTTAGCGTATTAACCCTAGAGAAGGAGTTACTGGAACATAGAATATAAACTTCAAACAATTATTAATCTTTTTTGCCAGATTTTTATTATTTAAAAATGATATTTTTATTGAATTACAATGGATAGTTATTCATCTAGAAAAGCAGAAAACTAAAGTACAAAGAAAAATGGGAAGAAATTATTTATAATCCCAGCACCTAAAGATGACTTCGTTTACGATTTTGATTTACATGATTTTAGTGTTTTTTGTTTCCGTTATATATTTTACCAAAAAGGATCATTTTGTTTCCTAAACTTTTTTTCCCCACTTAGTGTATCATTAACATAGCCTCTCTCTGCCATTCAGCAGTCTTCTGCAATGTAATTTTATGAGCTGTTATTAAAATGACACATCTGTACAGTGCATTTAATCAGCCCTCTCTTCAGTTTGTTTCCAGTATTTCACTATTATGAAGGGTTCTAGAATAAACTCTTGGGCACATCACTGTAATTGCATTAAGACAGATTCCTAGGAGAATGGCTGGTTCAAAGTATACAAATAATTTTTAAGGCTTTTGACAGTTTCCACGTTGCCTTTCGACAGGTTGTACCAATTGACATTCCCACCAAGAAGAGGCAGGAAAGTGAAAGGAGATTATAAAAAAAATTTCAGGTCCTTCGCCTTAAAAGTAACCAAATCACCTTCTAGAGAACCTGTGCCTGTTCTGTCTTCTTTGAGGGGGGCTGGGGGCGCCTGTCCTGCGTGCGTGTCATCGGCAGTCGGTGATGGGGCGTGTTCATAAGTCCGTTCTAACCCAGGAAAAGCTGGGGACGCGAGGTGACGTGATTGTACCAGATGCTCACGGAACGCCAGCGATAAGGCTCCTTCCTGTTGGTTGCTTGGTCTTCTGATCATCGGTTTCAGTAATGAGCCTGCTTCTTGGATTTATCTTTAATTGCGTAATTTTTCAGTCACTAACTGTCTCAAGAACAGCCCTTGTGTTTTCTCTTCCAGCCCCTGCGGTGGCCACGCGTGAGGCCTGGTCTTGGGAGCAGTACTTGAAAGAACAGGAGGCCGTGGCAGCGCCTGTTGAGCTGTTTTCCAAGGTGAGCAAATCCCTGAAGGTCTTACAGTTTTGCAGGGAATCAACACGTAAGAGAATCCATTGAAATGAAATCGTTTGCCTAGATAGCGTACCGACTTATTTGGTTTGTAGGCTTTGCTGGAAAATGACATAACAAAGCTGATCCAAGCCTTAGTGATTCCGTGTGTGCTCTGGGGCCGGCCTGCCTGGGTTGAAACCTAGCGCTGCCGCCTCTGGCAGGCCATCCAGTCTCTCTGTGCCTCGGGGTCCTCGTTTGTTAAGCAGGGGAATCACCGCACCTGTCTCCTTGGGTTGCTCTGCGTGTGAAGGACGTCGGATATAACAGGCACGTGGTAGGCACCAAGCATGAGTCCTTCTTCTTCTTCGCTGATGTTACCTGCATCTTTCCACCCAAAGGTCAGTGCCAGACATCTGTTTTGATGTGTTGCATGAAGTGGTGGGTCAGGCAGCATGTTGGAGGGGACAGTGAACCCCCTAAAACAGGTTGTCCCTGACTGTAGGGACGCCCAGAGCAGCCCCGGTAGACTCGCTCCACCCAATGACTCCTGGCACCAGGGGCTTGCAGCTCCGGGGCTCATCTTGGTACCCAAGGTACTAAACCTTCCAATGCCCTCTCTGTTCTTCACAGGCTGTGTTTTCATTATTTCAGGGGCGATCTGTATAAAAAAAATCGCATCAGATTTGCATCATTATATTGCATTTTAACCAGCAGAGAGAAGCTAAAACTTTTTATTTGCTTCACTTTTCATGACATCCGTTGAGTTACTTGTAGTACGTTTTATTACGTGAGAAGGCTAGCAGTTTTAATCTAGGACATGGCAGTAGAACCGGGGAGAAGAGGTGTAGCCAACACGGAACGAAAGCAGATGTTGCTTTCGTTGCAGGTGTTGCTTTAAATTGCAGGTGTTGGCACCTCGCAATTTAAGACATACTGAATATCGCCTTGTGGGTTCTCCGCCCAGTCCTCATACCAGATGCTTCCAGGGAGCTTTGGAAAACACGGACGTGCATGTTCCCGAGACCTGCTGAACTAGAACCTCAGGGTGCGGCCGGGGAGGCCATGGGTTGGAAGCATGAGGAGCCTCGGGGCTCCTGTGCGCGGGTAGAGGTCCCCTGGGGGAGAAGGCTTCAGGCCTGTGCAGGTTCTGCTGAGGACTCGGGTCCTGCTGCCCCCACTGCCGTCACGTGACAAGACTTAGGGGGTCCGTTCCACTAAGCGTGTAAGTTCCCGAGGTGACAGGACGCACAGCGCCTGTTCTCAGTGTGCTCTTGTCACCAGCTGTGTTGAGTGGCTTCCGGAAACCTCTCCTTACTTCTGAGTGTGGATGCTGTTTACAGAGGGTTGGCTTTGACCGGGGTGACCCAGTGTAACTTGTAGTCACCCTTTCCAGCTCTCCTCGTGCCGTCTCATGCCCTTCCTGCAGTGGTTACTCCAGGTCAGAGGGTAGAGGGCTCAGGCCAGGCTTGTGACCCGATGGCTGTGCTTGGTGAGATGACCGTCCAGGATCTCAAGGCAGCCGGAAGCCACGAAGGCGGAGATTGACCAAGAAGGACACAGTGTCCTAGGAATCAGACCTGCGTGTGTCCTCGGACCAGGACCCCAGGACAGGGATCCTCTCTTACCTCCACCAGGATCCTCTGGGACTGAGTCCGATGTTTGGATGTCGGGGGTGAAGTGTGTGTGGTTCCCAGGGCAGGGCGAGTTCTGGCCGATGGCAGCAAAGTGCTAGATCCCCGTCCAGCTCCCGCCTTCTCCCCTCATCTCAGCCAGTGTGTGTTCACTTTATTTCTCAGACTTTCTTCTCTCAGATCCTTTAAGGTCCATCAGCTCACGCAGGAACTCCTGCAGAATGGAGTTTCTCCCCAGATTCCCCTTGCGTCCTAGGGCTGACTGAGGCACCTCCAGGGCAAGTGTGGGATTTCTGTCCTGAAGTAGATCCTGATGCTGCATTGGGGACCGTGTAGTGATGGGCTGTGGGCCATACAGCCTCCCCCTTGACCTTCTGAGACCCAACACAGCTGGGGAGGGGAGCAGGGGGCAGGGCGCACCATCTGCATGGTTCCTTGGCTAGAACTATGACTTCCTCAAGCTTCTGAACTCTAACCTCTGCCAGCTCTGAAGGTGACAGTATGGCACTGGCACAGGAGGCAGCTGCCGCACTTGATGTGGTGGCAGCCTCTCCCTTCACTCGGAGTTGCACCGTCAAGCCACTCACGTGTGGCTTGACGGTGAAACTCAGGTTCCGCGTGTGCAAAGCACCACCTAAGACCTGGACGGAAACACTAGTGTGCTTGTGACACGGACTCTTAAAGTTTTGCCATCTAGTTGGGGTGTAAGATATGCCCAGAAAACATGATAACAGCACGAGGGAGAATTGTTGATTGTCCTTGGAATGTGCAAGTAATGAGCTTACTAGGTGTTTTGTGCTGAGATGGGGCTTCGTCCCACCTGCGAGTGAAGGGGAAGTCACCACCTATTACATCTGGTTTGTCCTGAGGACGGAAGATGTTGCCCTAACTGAGCATTTGTACATATATATATATGCTCTGTATATGCTATATATACATGATACATATATTATGTGTGTGTGTGTATGTATGTGTGTGTGTATATATATATATATATATATATATATATGATGAAGTAAGCATGGTTTATGATTGAAAATAGGTTTCAATAGAATAAAAAAGGCAGATGGTACATGCCAGCCTTCCAAGCAGGAGGATCAGACTGAACTCAGTTTTGTGTTGGTATTGTGCTCTTGACTGTTAATGTTCATTTTCATTGTGTAAATATTATAACCATGGTGTTCAGGTCAGCCAGCTGAGATGGAACTCTTCAGCTTTTAATAGTGAAATGTTGAAAATAAAACTTAGAATAGTTTGCATATCCTGAATGGAAAAGTACTCAAAAGAGTATTGCTTTACTTTTAATATATAGTTTCCATTCTAATAGTCAAGTTTTAGAAAACATACTAATGACACACACACAAACACACACTGTCAATTCTGTCATGCAGATCAGATACGGATTCTACCAAGAAAATGTGTGGGTATTTTTAAAGAATACACTTATTTCATTTGCACGTGGTTTTTTTTTTGAATCTTTTAGGTCTATTTTAAATATCTTTTTGTACAAGACAAAGTTTGTCATTTTTTTTATAATTTATTTTACCATCTGGAGTAATGAGTATACAAGGATGTAAACACCTTCTGTTGACATAGAAAATTTTAAAACATTTTCTCTTCATTACTGGTGGAATGTGCCAATCTCGATTCAATTTAAACTTTAAAAGATTGTTTTGAGGTTGGTTTTAAAAACTTTTCTCTGTCCTGTCTCCCTGACAGTCATCTCCTCATCAGATGAGTCTCCCTAAAGCCTTCTTCCTTCCTGTCGATCGTCACAGGTCCACACCTGTCGGCCTGGAGTCGAGGCCCCGGGGTCTGGCCCGTCCACACGGGGCTTCTCCGGGCCTGTGGGGCCGGTCCCCACGCTGGCTCCGCTTGACTATTCCATCTTTATCCGAGTTTGCAGGCCTTTGTGTCTCTCTTGTTCTTTAAACCTCATGGGTCCGTGTTCCCCTCAGACCCCCCTCTCTCATGAAGCTGCCCCGGCCTGCCCACCCTGCCCTGTCCGCTCGGACCTGCCAGGCGCCTCCGTCTGTACATCTGCAGGGCGGGGGACGGGACAGGAGTAGCATGAAGACGGGACCCAGATCTCCACCTGGGGTCAGATCACTGTCGGGCTCCAACTGAGGGAGCACAGCCGCCCTGGCTCTGAACTGCCCTCTGGGGACAGGGAGCCCCACCAAGCCCCACATCCCTGCTGTCCTCGGCCATCCTCCCGGGACGCTCTGCTTATCCCCAGGCAGGTGTTCCTGTCTCCAGCCGGCATGGGGTTGCCAGGTAGATGAGGCCCCTGAAAAGCAGGGATACTTGCACATTTTAAAAATAATTTGGTGTTTCAGAACAAAATGAAAGTAATCATGAGAAAGTTAAAAGTCTCTTGGATGTCTTCATATATCTTTTATAGTTTAGTAATATAGTTCTAATTTGAATTCCATGTGGCTAGGTGTTGTATTAATTTCGTTTTGCTGCTGTAACAAATTACCACAAACAGTGGCTTAAAACAGCACCAATTTATTACCTTAAAATTCAGAACACCCCAAGTCTAAACTGGGGCCAGCAGGGCTGCATTCGTTCTGCAGGCTGTGGGGAGGATCTATTTCCTTGTCTTTTCTAGCTTCTGGGGGGCCACCTGCATCCCTTGGCTTGTGGGCCCACGTCACTCCAGCCTGTTTCCATCCTCGCGTCTCCTTCCCTGGTCCTTCTACCTCCCTCTTATAAGGACCCTTGTGATGGCATTGGGCCACCTGGACATTGCCGGACCTTCTCCCCATCTTCAGATTCTTCACTTAATCACGTCCAGAAAACCCCTTTTGCCGTGTGATATACCAGCATCGCAGGTTCCAGGATCAGGACCTGCACATCTTCGGGGGCCACTATTCTGCCGACCACAGGTGCCATCTCCTTTCCATTGCTGGTGCTTCTCTGTCCCTGCCCCTGGCCCGAGTGACTTCTTATGGGTCTGCTCCCTCGCCTTACCCTCCCGTGATTCGGCTATCCCCACCTGGGGTGAAACAAGCATTGCAGCGTCCTCAGTGGCTCCAGCCCAAATGCACACCTGCTCCCCCGTGGCCTCTGCTTCCCAAGAGCCTTGCGCGCTGTGGCCGGGCCTGGCTGCCCTCCAGGGCCTCGGTCGGTCGCTCCCGGTCTCCTAGGAGGGCGCTCTCTGAGGCATCTTCCCTCACTCCCGGCAGGAGGCGGTCACCCCTGGGATGGATATGGTGAGACCCTCTTGGCTTCCTGTCACCAGCCTTCACTCCCTGCACCACCCTTCCTCCTTCCCCTGTTGCCCTGGACGAAGTTCCCTCCTCCATCTGGCATCGCTTTACCTGTGCGCCGGCCCCTCCCAGTCCTGCTTCCCGGGAGATCACGGATCCGCTCCATCAGTCCTCAGCCTCCAGGTTACAAACACGCCTGTCGATTCCAGCTTGAAGACGAACACTGCCCCGGGCTCTGCATTTTCCTCTCCATTTTATCTCCCGAGTCCGGTGCAACTTCTTAAAATTTCAGGCTGCGTTCTCTCTTTCCGTGGTTTTTCTAACCTTTTCCTCCTCTAGCCTCTGCATCCTGACCTTTCCTCCCATCGCTGCCTGATGCTCCCCCTCTGAAGTGACCCCCAGGATTTCAAGTCCGACACGTGCTCAGCTTCATCTTACACCTCCCCCCACCCCAGCACCCTGTCCATGCTCAGCCCCTGATGGTGCTCAGTCCGGCCCCCTCCTTGCGGGCCCTTCCTCCTCCTGTGAGGTAGTCTGAGGCCCGTTCTCTGTGGCTCCCCGGGCACCTCATCATCTCCTGAACCCCGTTCCTCCGGACACACCGGGTTCCTGGTCTTGGGGCTCTTCCGCTCCGTCTCCCTGCCTGCACCTCCTGCCCCCGCGATGGCACACAGCTCTCCTGCATGCAGCGCAGCTTGCATCCCCGGCCCCTTGTCCTGGGAGAGGATGGCGGGGCCCTTCCTCTCTGTGCCCAGTGTGTGTTCGGTGGTCTAGTCAGCTCAAGTTCACCTCCTACTTCTTCAGTACCTTCTCTGTACACCTACCACTCCTGCCTTAATTCAGGAATAAGCCCTGCTTTTTTTCCCCCACACAGATTGTAGCTAAAGTTTCTTAAATGCACTCAATCCAGGCTGGCCCCACCGTGAACCTTTCCTGCAGGTGGTTGCCGGACTCATCTTTGTAAAGTGTGGTTCTGTTTATCGTTTGTGTACTGGGTGTGTTTGACCACATTAGTTGTCATTCTCTGGGATTACAGGTAGGTGTATTTTGCCCCTTAGTGGAACTGTAATCTCCTGGAAGACTGACTGGGTTTCCTTCTTATTTCCTCTCTGCGTGTTGGTTCTCTGGGAGAGGAACACTTTTGAGCGCCTTTTATTTACTCGGGGCTTTTCATAGGCTGCCTCATCAAGTCCTTCCAGCCTCTTCCCCCCTCACTGTATAGAGAAGGGGCCTGTAGTGCATTCTTCTGACTCTTACTTGATTTAGCTGAAAATGACAGCCAGCATCACCCCCTCTCCGGGACCGCTGAAGAATCACATACGATGTACATAACATGTTTAGCATGATACTGTGTCTGACGTGTAGTTCACTTTACTAAATGCCAGCAACTCTTCAAACCACTCTTCTCTTGGCTCCCAGTCCTGTCCTCCCCGGAACCGTCCCTTGTAGGGAATGCCAGCCGGGCCTGCTCCCCAACCCTACTCTCCGGGCCCTGCTCTCTGGGCCCTGCTCCCCGGGCCCTGCTCCCCGGGCCCTGCTCTCTGGGCCCTGCTCTCTGGGCCCTGCTCCCGGCCCTGCTCTCTGGGCCCTGCTCCCCAGGCCTGCTCTCCGGACCCTGCTCTCCGGGTCTGCTCTCCGGGCATGCTCCCGGCAGGACTTGCCTGGATGGACATGGGGACGCCCTTGGCTACCCTCCATTGCACCTGGCCTGCCAGCCGAGGTGTTGTCCTCTCCATGTCCCGACCTGCACACCTCGGGGTGTGTGCCCAGGCTATAGCCCACCCACCATTGGAGCTTCATCTGAAATCCTAACGTTGGCAGGTGCTGGCCTTCCACCCTCTCCGTTATCCTCACACTTGAAGACGTACTGACTTCCTTCATGAGGAAGAGCAGAGGTATTTCCCCAGGTGACCTCCTTCGTCTCCTCAGCGAGGCAGAGCTACTGTCCTGACTTCCAGACTCAGGGTGCCTGCCCGTCCCCCTGTGGCTCCCTCGGTGCCACCTGCACCCCCGATGCCCCGCGCTCCGGGCTCTACTCTGCCCCCCACCCCTCCTGCTGTCCCTGACCATCTGTTAGATGATTTCGGAAAGAAATGCTTTGTGTCCTGCTAAGGAAACTCCAGCCAGCTGTAGGATGATGGGCGGAGGGTAGCCGGTGAGAAAAGACTCCTTCCTAATTTATCTCCTGATGGTCCCGAATACAAGGCACCTTGTGCGGACACATTCCCGCTGTCTGTCCTTCCTTACTTGAAGTCCTCGCGGGAGCAGTGAGTTTAACTCACGCTCTCCCTACATTTAACATTTTCACCCAGACCTGAAGTATATTTAAACATCTAATTTTTCTAAATATGCCAGTACGTTAAATAGAACCTGAAAAATGTGTGTGTGTGTTTTGTTTTCAGTAAAGCCTGGATTTGTGTGTAGTTCTGCAGTGCAGAAAGACACTGCCGTGAACATTCACATTTGGTGTAACACCGTGTGGAACTATTTGAGAAACCTAAACCCTTTCCAACCAGAACAGTTCAGTCAGATGTCAGGTTTTCTGTGCTTTGAACATGTTTCCAAAGTACTTGATAATCACTGAGCGCCCCTGGAGAGTTTTAATGTAGATCCGTCTCAGCTAACACTTTAATTAATTAATTAATTAATTAATTTATGGCTGTGTTGGGTCTTCGTTTCTGTGTGAGGGCTTTCTTTAGTTGTGGCGAGCGGGGGCCACTCTTCATAGCGGTGCGCGGGCCCCTCACTATCGCGGCCTCTCCCGTTGCGGAGCACAGGCTCCAGACGCGCAGGCTCAGTAGTTGTGACGCACGGGCCTAGTTGCTCCGCGGCATGTGGGATCTTCCCAGACCAGGGCTCGAACCCGTGTCCCCTGCATTGGCAGGCAGATTCTCAACCACTGCGCCACCAGGGAAGCCCAGTCTTAGCTAACACTTTAAATATTAGTTACGAGCCGCGTGATGACCATGCATGGCTTTATACACTGTAATGAAATTCCTCATTATATCGTGAACTTGGGTATGCTGAGGATCACATGACAGCCTCAGTTCATATGCTTTTTTTATTTGGCTCAAGTGTTTGCTTGTCTGTCTACCTATTTGTTTTTGTCTTCTGTATGTATTGTGTTGTCCCCCAGTTTTAAGATAACTTCGTTGGTGTTTAACAATTCTCCCCCAGAAAAACCAAGCATGTTTTGAAAACAGTTATACTCAGATGTTTGGTTGGGGTTTAAAACACAAGGCACGTATCGAGGGCAGGGAAAGAAGTGTGTGTGCAGACCAGAATGTGGCCATACACCATGCAGTCATTTAAGCCGATTGCTTGCTGGGACTCTGAAGAACAGAGCGAATTCCCATTCATGTTCGTTTCTCACATTCTCCAAAGCTCTCAGTTATGGACCAAAACTGAAGCTGCATCCTGATCTCGGGCGTCAGAGCCTTTTCCTTCCCTTAGAATCCACTCCTCTGAAACGGTGGGACTCAGAGGTCCCGGGCTGTGAAGCAGTTCAGCAGATCTGAAGCGGGGGAGCCAGACAGATCAGGCGCTTTTTGTTCTTGGGAGGGGCCTGAAGCCCCCGTCAGGGCGGCTTATCTGCATTTCCAGCTGGGAGCCCAATGTCATGTTCAGAGGAAGGGAAATTAAAAGAAGAACGTAGTGGCGTTTAGAGTCAAGGGTGGACCGTTTCATGGCTCTCTTCCTGCAGTTAAAGGAAATTTATATTAGAAGTATCCTCGTCTCTTTTCCCTGGGAGAGTTTAGTTATTCAGGAAAAAAGTATATGGGTTTATTGTTTTAGACCCTAGGCTCAGAGGATTTGTGGAATCCACTCAGTGACGGCCAGTGAATTATCAGATAACTTCAGGAGTTATTTTTAAAAGTTCTCTCTGTGCAGTTCTTTATTTTATACTGTGTGGGTTCTTTTTCTTTGTTCATAAAGATCTTTGTTAGACTGAAGCTGCTTAAATTCAGCAATATTTCACCCGCTCTGATCTGTGCTTTCTTTCTGTTTCTTGGACTATAATTCAGTCAGTGGTTAGGTTAGGGTCGCTGGAGACACACACACACACATGTACACACACACGCATGCGCACACACACACGCACCAAACTTCTTCTTATCAATAGGTCATTGGGCTCCAGGGAAATGAGAATTTCTGCATCTGAGATTACAGTAGAATAGATTCACAAAGAAACAGTAGGAATTCCATTTACTAACTTACTAAAGTGCACTTTTGTTGTGCCATGCATTCTGTGTTTGTAGGATCCTCCTGGTATAATCTTGATAGCAGTTTGGGATTCAAAATTAACCTACGAAAAACGTTCAAAATAACGAGGACGTAGTCTCTAAAATGAGAGTTTAAAAATACGCAATCAGCCATCCTTCACTGCCATCTTAACTGAAGCTTTGCAGCCAGTTATGTTTAATTAGGTAGGGGATGATTTTTCTCCATTAGCCTAACAAATAGGTGGCAAAAATAGGCGTCACTTTGAGGATGCAGAATCTGAAGCAGGTCTTGCTGCCTCACCTGTATTTCCATGATGAGCTTCTGTGTTCTGCTTATTGAAGTTTCCTAAATCGGTTATTTAGTCCGTGGCTTGATTAATGGCAGGTTCCTATAAAGGACAGCCGTTCAGCTCTTGGTCTTTTTTTGGGGGATGGGGGGGGGTCTTAGACCCCTTTGAACATCTAATGTAAGCTATTGATCATCTCCTTAGAGAAGTGCTTGTATCGATTTGTGCACAAAATTTTATATAAAATTCAGAAGGTTTCCAGAACCCTTGAATACATCATGGACCCCACTTCTCCACCATTAAGAACAGCTACATTAAACAAGAGTACAAAACAACAGTGTGTGTGTATGTGTATGTGAGTGTGTGCTGTGTGTGTATTTTTCAAGTTCTCCATTTTCTCCGTGATTAAAACAAGAGGGAGTCAGAAGGGGTTCTAATATTCTTGGTAGTTTCCACTCTTAGTTCAGGTGAAAATCATAGTTTCTTGAGGAAAAAGCAAGGAAGGCATTTCATAACCTTTCATCGTGTGCAGTATTTCTTGGTGAAGACACTTCTAGGATGAAAGATTCATTGCAAGATGCCCGGGAGAACATAGAAACTATAGTAATGCAGCAGAAAGTTGGAATTGAAAGGGAGGTACAGAAGTAGAGTTTTCCTGAGCTGTTCATCAAGTCCATGGAGGTCTCAGTAGATACTGATAACTTTATAAAAGTAAAGATGACCACATTTTGGAAAATATGGAGATTTCTTTCCAGCCTGAAACCTGGGTGTCAGTTGAAATTCCCCACCTTCCTCATCCTGTGCATCCGGCCAATCAGCAGGTGGTGCCCATTTTACCTCCCAGATACATATGAAGTCTGGCCCCTGTCTCCACTCCCAGCTCTTGCTCTGCGTTTGGTTGAGGGCCTTATCACCATTGTTCAGGCTGTCGCAACATTCCCGAATACAGTATCACTTTGTGAGTAAGCACAGACCAGGGTTTGTATTCCAATTCCAGGTTTTTACTGACTAGCTGGGCCAATGGGGCAATTTGTGAACCTCTCTGAGCCTCTGTTTCCTTGTAGGTGATGTGGGGATTGTAACAGTCCCGATGCAGGGGTGCTAAGGCTTAAATGAGCTGAGTTAGATGTTGTACATGGTACATGGCAAATTCTCAATTATTAGTAGATATTAAAAGCCTCCTTTCCCATCTTTTCTACCTCTAATTTTACTACGTTTCTAATTAATTCTCCACATTGCCACTGACAAGATCTTAATAAAATGCAATAATGTTTTTTTTTCTTCCCAATGACTAAAAGCTTTTGCTACTACTTCATTGACTAAGGATAAACTAAAAGGTCCTTAACAAACCATGCAAAGCTTCTCGTGACCTGGGTCCTGCCTATTTGCCTAGTGTCTTCATCACTTGATCGTGTGTGTGTATTGATCTTTTTAAAAAAGGTACAATGCCATTAAAAATTCTAACAAGACAGAAGAGTATAAAAATAAAAGGCTTTCTCTCTGTCAGTTCCCCGCTCTAGGTGAACCACTCAAAATAATGTGATGTGTGTCCCTCCAGATCTCTATAATGTAGTTATGTAGATATGTGAATAATGTCCATATAAATGGTTGTGTGTTCCTCATCTGTTACTTACTTTATATTTATCAGTACCTCATGGCCATCATGCTGTCTCAGCAGATTCGGGTCTGTGGCTTGCTTTTATTTGATAGCTGCACTGAATTCCGTTGTATTGTGTCTAATTTCTCTCCATCTAAAATTATTTTTATATGTGCTAGTGTGGTGGGAATATAATTCCATTTTCCTCCCCAAATGGATAGTCACGGGTCCTGATGCCATGTGTCCTTAACTCTCCTGATTGATCCTATAGTAAATTCCCGCACAAGGGGTCTGGCATTCAACATGGCACTGTTTTCAAACTTTTGGCATCTGGGGATCATCTATTGGTCATGTAGCACATACTCAGACCTCCAGTTTTTAATATCTAAAAAAAGCTCATCCCAAGTTTTCACTATAAAATAAAAGCTTAAAAATTATGATGTCTTTAGTGTTGCCTATAACCTTTCAGAATGACCTCCCATAGTGACTAACTGCCCGTTAAAAACAGACACACACTGTGATCTCAGGCACATTCCATAACCACTTGTGGCCCAGTTTCATCATCTGGAAAATGTACGCTTACTTCATAGGGTTTTTCTTGATGATGTAATGCGTTAATGTTTGTAAAGTGCTTAGAACAGGGTGTGGCCCAGTTCTGTGCTGCACAAGGGCTTGTAGCATAGAAGGCCCCTGTATATGGCTTGATGAAGGGTAGCTCAGCTCTGTAACCATCCTTGCCATTCTTTCCTCTTCATTTCTGTTTAGTGAGAAAGTTGCATTGAACCATTCCTAGGTTTTTGGCTGTGACAGCAAGTGTTAGTGGTTCTTCAGATACATGCGGATTGTCCTGGATATTCAGATCGAACATGAACCCAGACTCATTTTGTTTTATCAAATGCTATTTTGACACATACCATGCTCAAAACCTGGCAGGTTGAGTCTCTCTGCTTCAGAGAGAGCTGCAAATGCATTTTGTAACTTCCTCTTTGATTGTGTTTGTCTCTGGAAAATGTTTTTCTCACGTTCCCTTGTGCAGTATTTGAATTTTTTTTTTTACTCTACCAATAACATAATTGATTTTTCCCCCATTGAGGAAAGATAACTGTCAAGTGTTGACAAAAAGCTAAATTCTCTGTGGTCAAGCTGTTTATATCACAGTTTGCCTACATAAGACTTCCTGATGGCTCACCTTTCACGTTCAAAATTGTGACATTTCAGCCCTGAAGATACACATTGAGATGATTTAAGATTTTGAAGATGTTGCTGAGATAAACCATTTAATGAGGACGCTGAACTCATGGCAGTGGTCTTTGCTGTTATAAGAAATTTAGTTTTTATCGTCTCGTGTAAAATTCCTAGGAACCTCTTTCCCTCTGGCAGCCATCATGTGGGGACTGAGAAACCGCTGGCCTGTGGCCCTGGCCCGGGCCTTTGCAAGCTCGCTAAAAACCTGTGCCTCAGTAGCTGCGATTCCATCCCATGCCCAGTTTCTCCCATTTCTTTCAATGTTGAATTATGACCAGGGGAGTGTTGTTGGCTGCCAGCTCCTGCCTGTGAATAATGTAGGATGCTTGTCGACATTCAGATGGCGTCATCCACTTAGTGTGTAGGCGCTCTTCTGTGGGGCACGTATTTCAGTGACGCTCTGCTGGTGCTGGTGGCCGCCGACCTTCTGCAGTCTGTGTAGTGGCTCAGAAATTGTCATCACAGGATCACCTCTCTGCTCTTGCAGTGGGGTTCTCAGTGAAGAACAGGTATATCTACCAACTGCCCAAGAGTTGTTCCCACTGTGCACTTGTGACTTTGTCTACCCATGGAGCAAAGACCTGCTGGCACACACCCGTGAACACGATTGTATTTCATAAAGGAATTTTGCCAATAGCCCGTCTACTTTTCTCTAGGCATGGTGTTTTGTTTTTCTTTGTTTTTTTCTAGTGCTCTGACTCATTTTATTTTTAAATAATAGTATATCATTTGTATCTACTTTTGATATGAGGTATGGAACTTTGAATAATCCTTCTTCTCCAACATTAGTGACAAAATTCATCAATTTTATACTAGAAAGCATTATTTTGCAACTGTTCGGAGAACAGAAAATGACAAAACAAAACAACTTCGCTTCCGTACCCAGGAGCACATGGCGCTTCCCTGGAAATGTCCTTGAAGCCTTCTGTGGCCTCAAGCCAGGTTTTGTTTTGCGTTTTGTTGCCACTCTGTCCCCTTAGTGGAACAAACAGTTGGGAGGCTTTCAGAAGACTTATGTCCTTACTTATGCTCTGCCACTAAACTGGTGTGACCTTGAGAAAGTCTCTTAACCTCTCTGGGCTTGAGTTTATTTAGCTGTAAAAGTGGTTTTCAGGTCCACAAACCTTATGATTTTTTATGACTGAATTTAATGGGCTTATTGTTTGCTCTAAGTGTGTGCTTCCAGTTCCCTTTTCTTCATCATAAAATATAATTTTATAAGCACAGCTCTCAATTATGTTCATAAAATACAAGACTTTTAGAAAGGAAAAACGTCTTTATCTGCCATGAATAAGCCATCACACAGAAAAGAGATGGAAGACAGGCAATGATATTTCTCAGTAAATGTTGCCTTTCGGATTGTTAAAATGACTGTCTTGGTTTTTGTTTGAAACCCTCCAAAGACTGCTGTGGCTGCTTGAGCCATACAGGTTCCTTGCAACATTGCATAAAAGCTCCCAAATGGTCAACTGAGAAGCCATTTTGAAATGCTGACAAGACTGACGTTGCTCATCCCAACCTCTTGGCTGTGATTCATTGCCAGTGTCTTGCATTTATCATTCATATGTGATATAATACTAGTTACTCCCCATCCCCGATTTTACATCTTTCAGTTTTGTTAAAACATGAAAAGTGTTCTCTCATTTTCTGCAGCTTCTTAAATTTCCTTTCAGCCTTATTATTATACTCTGCCCCGGTCTCTCCTTCCCCTTTGCTTTTCTTACCCGTGTTGTGTGCATGTGTATGTATCTGTGTATATGGATGTGGTGCTTTGGAAGTTAACTGAGACATTTCAAAGCAGTGAACAGGAGGTAGTCACACAAAACTTGTTAAATACAATCTGCTGGAAAACAGAGCAGAAGTGAGAAGAAGGCTGGGAGAGTTAAACACACACATGACATTTATTTTTGTAGAAATAAAGTATTCCTGAGAAATCATTCATTCTTGCCATTTCATTTTTGGTTTTCGTCAAATTTTTGGATTTTGAGCTGTGAATGTAAGAAAGTTTCTAACGACATTTTACAAGCCAATTCATAAAGATTTTAAAACAATTTCATGTCCTTATAAAAAAAAAAGCATGTACCCAAGTGTGGAAGAAGGTTGAATACGTGCACACAGTGGAGGACAGTGCAGCTTAAAAGAGAATGTGGGCAGTGGCTGTGACCTGACATGGGGTGGTTTCCAGGGGACACTAAGAAGTGAACAAAGCCAATGCAAAACAGCCTGTATAGTATGCTGTCTTATGTTTACGAAGGGAGAGAAAAATAAGAATATAAACATAATTGCTTATTTTTGCAAGAAGAAACCTGGGAAGGATAAACCAGAAAAGAGTGAGGTTGGTTACCTTTAAGAGGTAGAATGGGGTGGGTAGGACATGGGAAGGAGAGATACTTCTCTGAGTACCTTTTTGTAGAGCTTTAACTTTTGGAAGTACGTTAATATTCTGCATATTAAAATTGAAATAAATCATTAAGAAGTGAAAGAAAACAGAAACAAATGAACTCAGCCATATTTCAGGTGAATCCCATAATTGGACTGAAGAGAGAAAAAAGAAAGAATCCAAGCAGTTTATGAACACAGTGTTTATATACCCCATTCTTGGATGGCAGAGCAGGAAGGGAAAATTGCAAACAAATCCTGAACCCTTTTTGTGGGTTTGTTTATTATAGTAGTGGGGGTAAAAGAGTTCTGAAACTGCAGTACATACACTATAGGATTTAGTACCTGAGTAAGTGTGTTGACCTTGTTAGAGGAGAAATACAAATATAGATCGAAAAAGACAGAATGAGCCCTCTGAGGATGGATTGAATTAGATGGATCTGTTTGAACTTAAGATTTATCATATATATGTATATACATATATGTGTATACATATGTGTAAATGTTTATGTATGTTTATGTGTTCTGTATGTAACTATAGTAAAGGAATTGCAGAATATTGTAATTGTGTGATCAAAATTAACATCACCAATGGACCAGATGTGATGTCCTTAGAAGAACACATCATCACCCATATGGCAGGCTGGCAAAACAATGCATAACCTGAATCTAATCACAGGGAAACATCAGACAAATCCAAAATGAGGAACTTTCTATTTTAAAAAATACAGGAGGGAAAACACTGTGTTCTTTAAAAATATCAGTATTATAAAAGATAAAGAAAGGCAATGGAAAATGTTCCAGATTAAGGGAGACTAAACAGACATGTCAATTAAATTTAATATCTGCCCTTAAACTGAATCCTATTCTGGAGGGAAAATATTATGAAGTGCATTGTTGGATAAATTGGAAAAATTGTAATATGAGTGGAAGATTAGTTAAAAGTATTGAATAATGTGAAATTTACAGACATTGATAAATGAGCTGTTGTTAAGTAAGAGAATGTTCCTATTTTTAGGGAAAATAGACTGCTCTTAGGGAAAAAATTTAGTATTTAGGGGTAGAGAGCCCTCAAATGATTAAAAAATCATATGTACACGTATATGTATATGTATACATCTGTATCTGTATACACACAGACACTTGAGAGAGGGGGCAAACAGAAATGATAAAGCAAATGAGGTAGAATGTTAACAATAAATAAATCTAGGCAAAGGCTATACATGTTCTTTGTACTATTTTGTTCTTGGAACGTTCCTTTAAGTTTGACATTATTTCCAAATGAAAAGATTTTTCTCAAAAGAATAAATTACCCCAAAAATAGGCATTCGTATATTAAGCAATTGTTAGTAGTGATTAAAAAGCAGCTCTAGATCTAATAGTACTAGATTTTAATCATCATCTTCCATTAGTATACTTACAAGTTTATTCTCAGTTAAGAATAAATAAACGAGTAATGCTGAATCTTCTCAAAACTGTCTGCTCAAAGCTATTAATCATTCAGCAAGGCTATGGGAAACAAGACCAATATTGAAGAAAATAATAAATGGGAATGAATGAGAAAGTCTTTTGTGAAATAAATTCCTTTTACAATAGCAATAAGCATAAAAGGTACACAGGAATAAATACTACAAAGTCTATGTGAAAATTTTGAAAACATCTTGGACAATGAAAATGATTAGATTAAATAGAAAGGGAACAAGTTTCTGAATTAGAAAACTCAGCATGATAAACATTGCTCTCCAGATAAAAAGACTCATTATAAGCAATTAAGACAATGTGATGTAGGCAAATATGCCAATAAATAGGATTAAAAGGCCACAAATATACCCACAGACATGTAGAAACATGATATAATAGAGGAAACTTTGCAGATCAATGTAAGTATGGACTAAAAAATTTTTTTTGAATAATTTGTTTTCCATATGAAAAAATAGAGCCCTACCTCACTCATAGAAAAAATCAATTCCAGTTGTATTGTAGATTTAAATATGAAGAACAAAAGTTTTAAAATAACACTAGGAGGAGAAACAGCTTCAAGATGGCAGAAGAGTAAGACATGGAGATCACCTTCCTCTCCACAGATACATCAGAAATACATCTACATGTGGAACAGCTCCTACAGAACACCTACCGAACACTGGCAGAAGACCTCACACCTAAGGCAAGAAACTCCCCCACGTACCTGGGTAGGGCAAAAGAAAAAAGAAAAAACAGAGACAAAAGAATAGTGATGGGACCTGCACCAGCGGGAGGGAGCTGTGAAGGAGGAAAGGTCTCCACACACTAGAAGCCCCTTCGCGGGCAGAGACTGCGGGGAGCGGAGAGGGGAGCTTCGGAGCCACGGAGGAGAGCGCAGCAGCAGGGGTGCGGAGGGCAAAGTGGAGAGATTCCCGCACAGAGGATCAGTGCCGACCAGTGCTCATCAGCCCAAGAGGCTTGTCTGCTCAGCCGCCGGGGCGGGTGGGGGCTGGGAGCTGAGGCTCGGGCTTCAGAGGTCGGATCCCAGGGAGAGGACTGGGGTTGGCTGCGTGAACACAGCCTGAAGGGGGCTAGTGCGCCACGGCTAGCCGGGAGGGAGTCCGGGAAAAAGTCTGGAGCTGCTGAAGAGACAAGAGATTTTTTCTTGCCTCTTTGTTTCCTGGTGCGTGAGGAGAGGGGATTAAGAGCGCTGCTTAAAGGAGCTCCAGAGATGGGCGCGAGCTGCGGCTATCAGCGCGGACCCCAGAGACGGGCATGAGACGCTAAGACTGCTGCTGCAACCACCAAGAAGCCTGTGTGCAAGCACAGGTCACTATCCACACCTCCCCTCCCGGGAGCCTGTGCAGCCCACCACTGCCAGGGTCCCATGACCCAAGGACAACTTCTCCGGGAGAACGCACAGCGCGCCTCAGGCTGGTGCAGCGTCATGCCAGCCTCTGCTGACGCAGGCTCGCCCCGCATCCATACCCCTCCCTCCCCCCGGCCTGAGTGAGCCAGAGCCCCCGAATCAGCTGCTCCTTTAACCCCGTCCTATCTGAGCAAAGAACAGATGCCCTCAGGCAACCTACACGCAGAGGTGGGTCCAAATCCAAAGCTGAACCCCGGGAGCTGTGCGAACAAAGAAGAGAAAGGGAAATTTCTCCCAGCAGCCTCAGGAGCAGCAGATTAAATCTCCACAATCAACTTGATGTACCCTGCATCTGTGGAATACCTGAATAGACAACGAATCATCTGAAATTGAGGAAGTGGACCCTGGGATCAATGACATATATATTTTTTCCTTTTTCTCTTTTTGTGAGTGTGTATGTGTATGCTTCTGTGTGTGATTTTTGTCTGTATAGCTTTGCTTTTACCATTTGTCCTAGAGTTCTGTCTGTCCGTTTGTGGTTTTTTTTTTTTTTACTTAAAAAAATTTTTTTTTGTAATAATTATTTTTTATTTTAATAACTTTTATTTTATTTTATTTTATCTTCTTCTTTCTTTCTTTTTTTTCTCCCTTTTATTCTGAGCCGTGTGGAGGACAGGCTCTTGGTGCTCCAGCTAGGCATCAGGGCTGTGCCACTGAGATGGGAGAGCCAAGTTCAGGACACTGGTCCACAAGAGACCTCCCAGCTCCACGTAATATCAAACGGTGAAAATCTCCCAGAGATCTCCATCTCAACACCAAGACCCAGCTCCACTCAACGACCAGCAAGCTACAGTGCAGGACATCCTATGCCAAACAACTAGCAAGACAGGAACACAAACCCATCCATTAGGAGAGAGGCTGCCTAAAATCATAATAAGGCCACAGACACCACAAAACACACCACCAGTTGTGGACCTGCCCACCAGAAAGACAAGATCCAGCCTCATCCACCAGAACACAGGCACCAGTCCCCTCCACCAGGAAGCCTACACAACCCACTGAACCAACCTAAGCCACTGGGGACAGACACCAAAAATAACGGAAACTATGAACCTGCAGCCTGCGAAAAGGAGACCCCAAACCCAGAAAGTTAAGCAAAATGAGAAGATAGAGAAACACAGCAGATGAAGGAGCAAGGCAAAAACCCACTAGACCTAACAAATGAAGAGGAAATATGCAGTCTATCTGAAAAAGAATTCAGAATGATGATAGTAAAGATGATCCAAAATCTTGGAAATAGAATGGAGAAAATACAAGAAACGTTTAACAAGGACCTAGAAGAACTAAAGAGCAAACAAACAGTGATGAACAACACAATAAATGGTATTAAAAATTCTCTAGAAGGGATCAATAGCAGAATAACTGAAGCAGAAGAATGGATAAGTGACCTGGAAGATAAAATAGTGGAAATAACTACCACAGAGCAGAATAAAAAAAAAAGAATGAAAAAAATTGAGGACAGTCTCAGAGACCTCTGGGACAACATTAAACGCACCAATGTTCCAAATATAGGGGTCCCCGAAGAAGAAGAGAAAAAGAAAGGGACTGAGAAAATATTTGAAGAGATTATAGTGGAAAACTTCCCTAATATGGGAAAGGAAATAGTTATTCAAGTCCAGGAAGCGCAGAGAGTCCCATACAGGATAAATCCAAGGAGAAACATGCCAAGACACATATTAATCAAACTATCAAAAATTAAGTACAAAGAACAAATACTAAAAGCAGCAAGGGAAAAACAACAAATAACACATAAGGAAATCCCCATAAGGTTAACAGCTGATCTTTCAGCAGAAAATCTGCAAGCCAGAAGGGAGTGGCAGGATATATTTAAAGTGATGAAGGAGAAAAACCTACAACCAAGATTACTCTACCCAGTAAGGATCTCATTCAGATTTGACGGAGAAATTAAAAGCTTTACAGACAAACAAAAGCTAAGAGAATTCAGCACCACCAAACCAGCTTTACAACAAATGCTAAAGGAACTTCTCTAGGCAGGAAACAAAAGAGAAGGAAAAGACCTACAATAACAAACCCAAAACAATTAAGAAAATGGTCATAGGAACATCCATATTGATAATTACCTTAAATGTAAATGGATTAAATGCTCCAACCAAAAGACATAGACTGGCTGAATGGATACAAAAACAAGACCCATATATATGCTGTCTACAAGAGACCCACTTCAGACCTAGGGACACATACAGACTGAAAGTGAGGGGATGGAAAAAGGTATTCCATGCAAATGGAAATCAAAAGAAAGCTGGAGTAGCAATTCTCATATCAGAGAAAGTAGACTTTAAAACAAAGACTATTACAAGAGACAAAGGACACTACCTAATGATCAAGGGATCAATCCAAGAAGAAGATATAACAATTGTAAATATTTATGCACCCAACATAGGAGCACCTCAATACATAAGGCAAATACTAGCAGCCATAAAAGGGGAAATCGACAGTAACACAATCATAGTAGGGGACTTTAACACCCCACTTTCACCAATGGACAGATCATCCAAAATGAAAATCAATAAGGAAACACAAGCTTTAAATAATACATTAAACAAGATGGACTTAATTGATATTTATAGGACATTCCATCCAAAAACAACAGAATACACATTTTTCTCAAGTGCTCATGGAACATTCTCCAGGATAGATCACATCTTGGGTCACAAATCAAGCCTTGGTAAATTTAAGAAAATTGAAATCGTATCAAGTATCTTTTCTGACCACAACGCTATGAGACTAGATATCAATTACAGGAAAAAACTCTGTAAGAAATACAAACACATGGAGGCTAAACAACACACTACTTAATAACCAAGAGATCACTGAAGCAATCACAGAGGAAATAAAAAAATACCTAGAAACAAATGACAATGAAAACACAACGACCCAAAACCTATGGGATGCAGCAAAAGCAGTTCTAAGAGGGAAGTTTATAGCAATACAATCCTACCTTAAGAAACAAGAAACATCTCAAACAACCTAACCTTGCACCTAAAGCAATTAGAGAAAGAAGAACCAAAAAACCCCAATGTTAGCAGAAGGAAAGAAATCATAAAGATCAGATCAGAAATAAATGAAAAAGGAATGAAGGAAACAATAGCAAAGATCCATAAATCTAAAATCTGGTTCCTTGAGAAGATAAACAAAATTGATAAACCATTAGCCAGACTTATCAAGAAGAAAAGGGAGAAGACTCAATAGAATTAGAAATGAAAAAGGAGAAGTAACAACTGACACTGCAGAAATACAAAGGATCATGAGAGATTACTACAAGCAACTATATGCCAATAAAATGGACAACCTGGAAGAAATGGACAAATTGTTAGAGATGCACAACCTTCCGAGACTGAACCAGGAAGAAATAGAAAATATGAACAGACCAATCACAAGCACTGAAATTGAAACTGTGATTAAAAATCTTCCAACAAACAAAAGCCGAGGACCGGATGGCTTCACAGGCGAATTCTATCAAACATTTAGAGAAGATCTAACACCTATCCTTCTCAAACTCTTCCAAAATATAGCAGAGGGAGGAACACTCCTAAACTCATTCTACAAGGCTACCATCACTCTGATACCAAAACCAGACAAAGATGTCACAAAGAAAGAAAAGTATAGGCCAGTATCACTGATGAACATAGATGCAAAAATCCTCACCAAAATACTAGCAAACAGAATCCAGCAGCACATTGAAAGGATCATACACCATGATCAAGTGGGGTTTATCCCAGGAATGCAAGGATTCTTCAATATATGCAAATCAATCAACGTGTTACACCATATTAACAAATTGAAGGAGAAAAACCATATGATCATCTCAATAGATGCAGAGAAATCTTTTGACAAAATTCAACACCCATTTATGATATAAACCTTCCAGAAAGTAGACATATATGACAAACACACAACCAACGTTGTCCTCAATGGTGAAACACTTAAACCATTTCCACTAAGATCAGGAACAAGACAAGGTTGCCCACTCTCACCACTGTTATTCAACATAGTTTTGGAAGTTTTAGCCACAGCAGTCAGAGAAGAAAAAGAAATAAAAGGAATCCAAATTGGAAAAGAAGTAAAGCTGTCACTGTTTGCAGATGACATGATACTATACATAGTGAATCCTAAAGATGCTACCAGAAAACTACTAGAGCTAATCAATGAATTTGGTAAAGTAGCGGGATACAAAATTAATGCACAAAATCTCTTGCATTCCTATACACTAATGATGAAAAACCTGAAAGTGAAATTAAGAAAACACTCCCATTTACCATTGCAACAAAAAGAATAAAATATCTAGGAATACACCTACCTAAGGAGACGAAAGACCTGTATGCAGAAAATTATAAGACACTGATGAAAGAAATTAAAGATGATACAAGTAGATGGAGAGATATACCATGTTCTCGGATTGGAAGAATCAACATTGTGAAAATGACTATACTACCCAAAGCAGTCTACAGATTCAATGCAATCCCTGTCAAACTACCACTGGCATTTTTCACAGAACTAGAACAAAAAATTTCACAATTTGTATGGAAACACAAAAGACTCCGAATAGCCAAAGCAATCTTGAGAAAGAAAAACGGAGCTGGAGGAATCAGGCGCCCTGACTTCAGACTATACTACAAAGCTACAGTAATCAAGACAGTATGGTACTGGCTCAAAAACAGACATATAGATCAATGGAACAGGATAGAAAGCCCAGAGGTAAACCCACGCACATCTGGTCACCTTATCTTTGATAAAGGAGGCAAGAATATACAATGGAGAAAAGATAGCCTCTTCAATAAGTGGTGCTGGGAAAACTGGACAGCTACATGTAAAAGAATGAAATTAGAACAGTCCCTAACACCATACACAAAAATAAACTCAAAATGGATTAAAGACCTAAATTTAAGGCCAGACACCATCAAACTCTTAGAGGAAAACATAGGCAGAACACTCCATGACATAAATCACAGCAAGATCCTTTTTGACCCACCTCCTAGAGAAATGGAAATAAAAACACAAATAAACAAATGGGGCCTAATGAAACTTAAAAGCTTTTGCACAGCATAGGAAACCATAAACAAGATGAAAAGACAACCATCAGAATGGGAGAAAATATTTGCAAATGAAGCAACTGACAAAGGATTAATCTCCAAAACATACAAGCAACTCATGCAGCTCAACATCAAAAAAAAAAACAACCCAATCCAAAAATGGGCAGAAGACCTGAATAGACATTTCTCCAAAGAAGATATACAGATTGCCAACAGACACATGAAAGAATGCTCAACATCATTAATCATTAGAGAAATGCAAATCAAAACTACAATGAGATATCATCTCACACCGGTCAGAATGGCCATCATCAAAAATCTACAAACAATAAATGCTGGAGAGTGTGTGGAGAAAAGGGAACCCTCTTGCACTGTTGGTGGGCATGTAAATTGATACAGGCACTATGGAGAACAGTATGGAGGTGCGTTAAAAAACTAAAAATAGACTTCCCTGGTGGTCCAGTGGTTAAGACTCCATGCTTCCAATGCAGGGACCACAGGTTCAATCCCTGGTTGGGGAAGTAAGATCCCGCATGCTGCGTGGCCAAAAAAAAAAAACTAAAAATAGAACTACCATACGACCCAGCAATCCCACTACTGGGCATATACCCTGAGAAAACCATAATTCAAAAAGAGTCATGTACCAAAATGCTCATTGCAGCTCTATTTACAACAGCCAGGACATGGAAGCAACCTAAGTGTCCATCAACAGATGAATGGATAAAGAAGATGTGGCACATATATACAGTGGGATATTACTCAGCCATAAAAAGAAATGAAATTGAGTTACTCTCAGTGAGGTGGATGGACCTAGAGTCTGTCATACAGTGTGAAGTAAGTCAGAAAGAGAAAAACAAATACCGTATGCTAACACATATATATGGAATCTAAAAAAGAAAAAAAAATGGTCAGAAGAACCTAGGGGCAAGACGGGAATAAAGATGCAGACCTATTAGAGATTGGACTTGAGGATACGGGGAGGGGGAAGGGTAAGCTGGGACAAAGTGAGAGAGTGGCATGGACATATATACACTACCAAATGTAAAATAGATAGCTAGTGGGAAGCAGCCACATAGCACAAGGAGATCAGCTCGGTGCTTTGTGACTATCCAGAGGGGTGGGATAGGGAGGGTGCGAGGGAGGGAGATGCAAGAGGGAAGAGATATGGGGACATATGTATATGTATAGCTGATTCACTGTGTTATAAAGCAGAAACTAACACACCCTTGTAAAGCAATTATACTCCAATAAAGATGTTAAAAAATAAAATAAAATAACACTAGGAGAATATCTATGTAACATCAGTGCTGCAAGGGATTTCATAGGCTAGATGTGCCAACTGTACAGGAAATAACCGATATATTTTATTACCTTAAAATAAAATTCTCCACAGTCATCATAAAGAAAGTGAAAAGCCAAGTAAGTCACAGATTGGGAATAAGTAACCATTATAATCAAGAAAGGATTGTGTCCAGTGTACAGGAAGAGCTCCTTCAGATCATTAAGCAGAAATGGGCAAAAGGAGTAGACGGGGAGTTCACAGGACATAGAGTTTGGCAGATGAACTATGTCAAAGAACGTACAACCGATCAAGGCGTCTTTGAGGGCAAAATCTCCAAGATCAGGCTTCTTTCTTTGGTTATATTATTGAGCTTCCAAACTTGTATGATTGTGTGCATAGACACACCAAGTGTTTTAATATCAAACTGTGAAGATATTTCAGTGATTAATATTATATCATGAAATTTCGTAGGGCCAGTCCTTTCCGGAGCGTGAAAATGGTTTTCAGGTTGGAATGAGATTAGAAGGCATTGACCCCCGTCATCCATCTGTGTTTTGTGTGCTTTCTGTAGCTGAGGTAAGAAATGGTGTTATTGTCTGGGGCTAATTGCAGTGACAGGAGAGAATTTTCTAGAGAATGACGAATTTCAGTACTTTGTCTTATAAACAAGTCCAAGTACCTTATGGATTTATTTTATTCAGTGATGGGTGAAGTATGTTCTTTAATGAAATTTTTTCCTTCTCTGAAGATTAATTTTCTAATAAGTTTCTCATTACTAGTGGTTACTCTTGATTTAATTGGTAAATAATTTTCACCTGAGGTTGATAAAATCAGTGAATCCCACAATGTTGCTTTTGTCTGTTAAAAGAGACAATTATTCAAGTTTTATCTGAACTAATGAGAAATGTATATGAAAAAATCCATACTTATGAATCATATATTTATATAAATACATGAATTTTATGAAAATTATATAGGGTGAGGAGCCATTGATAAAGTAAATGGCTTATAAAATATAATATTTACTAAACGTTTTATGTTATTAAATTGATAAAAGACCTCAGTATTTCGAATAACATCAAACATAGAAAACACTATTCACTTAATTTACTGATTGATTATAGTTATTAAACTTGTATAGCATGTCTAGGAGATGTGTTTCTCAGACTGTTTTATTATTTTCTTTGTTGAGTATGCTGGGTCCATATGTTAGAGTTAAGTAAGGTCATACCCATTTTGGTTTTTGCTGTGTACTTTAGTTTACACTGTTTTGGGATATGAATCCAAGCCAGACAGCAGGAGATGGGGTTTCTGAAAGGAATATTTGCTAGTTATTGAATGAACAGATAAACAAACTTGTCGATTAATGGTTATGTAAATTGACCTCAGATTCCTAGACTGAGTAAAAGGATAGTTTTTTTGCAGAAAAATTTTTGATACTTGAAAGATAGTGTCTAGTTTGTCAGCATTTGTCTTATCCAGATTCATCTATGAATTTGTTCTTTAATATAAGACATTTGGATGTAAAGATTGGTTCATATATATTGATGGTGTTGACAGAATAAATGAATATTTTGTTAATTTTGTGTACACTTCAAATGCATGACTCTTAATGAACGATTGTAAACATTCCGTTTTGCAGGTGTGTGGTTACCGTCTAAGACTTCATTTTGATGGTTATTTAAGCTGCTATGATTTTTGGACTAATGCTGGTTCCCCTGACATTCATCCAGTAGGGTGGTGTGAAAAGACCAAACATGAATTACACATCCCTAAGGGTAAGTCAGGAGGAAAAGACAGTCAGTTTTTTTAATGAAATACTAACAAGAGAGCCTGGTGTGAATTGATTTTCAAAATGAAAGTTTGATCCACAAAAAGCAGTAAGACTACAAGGATATCACTCTTAGAAATAAATAAATGTCTTTAAAGAAAAGCATCAAAGACCATTTAGGTCAAATATTCTGAGGTACATAGGGCAGAAGTAAAATCTCATGAGAGCATTTTATCTTACATAAAGTTTATTAAACTTTATAAGGAATGAAGAAACTAATGTTTAAATTACGGTTGAAATAAAATATTTCACTTAATCAGTGATGCTGTACAGTGAGGAAACTTGATTCACTGTATATCATTTGTTTCAAGCAGAAATCATGGAGCACAGGGAACTATGAAAGTGAAAAATTCACTGTTTTCTTTCAATGGGAATTAAAAATGTCATCTTTGTCTTTTGTTATGTGGGAGAGGAACTGGGTCTGGCAGACATGACTGAAACCTTTCTTACCTGCTGTCTGCTGGTGAGGTGAGGATTCATAGGTTGGGATGCCAGTGGGCCTGTTTCCTTGACCAGCAGGTTTGCATATGAGGTCTCCTGCTTGGGTGTTAGACTCCTGGCTGACCGTGGCAACTTCTGGAGTCACTGTATAGTCATTTTATTCTTAGGAAGCAGCTCAGGGTGTCCTCTGGGATCTGCCCCTGAGGCTGGCAGCAGGGTCCCCTGAGATTGCTGGGTTTCAGGGAGGTTGGAACAGTCCCCAGGCTCATTCACCCCGTGGGTAGTGAGTGTTCGTGGAGCCCTTCCTGTGTGCAGGCCCTGGGGACAGAGCAGTGAATAAAGGAAACCGGCTCTGTCTTCATGGGGCTTTCATTCCAGAGGGGAGGAGGAAGATAAACAGAGAGAAAGGTGCGTGTCTAGTGGCGACAGGCGTGGAGCGCTGAGTGGGGTCCCAGGGCTGCCCTTGCCATAAGCGAGGTGAAGACAGGCCTGGGGTGTGACGTCTGACAGATGCCTGGACGGATGCACGACAGAGACAGCCAGGTGGCTCCCTGGGGAGGAGCACGTGTCAGAGCCCAGCAGCGGGTGTGGCGCAGACCAGGAATCACAGGAGCGCTGGAGCGGAGAGGCAAGGGCCAGGAGGGAGGAGATAAGTGAGAGGTGTCGCCGTGGCCTTGAAGGCTGTGCAAGGAGTTTGACGTCTATTCTGAGTGTGACACTCAATCTGAGTATTTCCTGAGCCTGGTTATTTGGGCCAGCCCCACATGAGATGCTTTAGGGCACATGGACGGGAGGGTCAGGCATTTTACTGGGAAGCCCGTAAAGACAAGGGCAGAAAGCTGGAGCTGCCACGTGGCCTGGTGGGGAGGGGGTTCTGTCGTCCCTGCAGTGTCTGGCTCCCTCGGGGCTGCTTACCATCAGGCCTACGCTGGCCTTGGGGACGGGGCTGCTTCAGGAAGCCTGAGGGATGCAGGAGATGAGAATCCTGTCAGGCCACCAGGGTACTGATTCCATATTTGAATGAGTTGTTAACTTTGTAGGGAATAACATGCAGGGTGGGAAATCAAACTCAACAGTTTGGAATTCCATACATTAAAACAACACTGAAACAGTTTAGAGATTTTAATATAAATCTTTTGTGTCTGCTAAAGGACATTGAATTTATGGCAGAAAACTGAATAAGAATAGTATTGATACATTTATTATGCACATGGTTACATCTTGTGGGTATTTTGAATAATCCTTCCTTTTATTTAGGTTATAGAAAAGATAAATTTGTTTGGATGGATCACTTGAAGGCCTGCAAATTGCAAAATGCTCCCAAGAAACTATTCAGAAACAGAAATTCTGTAAGTATTTTCTTCCATAGTATAAATCAGATTTTTACTTCAGCTTAAATTTCTTAAAGTTCACTATGTATCCTGTTGTATTTTAATCTTTTAAGAATCCTTAGATTCCTATGACTTTTCTCACTAAATGTGTCAGTTTCCTGTGGGCATATTTGTTTTTCTTTTAAACATACAATTAAATAATTAGATGGAGAGAGTAGAAAACTTTACATATAAAGCTGGCTAAAATTTGAAATGCCTTTTAGAAGGTGTTTCCTTTTGCTTCTAGTGAGTTAGTCGTTTAAATTTAGTTTGATGCCTTGAGACCTGCTGATATGCCAGGTGGGCTTTGACTGTACCTGGTCCAGTTGTATTTACGTGGAATGAAAAAGAGGGTGACGGTTCATATAGATTCGAAGGGTGTGTGAGGATTTGGGTGGCGCACACTCACCCTCTGTGTCCCAGCAGCCTGACAGGTGTTCAGGAGAGAAGGAGAAAAAGTCGCAGCCCCGCCTCCTCTGGGCCCCAGGTGAGGCCACACACCGCGGAGGGGCGGGAAGCCTGAAGCCAGGGAGGCCCCACCACCTGCTGGCTGTGTCCCCTGAGGACAGTCCCCACCCCCCCGCCCCGCTTCCCCAGGCTTCAGTCTGCTGCTCTTGAGTCAGCGTTCTACAACTGCTCAACATGTTTCATAGACTTGTATCAAGGAAGAGAGTTAGAGAAATGTGGAAATGCTTTAAAAAAAGTAATGTGCTAAAGGAAACCAAAAATCAGGGTCCAGTATAGATAGTAAAGAAGTAGGGGAAAAAAACCCTCTTCTAGTCCCTGGATATTGTGTGTATATTTTCTAAATCCCAGGCCTGGCTAATTATAGCTACAGGAAAAGTGGGGCTTTATCATTGTCATGTTATTATAAATCATAGCCCTTAGTATTTTTAATACTAAAGAATATGTGCAGGTACTAAAATAAGCATTTGTTTTTTTTCAACTATGATTTATTTATGGATAAGCGCATATGTTCCTTAAATGTTGAGAAAGCCACTAATTTCAACACTTGGTCCAAGTATAAGTGATAATTTTAGTGCTAAAGAGCATATCTTTAAAACTTTTCCAAATAGTGGTATTTGGAAATATACCACCCATCTAAAGCCTACGGGGACCAGAGAAAATTATTTGATATTACTGTATTCAGTAAATAGTGTATTTTGAAATTAATACAGATTATTCTGTGAACTGAAGAGGGAAAATGATGATGAAAGGGGAAATAAAACCTACCTGCACAACAAAAGAGAAAAGCACAGAGTAAAAGCTCATTTCCTGGGATTCCTTTTTTATGAATGTACGCTTGGTAACAGTCTGTTGGAATATTTTTACTGTCTGGCTTCATTCTGCAGTGTAAGTGTTGATACCCTGTAGACTTTTCTGATGCTAAACATGACAGAAGTTTTGACAGTGGCTCAGTCCTGTTTGGTGTCCTGTTTCTCTTTGTGCCTCTTCCCCGTGTTAGAACGGGCCAATACCTAAGGAGTTTCAGGTTGGAATGAAGCTGGAGGCTGTCGACAGGAAGAACCCTTCCTTGGTGTGTGTGGCAACCGTAGCAGATATTGTTGGAGATCGCTTGCTAGTGCATTTTGACAATTGGGATGATAGTTACGATTACTGGTGAGACACCAATGTGCGTTGTATTTTTGTGTGTTCGTGTTTGCCGTTAAGAATTTATGTTTATTCCATGACTGTCACTGTTCTTGCTGTTCTTATAGTAATGAACGTGAGGAATCTAGTGGCTGGCTTCTCACTACCTTCCTTTCCTCGTGAACTGTTGAATTAAAGAACCTGAGAGAGTTTTTTTTCCATCTCTGAGAGGTTGCCTAATGAGGCCTCATCTGAAATAATGTGACCAGTTCAGGGCACTCCACTATATTGTGTCTAGTTTGTAAGGGAAGCATTTCTGTAAAGAGGAAGTTAAGAACTTGCAGTATTATTTTTTCCTGAAAAATGTTGAACTCAGACTGTCGTATTTTTAAAAGGGAAGATTCAAGGAGAGTGGAGTGAATTATTTGAAAGCCTGTGAAGAGCAGAGAAAATGTATGCTCACGATGCCATTAAACTAACATTGCATGAGTTAAAAGGATTTTCTGGGTGAAAACCTGAAATATGGAAGAGGGCACGGCAAAAATAATTTTTGTGGCATTTCTTAAGAGCATATCCTGAATAATTGACAAGTCCCCGCCTGAGGCTGTGATTCTTCATGTGCATGGTGGGAGGAGGGGGGCTGTTTTCTTCTTTGAACTAAGAAGAAGAGCATGGATTAATTGCTGTATGTGTCTTAGGTAGTATAGTCTGGGTTCCTGAAAAGGAGAGGGAGGAAATTGTGGGCATGTGGAGTCTGGTCCGTCTTATTAAAATTTGGACTGGCCTATTAATATTTTCCCTTGCTGCTAGCAAGAAGTGGTAGAAGGGGGTTATTAAAATGTTCACTCTCTGGGGAGATCACTGGCAGTTCAGGTCCTAGTCAAACACTTTTTAAAGAAATACTTTTAAATTTCAAGAAGGTTATGTAAAAGAGAAGTTTGGCCACTCAGCTTACAAAATATAGAACTAAAATTACTTCTGTTTCTCTTAGGCTATAAAATATTTTAGCTATGCTGTAGTATTTTCCGTGTCATCTCTTAATATCTAGAATGATCATTACTCTTGGGTTCTTTCTCTGGTGTTAATATGGGATCTAAAATAGAATCCTGTTTTTGCAGGTGTGATGTCAATAGTCCTTATGTTCAGCCAATTGGTTGGTGTCAGGAGCATGGAAGAACTCTGATAGCACCCCAAGGTGAGTGGACTGGCAGGGTTCTCTTTGGAGTCATCTCTGTGTGAGTGGCAATGCCCATTCTTATTTCTGTTTATGGAAACCACATTTCAATACAAAGTGTATGATAAAAATATCGTGCAAGATTCTGTGGACCATCAAGGGACCCAGATGTCTGAAATCTGCACATCCTTCCCCATAATGCAAATGGACTGTGTTTATAAAGACATATTAGGCAGCCATTTAAAAAAATTGCTATTTTTTTATCCAATGAAATGAGTGCAATCACTGTGAACTGACTTTTAAAACTAGCTATTTCCACCTATGTAATTTAACTTATAACCAATGTTAATTCATTAATTGACCATTAGGTTATTAAATATACTTAACTTTGGAGTTAAATGTAAGAAATGCAGAAACCTAGGAAGTGAGAATTAATAATGAGGGCCTAGACTTGCCAGACCCCTTCACCAAGCCAACTTAGTGGCTCAGCTAAACACTGACATAGGGACTTTCCTGTTATTTATCTGTTTTCTCATTACAGAAATGGAATATCTCTCCATTTATTTAGTTCTTTGATTTATTTCAGTGGCATTTTGTGGTTTTTCTCATATAGATCTTACATATATTTTGCTAGATTTTGTAACTATTCTATTATTTTGAGTGCTAATGTATATGGTATTGTGTTTTTAATTTCAAATTTCACTTGTTCATTGCTGATATATAGGAAAGCAGTTGAATTTTATATGTTAACCTTGTATCCTGCAACCTTGTTATAATCACTTATTGGTTCTTGGAATTTTTTTGTTGATGCTTTTGGATATTCTACACCTCTGTGAACAAAGTTATATTTCTTTCTTCCCAGTCAGTATATCTTTTATTTCCTTTCCTTGTCTTGTTGCATTAGCTAATATGTACCATGCTGTTTTGATCACTGTAGCTTTTTAGTCAGTTTTGAAATCTGGAAGTGTGAACCCTCCAACTTTGTTCTTCTTTTTCAAGATTGCTTTGGCTATTTTTGGCCCCTTGCAGTTCTTTATGAATTTGAGGATTGGCTTTTCCATTTCTGGAGAAATGACTATTGGGATTTTGGTTAAGGTTATGTTGAATGTAGATTGCTTTAGGGAGTGTTGCCATCTTAACAGTATTAAGTTTTCTAATCCATGAACATGGGATGTCTTTTCACTTACTTAGACCTTCTTTCATTTCTGTCAGCAGTATTTTTTAGTTTTGGGTGTACAGGTCTTTTACCTCCTTGGTTAAATTTATTGGTATTTTATTCTTTTGGATGCTGTTGTAAAGGGAATTGTTTTATTTATTTATTTTTGGAATTTTTTATTTCTGGCATAAAGAAACACAAATGATTTCATAGGCTGCAATTTTGCTGAATTTGTTTATTAGCTCTAGTAGGTTTTTTGTGTGGATTCTATGGGATTTTTTTCATATAGAATTGTGCAGTCTATCAAAATAGTAAAGTTCCAAAAAATTCATATTTCTAATTTGAATGCCTTTAATTTTGTGTCTTGCCTAATTATGCTAGCTAGGACTTCCAGTACAGTGTTGAATGTAGCGGTAAAAGTAGGCATTCTTGTCTTTTTCCTAATCTTAGGGTGGAAAGATTTCAGTCTCTCACTATCAAGCATGATATTAGCTGTGGGTTTTTCATAAATGCCCCGTGTCATGTTAAGGAAGCTCCCTTTTACTCCTAGTTTTCTGAGCATTTTTATCATAAAAGGGTGTTGAATTCTGTCCAGTGCTTTGTCTGCATCTATTGAGAAGATTGTGTGGGACTTTCTTCCCCTTTGTTTCACGGTGTATAATCCTTCTAATGTGCTGTTGAGTTCAGTTTGCTACTGTTCTGTTAAGAACTTTTGTATCTGTATTCATAAGGGGTATTGGTCTGTTGTTTTCATGTCATGTCTTTGGTCTGTTCTTTTAAATGCTGTAAATGGAATTGTTTTCTTAATTTCATCTTTGGATTGTTCATTGCTACTTTGTAGAAATACAGTTGATTTTTGTGCAATGATCTTATACTCTGAATTCATTTATTTGCTCTAATAGTTGTGTGTGTGTGTGTGTGTGTGTGTGTGTGTGTGTGTGTGTGTTCCTTAGGATTTTCTATATGCAAAATTATGTCATCTATAAGTAAAGATACTTTCACTTCTTCCTTTCTGATCTGAATACGTTTTCTTTCTTCCCTGAATCCTCTGTCTAGACCTCCCAGTGCATGTTGAACAATAGTGGCAGGATCAGACATCCTTTTCTTGTTCCTGATCCTAGGGGAACACTCCGTCTTTGCACATTAAACATGATGTTTGCTGTGAGCTTTTTGTGGATGCCCTTTATCAGATTGAGGAAGGTCCCTTCTATTCCTAGTTGTTTTATCATGAAAGGGTCGTCCTTTATTCTTTTAATATGGTTTTATTATATTTATTGCTTTCTATATGTTGAAACAATCTTGTCTTCTTGGGATAAATCTCGTGTATGTGTGTGTGTGTGTGTGTGTGTATATGTGTATAAATATATTTTTTCTTACATGTTGCTGCGCTACTTGTTTAGCTAATATTTTATTGAGGGATTTTGTGTCTGTACTCATAAAGTCATCTACTCTTTTTTTTTAATGCATTACTTTAAAAAAATATTTATTTATTTATTTATTTATTTATTTGGTTGCACCAGGTCTTAGTTGTGGCAGGCAGGCTCCTTAGTTGCGGTTCCAGGGCTCCTTAGTTGTGGCCTGCGAACTCTTAGTTGCGGCATACATGTGGGATCTAGTTCCTTGACCAAGGGTCGAACCCAGGCTGCCTGCATTGGGAGCATGGAGTCTTATCCACTGCGCCACCAGGGAAGTCCCAAAGTCATCTACTCTTTTAAAATGTTTTTATTCCTATTAGGGTATCTAAAGCTGCTCTGAGTGCTAAGGAAAAACAGGATGAACAATAAGTCAAAAAGTTTGGTTATTTAAAACCTTAATCCACCATATGATTACTCGTCTTTAGGGGGGACTCAACCGTGTTAGAAAGGGGTCCCCTCTTATGGTGCTGCAGGGTGTTGACCCTGCACAGTGGCCTTCATTGAACGCCAGGAAGCTTCCCATTTGGTTTGGGAAGTAAATGTAAAATGAAAATTCAAGCAGATTAGCCACTTAATCAAGGTATGATCAAGAGAGTGGAGTGTAACGAAAATATATGCAAAGGAACTGTGAGTAAAAATTGGGTGAAGACAATTAAAGCTGAGCAATAAACAAAATTGCTTAAAGCTCGTGATGAATTGTGATCATGCTGACATCTAGGTTTGTGGAAAAGCACGAGTGCACCAGAGATGTTAGTCCCTGTTAACTGCACGAGAGGAAAGGTTTGAGGCCGTGGGGTAGAAGGAGCCCTGAGGCAGGATAATAGAATGCTGTGCACTCAGATAGTTCACAAATGGGAATTAAACATGAGATTTTAAAAGAAAAACCTACCAACCCACATGATCTTCAGATATTCTCTCCCTTAACGACAAGGCTGGAGCTAGAACTGCTTGAAATACACATATATGTTATGTATTGTATTTTATATATATTATCTATCGTATAGACTTTATATTTGTGTATGTATATTTAGAGTTTAAATATAGGAAAAGATAAGAAATTAACATTGTTTGGATGATTTGTTTCTGTTAGTAATTTGGCTCCACAATTTGTTAGCTGTAGTTATTTTACTTAAAGTGAATTTGTGTTTTACACATCATTTATGCCTATAGATTTTTACATTAAATTTTATTTTATGGTTGTAATTACATATCAGAAAAAATGTATTTGCTATATTCATCATAGCTTGTGTGTGTGTGTCTAATTGTACTTCTGAGAGCGATTAAGGCTCTTGAAAGTGGAACAGCATGTGCTGATCTGTATGGTTACCCCTGGTGTGCACTCACATTCTCATAGATTCCCGATAAAAGAACTTCTTCAGAGAAAGAGAAAAAAAGATTAGTTTTTGAAACATGTGACCTATAAATTGTAAAGGTGTTATTTTGCTGATGTAAGTTTAATCCAAGGTGTTACATATTCTACTCAGTATCTTTCTAGAAGGACTAAAAAATATGGCAGGGCCCTCTATTCCTTTAGAAGATGCAATCTGCTGGGATCTTAGTCAAAGTCACAAAATGACAAGAAGGTGTTAGGTAGATGCATAGAAAACCCTGATAATACAGATGTTACATTTGAGGAGGAAAAGTCCCTCTCCAGACGGCTTGCCAGGCTTCGTAGTGAGGTCCTGATCTTCATCTGGTGATGGGCAGGCCATGTCCACTTAACAGTCACCTCCTTACAAACAGGGGTAAATCTGATCCTTTTGTTGAAGTAAAATCTCCTAGTAGCATAGTTTTAGGTAGTACATCATATAGCCAACTCTGTACAATTAAAAATTAGATTGGTCTATTAAAGAACATTAATAGATTGTTAGATTGTTAGCTAAAAGTTACCTTTTTTTCTTTTCTAGTTCTTTTGAATGATATTGCTATTTTAAAAGTAACTCTGATTGCTTTGTGTGTATACGAAGTTTCCAGTACACTTTATGCTCAGAGTGACTTGTTTACCAGTTAAAACAGTGGGTTTTTTCAACAGTCTTGTATGTGTGAAAGTGTGTTCTGTAGTCAGCGACAGGGGCCTCCACCCCAACGAGCTTCCTGCTCAATCTGGGCAGGTGGACGGGGAGCCCTGCGGACCCTGTTGACTGACAGCAGGACCACGTCCCCCTGAGGGATGGTGTCCTGCCCTGAGATCCTCTCCAAATCTGTTGTCAACTGAACTCAAATTCAGTTCAGCAAACATTATCTCCACAGTGACTTCTGTGTTTACAGAAGGTGGAGAACCAAGTAAGAATAAAACATGATTCTTGCCCTGAAGGAAGGGATCTATTTATATTTTTGTAAAAACTTTATTGAGATCTAATTCACATACTATACAGTTCATCCATTTAAAGTGTAAGATTCAGTGTGTGTTTTTTTTTTAACATATTTACAGAGTTGTGTAACCATCACTACAATTTTAGAAGGTTTCCGTCACCCCAGAAAGAAACCCTGAGCCACTTAGCTTTTATCCCCACCTTCCATATTCCCTGCAGCATTTGGAGACCATTAATCTACTCTTTGTCTTGCCTCTTCTGAATATTTCATGTAAATAGAATTGCATGATATGTGGCCTTTTGTGTCTGGCTTCTTTCACTTAGCATAATGATTTTAGAGTTCATCCATGTTGCAGCATGTATGAGTACATTGTTTCTTTTTAGTTTCAAATAATATTCATTGTGTAGATAAACCACAATTTGTTTATTCATTCATCAGTTGATGGGCATTTGGGTTGTTTTCACTTTTTGACTCTTTCAGATACTGCTGCTGTGAATATTTGTGTATGAGTTTTTGCTTGAACATGTTTTCAGTTCTCTTGCATATAGACTTAGGAGTGAAATTGCTGGGTCATATAGTAATTCTACGTTTGCCTTACTGAGTAGTTAGTGAGTAATTACTTATTGACTCTTCACCACAGGAGCTGCTCTGTTTTAATTCCCATCAGTCGTCTGTGAGGGTTTCAGTTCGTCCACGTCCTTGATGACACTCGCTGTCTGTGTTTTGTTTATAGCATCATAGTGACCGTGAAGTGGAATCTCGTCTTGGGTCTCATTTTTCTTGAATGCCCAATACGATGTTGTTAGCGAACCCAGGTCTGGCTGCTCGCCGCTCGAAAGCCAATTCTCAAGAGACAAGTGTTGGTAGGAAAGGAAAGGTTGCTTTATTTCGGAGGCCAGCAACCGGGGGAGAGGGTGGACTCCTGTCCGAGAACCAACTCCCGATTGCTGTTCAGGGGACAGGGGCTTTCAAAGGGGAGTTTCAGGGCTGTATAGGCAGAGGGAGGGAGCAGAGCAGCATAGTCGGTTCTGACAGTCATCTTGAAATCAGTAATGTGGTGGTCTGATCGGCGTCATCTTGGTTGTTTTAAGTACAGTTAATCTTTAGTTCCAAGGTTTGTTCCCATTTCTTTGAGGCCAGTTCTCGGAACTGTGGCAGCTTATGTCATGGCTTCAATCGGTCATCATGTAGTCGTCCTCCTCCACCTGGTGGGGCTTCATTATCTGCAAAACAGCTCACAGGAGATGGCTCAGAATGTTATCTATAGCCCTTAAGGAGGAACTGAAGGTCCTTGACTATGCTTAATGACTAAGCTATTATTATTTGGTCTCCTTTAACTGTTTTCCTCTGTTTCTGCATTTTCTCACTTCTCTGATTAAATTTATTCTTTGGCTAAAGTTTTTCCACAGACAGAAGGCAGGCTGAGGACATGAGGGGAGCAAGGACCTGCCCAAGGTCCTGCTCCGTTTCAGTGTCACACATTTATCTGTTTTCATGACAACTTTGTGAAGCTTTTGTCAGTGATTTCAGTTTCATAGTTGAAGAACTGAGGTACAGAGAGGTCAGGTCACGGGCCCTGGACCTCTCACGTGGTGGGCTGGGGGTTTGGGAGCACGCCCTGTTAGTTGGTCTCTAGAACTCCCTTGCCCTTTCTCCTTCACCACCCTGCGTGAAGTCTGATGCACACGGGCTTCTGATGGTAATGGAAGGAAAGCTTTCAGGAACACAGGCGAGGGAGAGGTCAATCCTAACCTCGTACGTGGGTGTCTTCACATTGGAAGCAGTGTTTGCATTAGTCTTTGAAGGATGTGAGAAATGGGGTGGAAGAGAATATTCTGTAGAAGGAACAGTGTGCAGGAAAGTAAGATGGCAGGAAGTTCCTGGCAGATTTAGGAATTAACAGTGTTATGAGCAACGTGCTGGGCTGCAGGGTAGGGGTTGGGGGAGGGGGAAGAGGAGGTGAGAAGTGACGTAGAACATTAGGCTCGCACTGCTAAGTGATTTGTAAATGTTTTTACTTTATTTAAAATATGAAATAATTTTTAAGATTCAGAAGAGTCACGATAACAACAAAAAAAATCCTCCTCCTTTGCCAAAACATTTGAGATTAAGTTGCCAAGATGCACGCTTTGCCCGTCGCTCAGTAATGTCCTTTATGAAAAAAACAAATAAGCAAACAGAAAAACAAATTTACTCCAGGCTCACAGGTTGTGCTTACTTTTCATGTCTCTTTAGTGTCCCTCAATCTGCAGTGGTTCTTCAGCCTTTCCTTGACTCTTATGAACTTGACACTTCGGTGGAGTACCGGCCGGTTGTTTTGTAACATGCGTCTCACCTTGGGCTCGTCTGATGTAGTGGATGTGGGTTCTGCACCTGGGGAGGAGTGTCCCAGAAGCATTGCGGGGTTCTCACGGCATCCCTTCAGGAGGTGCACGATTTCACGGCCCCTTTGCTGTCGACACTGACCTCGGTCACTTGATTACAGTGGTGTGTGGCAAGCTTCTCCACTGTAAAATTACTCTTTTTCCTTTTGTAGTTAATACATATTTGCTGGAGAGTGACTTGAGATTATGGAAGTACTCTGTTCCTCATCAAACTGTCACCCACTAGTTTTTAGCATCTGTTGATGTTCATGAGATGAATTAGTTACTAATGTGATATTTGCCAAATGGTGATTTTCTAATTTCATTATTCCTTCTATATTTATTAGTTGACTTATGCTCCCCGTGATTTATTTATTCAGTTTTTATAATCTGTTACTATCATGATGTAGGACCTTAGTCGGGGGAGGGTGGGATGGAAAGGCTGGTGAGCAGCCTTTCTTGACCTCAAGGAGCTGACAGTCTACTGGGGCCTGTTTGGTGAGTTTATAAATATTGTTATAGATGATAGCAGTGAAATTAGTCAGAGGTAACACCTGGCCAGAAAGAGAAAGACGTGCTTCACTGAGAAGATTATATGGAGGTGTACTGCCCCATAACAAATTACCATGTAGTTTGTGGCTTAAAGCAGTACAGGTTTCCTATCTTACAGTTCTGGAAGGCAGGAGTCCAAAATGGATTTCACTTCAGTTTTGGGATATTTATGAGGAATTAGTAGGATGGGTAGATCAAGGCCATTTTATGAAAGATCTTTAAAAGCTGGAGTGAGGAGTTTATAGTCAAATCTCTGATGTAACTATGGTTAAGCATTTATTTGGCAATAGTAGGCCAGATTAGAAAGGAGGCTGGGATGACCACTAGGGAGATTCACTGTACATAAAAATAAGGAGCGTGGGCCTTAACCAGGGCTGTGGGTCTGGGTCTGGGGAGGGGTACAGCTCTTTAGAATTGCTGCTTACTTGATTTGGCAGGTGACTGACTAAGTAGACCTATATGAGCTCTTTATTCAGAGTTTCTTGTGGTCTGCAGGGCTCTGGGAATTGATGGGCCATGGAAATAAATTGGGTTCCTGACCTAGCAAGGCTCTCTTTTCTTGTAAATATTGTGTTCTACAGTAAATGCATTTTAATGCAATAGCAAAAAGCCTTCCAAAGCAGAAAAAAAATTAACTTGCATATTTTGCTAACTGTGGGACAGCTTTCTGTGGCCATTTGATACAAGGTGCCATACTGTTTTATGTTATTGTGTCTGCGCCTCAGGTGGGTGGCATGTGGGATCTTCCCAGACCAGGGCTCAAACCCGTGTCTCCTGCATTGGCAGGCGGATTCTTAACCACTGTGCCACCAGGGAAGTCCCTGGAAATAATTTTTAAGCATTAGGTAAATACTTCTAGATTACTCTCCACGTAGTTTTTTTCTTCCAACAACAATATTAGAAAATTAAGACATTAAAAAGAAAAAAAAAAATTGGAACAAGACCAGATCTCTCAAAATACAGGCACAAATTTTCTGTGAAGATCTTAAAATCTGTTTTTTTGCTGTTGAGTTGTGTGAGTTCTTTATATATTTTGGATATTAACCCCTTATCAGATAAATGATTTGCAAACATTTCCTCTCAATCAGTAGGTTGTCTTCTCATTTTGTTGATAGTTTTCTTTGCTGTGCATAAGCGTTTTAGTTTGATATAGTCCCACTCATTTATTTTTGCTTTTGTTGCCTTTGCTTTTTGTATCAAATCCAGAAAATCATCACCAGGACCAATGTCAAGGAGCTTACTGCCTATGTTTTCTTCTAGGAGTTTTAAGGTTTCAGGTCTTAGCATTCATGTCTTTAATCAGCTTTCCAGGGTTCTATAATGTAAATTAACTTGCTCCCTACTGGCATTTCTCTGTAACAGATTTATGTTTTGCATTCTTAGTTACTGAATGTTAAATCAGTTTTCATTCACTTATTTCCTTTTCACACTTCCAGGAATTTTTGTTGACAGTTCTCATCTGCTTTTGGCTTTTTACCTGTTGTCGTTGTGACTTTATGTCCTTGTATTAGTTTTATTAAATTTTTTTGTATAACCTACATTTTATTTATACTTTCTTTTTATGTTCATTTCTCCTTCCACCCGAGTTACTCTCTCCAAGTAGATATTGGGTTGGCTAAAAAGTTTGTTCGGGTTTTTCTGTAAGACGTTACAAAAACCCTAGCAAATTTTTTGGCCAACCCAATAGCAATTGGTGGTAATCCCTCCGTGTTAATTACCATGAGCTAACTAGCGTATCAAACCACTTCATAAATTTTAGTGCCTTAACACATTAAGAATTGATTTCTTGCTCCTGTCATAGTACAGGAGCTCCTGTCGTAGTACAGTAATGGTTGATAGGGGTTAGTTCTGCTCCATTTAATTACTCTGGGATTGGGGCTCCCCCAGGTCCTTGGGACTCTTTCTATCTGACCTGAGAATGGAAAGAGGACTGATGGTTACACATGAGAGGGGTTTGGGGCCAAACTCAGAAGTAGCTTATTACAGTCATTTCTACCCACATGCATTGGCCAGAACTCAGTTACATAACTGCATTCAAATGCATGGGAGTAAAGGAAATGTAGTTCAGCTATTTTCCCAAGAGGGAAATGAACAATTAGCCATTCTATGCTATGCATATTTTGCTAATTCCCATATAATTGCATATACACACACATATACACACTCAGACACTCATATGTTCATGAACCCATGTCTTTTTTTAGATTATTGCTTGTGCTATAAAAATGGGCTTATATTATGTACATCTTTTTCCATCTTTTTTTATGTTGCTCAACTATGTCTCATGGCAAATCTCTTCCAACTCATTTGTTATAGTTCTAATTCTTTATAAAGCCTACATAATATTCCACGATGTGTTGTATCAAAATTAATTCAGTATTTTCTCTGTTGATAAGCGTTCATTTAAAAATGCCTTTATTGATGCTTTGGTGGCATTTAGAAGGGAGCAGAGCTAAATGTTCTACATTTTTAAGTTGGAAGTCTAGCATTCAAACTTGTTGTGAACAAATGCTAAATGCAAGTTTATTTTCAGAAATAAAGCTATAATGATTGATAATTTGGGAGATGATGGAATGTACTTTGTAGGAATAACAGCAGTTTGTTTCTTTAGATTCCCCAGAATCAGTTGGCTGGACATACTTATTAGCAAATATTCTAGATGTTTGAGGAGCACATAGAAATATTTAGCAAGCTATGTTCTGATACCAAATAACTACTTAAGTTTACTTCATAATTTGTAAAGCTAAAATTACATTAGCAAAATTTACAGTATAAATAAATCTTTTATTTAATTGCAACATTAACTATTAACTTGTTTTAGGCAAACAAAGAATTACTATACTTTAAATAGCATTGTACTCTTTCCTGTAGATAGATCCTACTGGCATAAGGAAGGTGAGAGTTCAGAGAAAAACTAATTAAGCGCCTGCGAAGAGTGAGGTACCGCTAGAACCTGAGGGTGTAACAAAGAATGGTAAAGACATAACGTATAAGGGTCATTATGTTAGTCATAGAATATTACTCAGTGAAATATTATGTAGTTAGTGACATTGAGAGAAAAATAGGAGCGAAATAAACAATGTGTTTTTCTATAATGTTAGCTATTGAGAGACAGACAGACAGAGAGAGTGAGACAGAGAAAGAGGTGATTAACCCCGTCTCGAATGCCTGGGCTGCATTAGGTGCTGTGGGAGCCATGCGCTTTTTGAAGACAACTCTGCTGGGAGCTTGGCCAGGGTGGCACAGATTGGTTGCTTCCCGTGATCTCTCTTTCCTCAGTCTATGCTGAAGACAGTTCCCCTCAGCCATCATTTGAGCAAAATGAGCTCTTTGACACATGCTTGAGATACTGATGCTCCACACCATAGACCCAGGAGTTCTCCGTGTGCTTTAGCATGTGATTGACGACCAAGTAGCAGATCTGATGTCCTGTTATAAATATTAGGGAGTCTAATTTGTATTCTTTGGCCAGAAAGGATATTTTAACTTTAATTGTAATGAGCTGAATGTGAGTCCAGGACTTCTGGCATCTAAGGTACCGTCAATGTGAGGTGAGTTTCGATGTGTCTTTTGAAAACCAAATCGGGGGGACCTGAAGTAGGCTTAACCGTGATTGTCCTCACGTCTGGTGGTCAGTGGTGGTCAGTGTCTGACCCAGGATGCTTGGTGGTCATGCAGTGTTAAGATGGTTTTCGTAACTGGCCCCTCTGTGTGCAGAACCAGAGGGCAGGTCCCAGTCAGTGGTGGCTTTTCTCAGTCTCTACCATTGGGAGGCCCGGAGTCTGGACAAGTCCCTGCTCTGCCTTGTGAGCGCTGCCTGAATCAGTCTCTCAGAATGATGGCGAAACCCACTCCGGCTTCCCTGGTTCTGGTGGTCCGGCCCTCGTTGCCTGCTGATGCTGGTGCTCTCTCCTGCCGTAGCGCCCGGCAGCCTGCAGAGCGTCTCTAGGCCTCAGAGCGGCTCTCGGCAAGTCTTGATCTCTGCAAATTGCAGGTCAGGAGACCTGAGCTCTAGCTTTGGCTTCATTATTAGTTGTCTTGCCTTTGACATGTCACTTAAGATACCAGGTCTCACTTTCCTCATCAATAAAATGAAGAGTTAGATGAAGAAGACGCTTAAGTCCTTCCAGCATGTATTTATGGTCAGTGTTCTGTCTGTTCTTATTGAATCTTCTTTTTTTTTTTTTTTTTTTTAATTAATTAATTAATTAATTAATTTATGGCTGTGTTGGGTCTTCGTTTCTGTGCGTGGGCTTTTTCTAGTTGCAGCAAGTGGGGGCCACTCTTCATCGCGGTGCGCGGGCCTCTCACTATCGCGGCCTCTCTTGTTGCGGAGCACAGGCTCCAGACGCGCAGGCTCAGTAATTGTGGCTCACGGGCCTAGTTGCTCCGCAGTATGTGGGATCTTCCCAGACCAGGTCTCGAACCCGTGTCCCCTGCATTGGCAGGCAGATTCTCAACCACTGCGCCACCAGGGAAGCCCCTGAATCTTCTTGATAAGACTCTTAGCAGAGCCCTGTTTATTGCTGGTTGTTAAACAGCACTATTGTCCATTACTTAAAAATTGCTTGTCCTGGGACACCAATGGTTTTTGGTTCCGGAATTGGCCCCTGGTATAACTATTGTTGTCTTGCTTCCATGGGACCGGTTACCCAGACCAGAAGGTCAGGAACGTAAGGACTTGTGCTATTTATTCATGATCCCGGCTCTTTAGAAGGAAGGATCCGGCGGCAGAATTATGTTTTGATTTAGGCTGTTGTTGTAAGAAGAGCCTGTAACCAATCTCACCCCTCAGCTGGCCTTTCTTACGTGGAAAGTTGAGGAGTGCCATTTGCCCGCACAGATGCCGCAAATCCGATGCCTTGCCTGGGCTCTGTCCAGGCTGCAGCGCTGCCTGAGAGCCGAGCCAGGGATGATTCAGGAGCGCCATCCTGTCCTAACGGTGCCCCGGAATCCCAGCAGCGCCAGCGGGAAAGCAGCGTCATACCAGCTCCAGTCACCACGGTATTCAATGCAGACTTCTCAGGAAACACATTTCATTCATTTAACAGATATTTACCAAATAGTTATTGCGTGATAACAGCAGCACTGTTCTAGCTCAGGGAAAATAGCAATGACGTGAATAAATTTCTGTCAGAAGGCAGTTATGTTCTAACGGGCAAGAGAAACGTGCAAAACATGAATAGTTAGGGGGTCAGTGCTGTGGAGAAGAATAGGGCGGGTGATGCGGTGGGGAGGGGCACGGGCGGTCTCAGGAGGTCGTGACACTGGAACAGCAGCTTAGGGGAGGGGGGTATCTGGGGAGTGGGGAGGCGGGGGGGGGGGCGTCTCCTTCGGGAGGAGAGCTCGAGGGCGAGGAGGCCGTGGCATCCGGTGGCAGCAGAGGGGAGGCCGGCTGTGCGGGGCCTGGGATCGGGTGAGGACCTGCTTCTTTCCTGAGTGATGCAGGCAGCCCTTGGAATGTCACGATTTAGGAGTTTTCACTTATGCTTCCCTTGGTTTGGCCTTGAGTTTCCCTGAGTGTGTATCCTCTTTAAGGGCTTTTCTTGACTTTAGATCCCTTGAACTCAAAGCTCTGGAATTGACCTCTGTACCCCCAGCTTCCTGATGCCAGGAAGGAGGCGGGCGTCGCCCTTTCCAGGAGAAGCCCCACGGCTTCTCCGGACGTGGTCCTCAGCCTTCGGAAAGGGCCCCCGAGCCCTCGTCTCCTCCGCACGCCATCCCCCTAGGCTGCCATCTACCCGAGGACCCCTTTCCCCCTCTCTCCCTCTTCTCCCCACGGGGAGGCCCGAGGCACCCGGCTGCACCCTGTGTGTGGTCCCGGTCCCCTCCCTCAGGTCCGCCACACCTGTGCCCGGTTTTCTCCCAGTGTCGCCCGTCCCTGACATTTCAGACTCTCAATAGTGCGGATGCGGTGGGCTGTGAAGAAACGCGCTGACACCTGTAGCCCTGTCTCCCGTCCTCTGCCCGCGTCCCCTCCTCGTGATCCTGCACCTTGGCCTCCAGGGGGAGCTCGCCCCACCGTCCTGAGGCCTGGAGGATGGACGCCCTAGAATACTGGGGGAGCAGTGATGAAGGATGTGGGCAACTGAGTGAGACATCACTCTTCAAATCCCATTTCCTCTCCATCCTAACTGTACAACACTGGGTGAACTGCTCAAGCTCCCTGAGCCTCACCTGTAAAATGAGGAGAAAAAGGTGTATGTGAGGAATAACTGAATTAGTGTGGGTGGAGCAGGCATTACAGCGTTACCAGTAAATGGAAGCCAGTTAGACAAGGTTTTCTTTTCTTTTCTTTTTTAAATAAATGTATTTATTTATTTTTGGCTGCGCTGGGTCTTCGTTGCTGCGCGTGGGCTTTCTCTAGTTGCGGCGATCGGGGGCTACTCTTCGTCGCGGTGTGCTGGCTCAGGGCTGGACCAGGAGGAGGACAGTGGGAATGGGTGGTGTTTGCAAGACTCCTGGGGCTGGAAGACGCTCTTTTCTTCCTTGGGTTCACTGAACAGGGAAGATAGACCTAATGCATGTGTTTCCTCTTTTTTGCACATGCATAGCTCATTTCTAGAGAGTCGCACAGAGGCAGTTAGTACTTAAGAATCACTTAAAATAGTCATAGTCTTTTATTTTCACGTATTGACCGCATAAATCAGGGTGGGATTGTCCCTCTCGTAACAGCAGCTGGGTTTCTCGGGGCAGGACTAGTTGCTTCCTCTCTTGTGCACCATGCATTCCTCCCTCAACCCACCACACGCTGGTTTCCTTTGTCACCGTTGCCCTGAATCTGCCCGTCAGGTCCCTGGGCCAGGAACCTGGAGCAGGCAGAGGGGAGCCAATGCTGAAGGGGCAGATTCAGAACCCACGCAGGAATGTGGAGGCCCAAGATACAAGGAATGAGTTTGGACGGTTTTTAAACATATGAACTATAAAGGTAAATGCAACTGCAGAAATAATTATTGAAATGTAAGTTATGTAACATAACTCACATAGAGAAGGACAAAAATCAAAAGAAATCATAAAAGAGTTTTCTAAAAAAAAAGTCCAGCTTAAATGTGTTTACAGAAGTTAGATAAAACAAACCTGTTATGAAAGTAAATGTAAATGATTTTTAAAATCCACTTAGGAGGTGTTTAACAGATACACCTGAAACAAAATAATATAAAAGTAAAAAAGATGGGCAAAATTTTATCAGAAAACAGAAACAGAAAATAACCAAATGGCATACAATTTAATTTTTTTCTAAAAAGGAGGATTTGAGGCAAAATGCAATAAATGTGTCCAAAAGGTAAAGTTTCTCTATACTAAATAAAAAGTGCAGTTAATTTTGAATATTACATATGCTTTTATATGTTAAACATTATAATGTCAACATGTGATGCAAAATACCCCAAGATCCAGCAGTTTTACTCCTGGATGCATTCCAACAGAAATGTATACTTCTGGTCCCTGCAAAAAATGCACTAGAATATTTGTAACAGCAGTTTCTGTAATAGCCCCCAAATTAAAACTCCTCAAATGACCATCACCAGTAGAAAGGATGAATAAATTGTGAGATACCCCTGAATGGAGTACTATACAGCAGTGAAAATGAACAACCCTCACACAGCAGTCTACAGAACCTTGAAGCCAGACTACTGAGCAAAAGCCCAGGACCACAGATGAGCACAGGCTGTGTGATTCCGTTCATACAAGGAGAAAAGGGAATGAGCAGAGCTCATCTCAGAGGGCAGAAGCCAGAACAGGTGGCTCCCTTTGAGGAGAGTGGGGCTGTGACCAGACAGGGGTGGAATGGGGACGGGGTGTCGCATATGCTGGTTACATGGGAGAGTTTATGACAATTTCTCAATCTGTCCACTTGATTTGTATATTTTTTAAAAATATATTTTATTTTGGCAAGACATTTAAATGTGAACAAAAAAATTATCAGAAGTACTGGAAAACTGTACAGAAAATTTATTTTAGAGATTCCTGCATTTTGCTTCAGGCTTTTTGCTTAAATAAGAAATAAACAGATTTTTGAGTAATACAGCTATTTAGATTGAATTAATGCATATTGATATTATACCTTAAAACATATCTGTGTGTATGTATTGATATATACTTAAAATATTTTTTAACTGTTGATCCTGTGTTATACCAAGAAGAAATCTTAAAGTCTCCCAAATAGGAATTGTACAGACCATGTGATATTCTGAAACTACCATGTGGTAAACTGGAAATTATTATTAATATTTTAAACAACTTCAAAAATTAACCACTTGGGCTGTCTCTTAAATATTTGGCCAATGATTAAATCAAGATGACAATTACACATTATAATTGTTTTTTAGAAAGTAAAAGTGAGAAAGATAAATATTTCCTAAAAGTTTGTCCAGATGTCTAAAGCTGTATTGAGGGACAGCAATGGTAAATTCATAGTCTTAAATGCTTATATTATTTTTAAAGAAATGAAAATAATTATGTTCACAATTCAGTTTGGCAAGACAACTATAAAACAAACCTAAGGGAAGTATGAGGAAAGAGGTGATAAGACTAAAAGCAGCAAACGAAATAGTTAGAAAAGACAAAAGAAAACAATAGATCTGATGGGTGAGTCCAAGTACTCATTTCTTGAAAGGAAAAAGAAAACAACACAGTAATATAGACAGACCTCTGGCAAATGTAATTAGGAATAAAATAACACAAGCATAAAGAGAAACAAGAAACCCAATTAGACAGAAATTTTTAAACATAGCGTGCTTTATATCATGTTATACCAATATATATTTTAAAATTGCAATGATAAATAACAAACCTGGGAAATTGTAATTACAAACATTTAATTATGAGAATAAAACCCTAATCGATGCAGAATTATTGGAGGAGTTGGAAAGATCATCAGTTCATGGTGTGAGGTCAGACAGTGATTGTGAGTTTTTTCAAGCATTTCAAGAGGCCTCCTGGGGGTGGCCTGGCTCTGCCCGGTGCTCACACCCCCATTCGACCTCGGTTCACCTGCTTACCCTCATGGAGTGAATGCACGGACCAGTGAATGCGTGCACACGAGCCTAGTGGGGGCGAAACAGCCCTCTCAGAGGTTATCACAGACTTACATTCTTAATAGGGGCTATTGAATAGTGAGCATTCAATTAACAGTGGGCATTATTATTAGCAGATGTCTCATAGTATATGGGAATCAAAATATCAGTGATATTTAAAAAAAAATCAATGAGTAATCATTTGATATTTATTTATTTTTCAGGTTATCCTGAGCCAGAAAAATTTTCCTGGACAGAATATCTGGAAGCTACTCGAACTAATGCAGTACCTGCCAAAGTTTTTAAAATGGTAAGTTTGGATCTGTAACACTCCCAGCTTTTTTAAACAGTGTCCGTGTGGAATGGTGCCTTCATTTGGCAATTCAAAATCATTCTAGTTTTCTCCTTTTAAATTCAAGTGTTGTTTCCACTTGACCAATTTGCTTTGCTTTTCAGTTAAAAATACAAAGGAGGTGACTCATTTACTGTTGTTCCTATACACCAATGTAGATGATGATTTCCCTCCTTGAAGTCCGGTTGGAAGCCCCCTCAGCCTCTGATGACTGAGCCCTTCCTTTCTGGGTCTGTTGGTCCTCTGAGTGGGAACCCTGAGCTTTCGGTCTCAGGGACTGTTTGACGGTCGATGATGCCGGGATAAAATAGATGGAGTGTATGTAGCCCCTGTGTGTTACCCTTTCACCTATTTTGAGGGAACATTGCTTTTAGCAATTTGTCAGAATACCGACTTGTAAAGTTCAAATTTGTACTTACAAATTTATTCCAGGATTAAACCAAGTGTAAAGAAAGTGTACTGATAGCATAGTTAGAGATACTTACGTTCTAAACCAGTGGTTTTCAAGCTCTGTTCCCTTTCAACTCTGTGTCCCTGAGTCATCTTTAATCAGAATTTTATATAGTGAGCTTCTCCATGTGATTTCTTTTACTGAAAGTTTTCTAAAGATCAAAAGGGGTTTAAAACAGAATGCTATTTTGTTCTTTAAAACAATTGATTATAATAGGTCGAATTTGGAGGAAGAGGTATAATCAAATTAAGAGGGCTAGAAATTCTGGCGTGCTAGAAAGCGTTTTAAGAATTGCAAAAATACCAGCTGCTTGTAGTCTCACTTTCTCTCTTGCTTTATGTCAAAACTTCATTTTACTTTTCCAAGAAGAAAATTACAAGAAAATCATATTATGAAAAGATTCAGTTAAAAAGGCAACCTCCAGCCTCTGTCACAGGGTTATTATTGGTTCACCTCAAGCTGTATGTCTTTGGCATCTGCAATATGAAACAGTTACCTCTGTTATCAGCCTGGTGACCTCGGGGAGAAAAGAAATATTTTCAAGGATCAGAGACCTAATTATAGTCAGCATGCTCCATTTAGTAGACATAATAATGCATTTTAGAAAGAAATATGCTTCCACAAAAGCTGGAGAGGAACAAACTAGGTATTGTAGAAAGATTTAACTGTTTTGTAAGTCAGGCATTATCAAAAGTTTTATTTTCCTACTGCCATTTTCTAGACTTGAGAAATTCAGTACCCTTTCATTTTCAAGAAAGTCAACTGAACACTTTTATGTGTAATAGCTTTCAAAGTGAAACTTTTTGCCATCCTTAAACACTGGCAGAGTTGTCTTTTGACTGATTTTTGGTAAATTCCCTTAGTTTCAATGATTTGGTAAGCCCCAGTGCATTTTTTCCCCGCTCCATTTTCTTTAGTGTTTCCTGAGTGTCCATCGTCGTAGACTCCTGGTTCCCAACATTTTAAGACTTGGAAGAAACCTTAAATTAATACAGGTTAACATGCTTATGTTAAAGATGAAGCAACAAAAGCACAGATTATGACTTTAAATTGCATTGTGGTATGATTTTAAAACATTTAGCTGTTATAATTATGGCAGCTTTTATCTATTTTAAAATTTAAAGGATCATGTTTATCCTTTCTAATTATTTGTTAATTTTGCCTTCTGTGTCTTACACTCCAAAACTGGGCAGTGATAATAGTCAATGATTTCTTAATTTAAAAGGTTAATTTTAGAAAAAAATAACATCTAAACCAATAGATAAATTATAATAAGATCCTTTTTTGAACTTGTGACCATTAATGAATTTACGATTTAATCTTTGTCTTTTAGCTATCTTGAAAATTACCAAAATATTCTTTTTCCTCCTGCAGGTTTTTATGAAAGTGGATAAAATAATATGCATGAAGGTCTATGTGCTCTTAAAACTAAATTCCAGTTGTATTAAATATCTAATGTAAAGTTAGAACAGTCATATTTTAGAAAACGTTAGTAGCACATCTGAATTATTGGATTTCGCATGACTTGTTGCTCTTCTAACGTTACAGCGCTTGCCCCATGGTTTTCTCCCGAATATGAAACTTGAAGTCGTGGATAAACGAAACCCCAGGTTAATTCGTGTTGCTACGATTATAGATGTTGATGACCAAAGAATAAAGGTACACATTTAGATTAGTACGATATTGTATTGGCGTTTTCCCTACGTTTCCTGTGAGACTGGCTTCAGAGTCTCTGATTTCTGATCTCAGCAGGAGAATCAAACTGGCCTGACTTCACTGTTGGTCACGAGACTCTGGTAGAAGGTCCTCTAGCCAGTGTGTGTGGAAGGGGACTCTGTAGATTAGACACGACTGATTTTCAGAGGGTTCTTACACGTCCCTGTTTGGATTTGCTGGGTAGACATTATACATTTTGTTCCTTTTTTTTTAAAAGCTTCTTTTTGTTGGTATTATCAGATTTTTCTTGAAACTGTTGTCATTAAACACCTTAACAAGAGCTATTACCTCCCTGTTCTCTCCTATTCAAACAAAAGGTTAGATTTTGAAGTGAAAATTTGATTCACAGATTTCTATACCATCCTTGCTGTGACATCTGGTTTTTTAAAAATATACACATCTTCAAAATTAAATTATACTTAAGTGAAAGCCTTTGGTTTTTTTATACAGAAAGCTGAAAGCATCTGTGGAATTCAGTAAATCTTCTACAGCACATGACAGTTCAAAAATTATTTTCCACCCAAGCACAGTTTATTTTCATATTAATAAAAAGATTGAAGCCAACGAATATTTATAGACATTATTAAGAAAGATGTATTTAAGTTCGATATACAGTTTGATGTAATTTAAAAGAAATCTTATTTGCTATATGCCTAATTTGAAAACAACTTCTAATTCATCTCATAGAGAATAATCAGTACGTATATTTTAGTAAATCATAGAGATGTGTATTTGGCTTGGCCATGGATTATCAAGAGCAGATATTGGCAATGTCCTTTATTTTTCTGACAACTGAAAACTGCTAAAAGCTATTCAGGAATAATATGTTATAGGTATTTTCTCCCACATACATTGTTATTAACGTTTTATTTTAAATTTAATTTTAAGCATATTGCATAAATTCTTATTTGTAGCTTTTTCTTGTTTACTCTTTTTAAAATTTATTTATTTTTTTATTTACTTATTTATTTATTTTTGGCTGCATTGGGTCTTCGCTGCTGCGTGCGGGCTTTCTCTAGTTGCAGCGAGCAAGGGCTACTCTTCGTTGTGGTGTGCGGGCTTCTCACTGCGGTGGCTTCTCTTGTTGGGCAACACAGGCTCTAGGCGTGGGGGCTTCAGTAGTTGTGGCATGCGGGCTCAGTAGTTGTGGCGCACGGGCTTAGTTGCTCCGTGGCACGTGGGATCTTCCTGGACCAGGGCTCGAACCCGTGTCCCCTGTATTGGCAGGCAGATTCTTAACCACTGCACTACCAGGGAAGTCCTTTATTGTTGTTTACTCTTATAGCACTTACTGTGGGATTGATTTTTGGATATCATAATTACTTTATAAATTCAGTAATATTTCATTATTGAAAATGAGCGTCAGGTTTTTTTCTTTAAATTCTTATTTAACTTTCATTATAAAGTTATTGCATTTATAGGAAAAGCTTAATCTTAATAGTACATCAAATGTTATTTAAAATTTTAATTGACAGATTATTTTCTTGTGGTTCCTAAGATACATACAATAGTATCCAATTGAACGTATTTGTCAGCTTACGGTGTGATCATATTGGATTAGTATTACCGTAAAATACCATTTGAAAACCTTTAGCTCCTAAAGTAAATTTAGTATATTCCTTACTTACCACCTCAGCATTGGACTTTAAAAATCTCTTAAGATTTAGCTCATCCTTCCAAAGAAGTATTTCATGTCTCTTCTCCTTATTCTTTTTCTTTCATGGAAATTGCTTTGACTGTTACTAGAAGAAAAAGAGTTGAAAAGTATCGGGTACTTTTCACAGGATTAGAACCCTAAGTGTTACCTCTGTGGTTGTGGGCATAATAGAAACCGCTTTAGGATTTTAGGGCTAAATTAAGATGTGAAATGGTGCTTTAGAAAATGTGCAATGCATTGCTTCCACACACCCTTCAGTCTGCCAGAATGTATCAGTCTTGGAATGACATAGGTGTCTCTGGGCTTGTGGAGAACTCGCAGTCTCCCAAAGAGCCTCTGACCTCCTGCAACACCTGCCGCCATGGCCTCCACCCCGTCCCTCCCCAGGCAGGCCCGCAGCTGGGTAAGTGCTTGTCTTGCCCTGTGAGGTGGAGGTGAGGGGATTGTCTGGGGGCTGGCGCAGATGTCTGAATAGAAACAAATTATAGAGAAGGTTCAGAAGCATGGCTTAAAGTTCCATTCATGGGTGTTCCCAAGGAATACAAGGTGTTGAAAATGAGCGTCAGGTTTTTCTCTGAATTCTTGTCTAAGGAGATTGAAGATAGTGGTGGGGTTATCTTTGCCAGTTGAGAAAGCAGTTGACCCTTTCCTGGTCTCCTCTTGGCCGGGGACATCCCTTTGTTCCTTTATTAACGTGTTGGTCATATAGTTCTGCAATTTCCTCTTTTAATGTCAATATCCTTCAAGGACTGTTTTTATTGCTGGCATGTGACAGATGCTTAAGGTATGTGTGAACGAGGGAAGGAGTGAAGGATGAGTGGCATGGAATGTACCTTGGCATCCTCCCATTTGAATGAGATAGTTGTGATAGTCACAAAGCACTCTTCCTTCATGCTCAGCTGCTCTCCTAACTCCTCTTCCCTTGGAAATCTAACTCAGCCTACTGCACAGGAAAGCGCCATAGGTTACACTGGTCAGGTTTGATTCCAGCTCTGACTCCTATTTAACCATGTTAGTAACTTGGTAGTTACTCAACTTATTTGCACTTTCCTCATCTGGAGAGCGATGTGGTTCACAGTGCCCACCTCCCAGGCGGGCTTTGAGCATCTGGATGAAGATTGTATACAAAACTTCTGAAACTGTGCCCTGCTCTTTATAGGGCATCAGTTGGCCGCCGCTGTGGTTATTAGTCAGTGCAGGTGCCCTGGGCTGTGCTCCCGGGGACCCTGGTTTTCTGTGCTAATGAAGTAATTGTCATCAGTAGAGGGAGAGGAAACAAGCCCAGGCTACTTGGTGAGCAAAGCAGGGCGTCTGACCGGAATCCCCGGGGATGCTAACGGAGCATGTGTGATTGTGCCACGGGCCTGGGTTTGAGAGTTGGGGGCCAGCCTGGTGAACAACAAGAGCGATCTTAGTGCTGATGGTGATGACGGTGTCAGACCCTCTTCTAAGGGCTTTATATATAGTAGTGTATCCTCACAGCAACTGGGCAACCTAAGGTACTATTGTACCTATTTTATAGATGAGGAAACTGAAGCTCAGAGAGGTTAAGTAAGTGGTCCAAGGTAGCAAGCTAGTATATGGGGGAACCAGGCTTTAAACCCTGGGTTTCAAACAGGGTTGTTCAACCCTAGAGCTTATATTCTTCCTGCTCCTACTCTTATGTTCTACTTTTTGTCATAATTACCCCACTTGCTAGAGGGAGAGCAGATGTCTAGGATAGGGAGTGGAGTTCACCTGTAACACCACTCTACCTTGTCTCTTGTGCAGAGCTCACGTTGCCTGTCCTGCCTGGAGGTTTGTGTGGTCCTGGCATTCCATGGCAGAGCACAGCAGACCCAGCAAAGACACACTTTGTTCTTTTCTGCCACTCCCTAAAGATATAGTTGCCCATATGTGCTTGATTAATTCTGTTTTATAACAGCTTTTTGAAACAAAATTCACATACCGTAAAATGTATTGGTTTTGAGTTCGTTCCCAGAAGTGTGCAACTGTCACCACTATCTAAGTTTCTAACATTTTCATCCCCCCAAAAAGAAAGCTCGTATCCATTAGCAATCACTATTCGTTCTGCACCTCCACCTTAGCCCCTGATAATCCGGCTTTCTATCTCTATGGCTTTGCCTATTCTGAACATTTCATATAAATGGAATGATATAATATGTGACTCTCTGTGTCTGGCTTCTTTCATTTACTGTAATGTTTTGAAGGTTTCATCCAAGTTGTAGCATGTAACAGTACTTTATCCCTTTTCATTTCTGAATAGTATTCCATTGTATGCATATATCACATTTTGTTCATTCATCATGGGTAGACATTTGGGTTGTTTCCACTTTTTGGCTATTTTATTTATTTATTTATTTATTTATTTATTTATTTATTTATTTTTGGCTGCATTGGGTCTTCATTGCTGTGCGTGGGCTTTCTCTAGTTGTGGTGAGTGGGGGCTACTCTTTGTTGTGGTGCGCAGGCTTCTCATTGCGGTGGCCTCTCTTGTTGCGGAGCACGGGCTCTAGGCCTGCGGGCTTCGGTAGTTGCAGCTCGCGGGCTCTAGAGTGCAGGCTCAGTACTTGTGGCGCACGGGCTTAATTGCTCCGCGGCATGTGGAGCAGGGGACCAGGGCCCAAACATGTGTCCCCTGCAATGGCAGGCGGATTCTTAACCACTGCTTTTTGGCTATTTTAAATAATGGTGCTGTGAACATTTGTGTGTGTTTTTGTTTGGACATATGTCTTCACTTCTCTTAGGTATATATCTAGGAGTAGCATTGCTGCGTCCTGTGATAATTCTTTGTTTAATGTTGTGCTCCAAAGTGGCTGCACCATTTTACATTCTCACCAGCGGTATACAAAGGTTCCAGTGTCTCTACATCCTTACCAACTTTTGTTATTGTCTATTTTATTTATTATGGTTATCTCACTGGGCCTGAAGTGTTTAGCTCCAAAGAATCTGAATTATTACATGTGACCACTAAAGAGAAGGGGGATGCAGCGATTGTTGCTTCGTGGTTGCAGTAGTAGAAGCAGGAGCAGTAGTGGGTGTGGTGACGTCAGTCTCAGGAGTCACAGACGCAGTAATAGGAAAGTAAGAAGACCCAGGTGCTGAATGTGGGCTTTGTTCCAGAGAGCTCGTTGAGTATGTCACGTATCGCATCTTTCTCGTCACAGCAACTCTCTTGTTTATTTTTTATTGAGATATAATTGACGTATAGCAGTATATTATTGATAGTTTCAGGTGTACCATATGATTGGAGATTTGTATATGTTGGGAAAGCATCACCACAATAAGTCTAGTTACACAACAGCCCTTCCAGGTAGGTGTTATTTCTTCTTTGCAGTTGGCATGGAGAACTGAATTTGACCAAGGTTGCACAACTAATTTACACTTAGATGTTTCTAACTCATTTTAGCCCTTACTCTGCAGCTCTGATGAGCCATTGGCATTAGTTGTCAGTGTTAGGGACGACGGCAGCCCTATTCAAGATACTCTACACTCCACCGGTGCTAGCCAGGCCAGATATTCTGATTTTCATACTGAAAATATCAATTTGGTTGTGTATGGTTCATTGGTAGGTGAGCTGTGAAGTTTTTCTTACAATGGCAGGGTTTTAAGATGCTATTTCCCTCTTGTTTTGATTACTGTGTTTATTAATTACCATGGTTACTCTCTGATAAATATTTATGATGTACTCAATGTGTGTCTTGTTCAGTTTATAGCCAGCTATTATGTTTAATAACTATTCTTCTGTTTGGTTGCACAGTGTACTCTGTTATATCTGAAAACCCGTTACTGTCACCTTATCAGGAATTGCGCACTAAATTACAATAGACGGATGGATGCTTTTAGGAAGTTTAGCCTTTATTTGGAAAAAAAAACGTATTCTTCTACAAATAAACATAAAGGGAGGACTTAAAACAGAGTAATATTTGATAAATATTTGCCCTGTGGGAACCGCAGCTAAGCTGTGAAATGAATTATAAATGAATTCCAAATAGATGTTTTAGGAAGTTCTACTGAATCATTAATAAATTGGGTCTCTTCAGCAAGTCTTTTCATATTTAATGCATTAACTGGATGTATTTGTGGCATTTCTAAATGAAATAAGAGCATCATGACCAAGAGAAATTGTGTCACAGTAAGTGGTCTATGTGTGTGACTTGAAACTAGTTTGAATTTTAGGTCAGATTAATAAGTCCAAAGCTTTTGTTTGAAAAAATCTTGCAGGTGGACTCATGCAAAGCAAAAGTCCAAATGCGAGCCCGTGAATGTTCATTTTAATTAAGGGTTGCCAGCACTTTGAGGAAGTTGCTTGACCCCTACAAGTCCTGGCGTAATTATCTGTCAAAGAGGGAGCAGAGTATGGAGTGCGTCTTCTCACTCACCAGCATCTCCATCTCGGGCGCATTTTTGAAAATGATTTTGAAATACGAGACTAGAACAAGATACTAACATTAAAAACGACAGTCCTTTGAGCTAAACTTCTAATTAATGGCCATTACGTGCCACAGTGATTGATGACTGTCTTCATTTGGGAAGGAGACTGGGACAACTTTCAAAAATATTATGACCAATTAATGAAACAGTAATTTTCAGAGTAGTTGAAACTATAAATTAGTGTCAACCATGATTTCCAGAAATGTTGAAGCAGGTAGAAGGCTCTACCTGGTAAAGTTGCATTAGTGCGATCACGTTCACAACAAACAGCAATAATAACATCTGTGGCGGCTCACCCGGGTGTGGTGCCCCATGCTACCCTGTGCGTGCGTGCTTCACATTCCTTTTCCTCTCCCCATCCACACGCCACCCTCCAAGGGAGTCTCAGGGAGGAACAAGTGCAGGCGCTTCAGCAACTTGCCCGAGGTCACCTGGCTCCTAAGCGGTAGAGCAGGTGGGGACCAGGTGGCCTGGGTCTTCAGCCGGAGCTCTTAACCTGCAGGGCAGCACCTCCGTCACTTAAAGGGCCAGAGAGTAACCCAGCCTTGGGGGCCAAGTGTCTCTGCCACAGCCGCCGGCTCTGTGGTTTAGCGCAAAAGCGGCCGTAAACTACATGGAAGCAGGTGAGCGTGGCTGGGTCCCTAGAAAACTTTATTTATGGGCACTGGAATTTGAATTCCAAATAATTCCACATGTCATGAAGTGTTCTTCTTTTGATTTTTTTCAAGCCATTTAAAAATGTGAAAAACCATTTTTAGCTACTGGCATGCACGAAGATGGGTGCTAGGGCCCTATTTAGCCTCTGGGCTGTAATTTGCCGGTGCCTGTCTTAATAGATACGCTGTACTGATTAGATGATGAGATGAACTTATTGAGTCGTTACCTTTAGTATAAGCAGTTTTATATCTGTGCCTTTTTTTTTTTTTTTCTGGATATTTGATTTGTGAACCAAACCAGATCTATATTTAATTTTCAGTCTAGTTTTAGGTAAGTTTTATATAGTCAGTCAAGGAGGTAGATGAGATGATGCCACGGAATCAACACTTTCTAGACTTAAATGCATGCCTCCTAGTATCCGTGGATTACCAGCCATTCATCTGATTTTCAGAGTGAGTGTAGTCAAGCCCCTCCCTGCCATAATGTACATTCTTTCCCAGAGTCAGCTTATCTGCCGCTGGCGTTGTATTCTCCAAGAACTGTGAGTAGAGACTCACACTGAACATGTTTATGAAAGTCAGTGTATCCAGAACAGAAGCCTTTCCAACAGCGTAAAGAACCGCGGCGGCGGGCAGCCGGCCCCCCCTCCTGAGCTGCTGCCAGCGCTCCCTCTCCCTGGGTAACCTCACCCTGCCCGTCTCACCAGCCTGCCCTGCAGGACCTGCTGAGATCCTGACCTGTGACTGTTTGGCTAGAGACGCTAGCTTAGTCATGAGCTCCAAAGAATAGAAATAGCACGTTTCACAGTTTCTATGCAGAACACTGTCTCTTGTGTGGAAACTCTTAAATAAAAGGTGATGTGTGGTAGCACTGGTTGTTTTGAACCCTTATTTTAGGGTTATGCATTTCTTTGCGTGTCTGAGGAATGCTGTAGATGGCGCAGCTGCAAAATGCACGCCCCTGTCTACACAGATACCGGATTATGTTTGTGTTTCAAGGGTTAATGGACTCTTGACTAAGTTAGTAAAAGGCCCTCCATTCCCTATACTCCATCACTTCATTCAGAGCTTTGTATCTACTCAAATCGTACGAGGCCGCTTGCCTGCCGGATAGTGAAGACTGGTTTCCCAGACCTCAGTCGGAAGGTGCGGTCTGGACTCGCTGTCTGTCTGCAGAGCGAACGAGAGAGTCTTTGGCGTGTGTCTTAGCTTTGGAGGAGACGCTCATGGTCTCTGCTGTTCTCCTGAACAGAAGTGCACTGTTTCTGACCAGCTGCAGCTCTGACATCACAAATGCCCTCACTGATACCGATACTTCGCTAATTATGCTGAGCATCATATCTTTTTCTCACATCCTGCTTCACACTTTATTTTTACCACCAGGAGAATATCTCTCAAATATAAATAACTAAATGAAAACACCCCAGAATGAACTGATTAGGCAAGATGGTGAATACATTTTCCCCCTTGTTACAAAATCTGTGTCATTTCTTGTGATATAAGGACAGGCGATAGACTCCGGGAAAGGAGATGCTTCTATGAGAAGGCAATGGGTAGATTCTTACTCAGGTTAATTTATTCCCAAAATGGACTTGTATTATCTTCCCATTGCTACTGTAACAAATTACCACAAACTTAGTGGCTTAAAATCACACAGGTGTAGCACATTACATTGCCCTGTGTCACTGGGCTAGAATGGAGGTTTCAGCAAGGCTGTCTTCCTTTTGGAAGCTCTGGGGGATCCTGTTCCTGGCCTTTTCCAGCTTCTGGAGCAGCCTCTGTTCCTTGGCTCTTGGTCCTTTTCTCCACATTTAGCAGGTAGCATCTTCAAACCTCCCTCTGACGTTTCTGCATCCCGTGAATAGGGACGGTTGTGATTATCTTGGGCCCACAGGATAACCCAGGATAGTCTCTGCCATCTCAAAGTCCTTCACTTAATCACACCTACAAAATCCCTCTTGCCATGTAAGGGAGCGTCTTCACAGGTTTTAGGGGTTAGGATGGGGACATCGCTGAGAACCATTATTCTGACTATTGCAGTGGTGTTAAAGTTAAGATACACATTCAAAACAGGTAGAAGAGGCGAGGTCTACTATGCAATCAACAGCTTTTATTTACTGAGCACCCCAGGGTAGAAGGGACCATTCTAGGAGCCAGGGGCCCTGAGACGAGGCCCTCACAATCTAGTTGGGAGATGGGTTAAGTCACAGTTCAGTGTAGAGTGCGTGGCACAAACCGTAAGGTGCTGTGCAAGTTCACTGCAATGCAGCGAGCATTGTGAGCAAAGATGCCGAGGGGCAGATGGCTTCTGAAGAAGAACAGTTTTTCTTCTCTTAGAGAAATTTGCATTTCCAAACACCAAATGCCTTTATTTACTATCATGTAGAGACAAAGGAGTCTTCAGATTTGATCTGTTTTAACTTGTGTGTGTGCATGCATGCATGTATGTATTTGCACACACACACACGCATACACACACATTTATTTATTTATTTGCTTTAATTGCAAGGCCCTTGGGCAGGCAGGCTCTACAAGCTCTGTGTTTGGACCTGGGAGCAGAGGCGTCACGGGAAGTTGCATGGCTGTGGAGCCATTGGGGCTCAGCTGTGGGGAACAGGGCGCAGGGGCCTGCAGCTCAAGCAGGTGGGGCGGATCTTCTTTCTCTGCTACTACTTCTTAGAGGCTTATTGCCTGTGCGTCCTACCCTGGGCCTCCCTCCGGGCGTTTGTGCCCTTGCCTCCTTGGCGGGACCAGCACGCGGCTGTGGAAACAATGGGACCAGGCTGCATTCACGTGGCGCTCTTCCCCCGGCTCCGAGGGGGGCCTTTGACAGAAAAGAAGGGGGGTAGATCTCATAAACTCAGAGGGTGGATCTGTGTTTCAGGACTGTTGAACCAAACAGGGAACTGCGGTGGGGTCCAGACGTGCAGGCTGGCCAGGGTGGCAGCCCCCCGAGAACAGCTGATGATCAGGGACACAGGCCGACACCAACTGGGAACAGACGCCGCTGAAGATATCAGTATCCCGCCTTCAGGGTGGCACTGGGGTGGCTTTTACACACTTAGTACAGGTGAGGGTTTCCTGCAGCTGCAGGCTCCCCGTCACCTGGGAGCAGGTCAGGAATGGAGGCGCGGGCCTCACCCCAGACCCGCTGAGTCAGAATCTGCATTTGAACAAGAGCCACCTCCCCAGAGCTGCAGTCATGTATTTAACCGTAACTTGATATCGCTTATATGTTCCATGTTAATATGTCCTGGCTGAACTCCACAGCACGCAGACCCAGACCTGTTTCTTCGCTCAGCATCCACAGCTTAGTAAAGGGCAGCTAATCCACCAGATTGCCCAGTCCAGGCACCTGGGAGCCGTTCCTAAAATCCGCCCGTGTCAGAACAGCCACATACAGCCCACCACCATATTCTATTGATTCTAACTCCCAGTACTGTGTCCCTCCTCTCTTGACCTCTCTTCATCTCCATGACAACCACCCTAATGAAAGCCGGCATCACCTCTCACATGGGCCACTACACTTCCCTTCCAGCTGGGCTCTCTGCACCCCCGAGCCCCTGGCAATCCATGCTGCACAGAGATGCCAGAGTGGACTTAAAATGTGGATTGGAGCACATGCATTGAGGTAAAAAGAATCAACTGTTAGTGTGCCCGACTAGGTCCCGCACACTCCACTGTCAACTCACTTCCCCGACCTGTCTTCTCCCATCCTTTATCACCTTAGAGGCAGCTGTACAGTTTAGAAAAGTGCAAGGATCTGGCTAGAGACTTTGGGCTTCGTATTAACAGTTCTCTTTGGAGTGGAAGTGATACCGCACTCTCTACCTCACAGCAGTGGTCATGCGCTGCCCCCTCTCGTGCCTCGGAGTACTGGTGTTCATTTCTTTCTCGGGGAACTGGCCATACTCAGAACCCGTGTGGGCAATGACAGCTGTTTCACGACGGGCTTCTGCCCCTGGCACCTGGCAGAGCCCTTCCACAGGGATGGACGGTGCATCTGGATTTCATAATCGTTGAAACCGTGCTACAGGAGTGCGGGAGGGATGTGCACGGTAGAATCAGGGAAATAGAAGAATTCCATTTTCATGGTTTTTACAGCAAAGAGTTGCTTTGTGAGGTCAGTAGATATTTTTTTTTTCCTAATAAGTGGAATTGGGCTCAGTTTTATGTGAATGTACCAAAGTTGGAGGTTTTGCATCAAGAACCTACAGGGAAGCAGATGTTGTCGTCTCGTTTCCCACAAGTGCCGTGTCACTGGCATTTGCTTCCTCTTCTCCCGCTTCTGTTGTCCTTCTGCAGCCGCTCTCTCCGCTGGGAAGGGGATTTTTGCCCATTCTCTAACCGTTGCCTTTTACAGACTTCTGAGTGAGGCCAGGTTGAGTCCTGCGGCCAGAGAAAACGAAGAGCCATTCCGAGGGGTTTGGCTTCAAAGTCATCTCCGCAGGTGTCCAGGGACCCCGAGTCCATTTCTGTGACTCCACCCCATCCTCCCCCTATCAGTTCACCACCCCTCCCCCCACCATCAGCCGAGGAGGCTGCGCCACAGTCCTCCTTCCTCTCAGAACCCTGCTTTTCATTCACCAGGAAGACAGAAGAAATGCAAAATAAAATCGCCCCTGTCCCCGCGGCCAGTCTCCCTTCCCGTCCATGTCTGAACACTCACTCAGAGTTTCCGTGGGAGAATTATCCCGGCTCTATCAAAGCATTCACTTTCCTCTTATATGAATTTAATCTGCATCATAGGATTTACGGTTATCTGACATTAGATTACACATCCGTGTGTTTATTTCTTTATCACGTTTTGCCACTAGAATGTAAGCTCACGGAGGAAGCACTTTTCTCTCTTGATTTCCCAAGTACTCTTTTTTTTTAAAATATTTACTTGTTTATTTATTTATTTGGCTCTGTTGGGTCTTAGTTGCAGCACGCAAGATCTTTGCTGAGGCATGCGGGGTCTTTTGTTGTGGCACGAGGGCTTCTCTCTTGTGGTGGCATGCGGGTTTTCTCTCCCTAGTTACGGCGAGCAAGCTCCAAGGCGCGTGGGCTCTGTAGTTTGCGGTGCGTGGGGTCAGTAGTTGTGGTGTGCAGGCTTAGCTGCCCCACGGCATATGGGATCTTAGTTCCCCAACCGGGGATTGAACCCGTGTCCCCTGCATTGGAAGGTGGATTCTTTACCACTGGATCACCAGGGAAGTCCCACCCAAGTACTCTTGACATCCTTGTGCCTATAGAACAGTCCCTGGCATTTCATGGGCACCAAATAAACACTTGCTGAATGAATGAATGAATGAATGAATGAGGATTGTAAATAAAAATGTACTGATAGGTTGTTTACTGGAAGTAAATTGCTATTATTAGGATTACTTATTCCTTATTCCTTATCAAAACAAATGTGCATTAACCCTTGGCATTAACTAGATATCCTCTATGTAATCCCCCATAAAAGAGAAACTATTTATAATACCACATGGAACATTGGATTTTAATTGGTGCGTCCGTATTACTAATAGACTTTTAATAGGCAACATGGTAGCTATAAGCATGGCTAAGAATGATACAATATTTGAATAACTAAAATCATGCATTATTTCATTGTATATGATATTTTCTCCCTTGGAATATTGATACAGTGAGTCATGGCAGTTACAATGTTGTCAGAGAAGCAGAGCCCATTATGGGGCCATCATGATAATAGCACATGACAATGGGGCTTTGGATGGTAATGGATACATAATGGACAACAAATGGCTGGGATTCTGAACGGTAATGGTTGCTAGCAATTTTCTAGTAATAATAACCTCCTTCTCTTAAAATAAATGTAAATTTAATGTCAAAAACTGGCAGCAGCATGAAGGGTCCACATTGCTTTTGGGGGTGTCCCACTTCCCTTGGCTTAAGCTTGTCCTTCCAGAAACCTGGGTTCATCTCTGCTTCCCAGCCACCGAGGCAAATTCCTCTGACAGCCTGACCCCATGATGTCCCCCCCATCAGTGTATTAGGATGGCCTATCTCAGTAAATACACAACCCCAAGCCCCAGACTGACTTTGTCCTTCGCTGGGCTGCACACTGATTATTTCTCATTTGCATCCAGGATTCTGGAATGAACAAGCAATTTGCACCGCGGTGCTTTGTGCTGCCCTCAGGACACTTGCAGCCTGGCCTCTGCTCTGGCGCCTCCTTCACCCCTCCTTTGCTGGCTTCTGGGGCAGCTCCCCCTGCAGGGGTGCTGTCCACTCTGCGGGCATTCCCGCCCAGCACCTTCCTGCCTGGCGCCCTGAGGCTCTCTAGCTGCCCTGAGGCTGAGCGTTGCAGCGAGAGCTCAGAGATGTGTTTTCCTCTGATCATTCCACATAGTTCATCTGTCACCACCTCTGAGCCAGGTCTGTGCTGGACCAGTGATTCCCTTCTGCTGAAGCTCATTGTATTGTTTCCGTTTCCATTGCCTCCAGAAACTATATTTATTCAAGACTAAGGTCATAGAGGTTCCCCTTTGCTTAGGGCTGTGGATAGCGTCGCTGAAACCTCCCCCTGACCCCGCCACTCCTGCCATCTCGTGGCAATAGGGCTCAGTGTCCCTCTTCAAGCCCACATTGCCCACTTGTCCGGGTGGTAAGTTCTATGTGTATTTATTACCAGTAGGCTCTGTGCAGTAATCATATATATATATATATATATATATATATATATGTAAATATTGTTTTCCATTATGGTTTATCTCAGGATATTGAATACAGTTCCCTGTGCTATACAGTAGGACCTTGTTGCTTATCCACTCTATATGTAATAGTTTGCATCTGCTAACCCCAAACTCCTAGTTCATCCAATTATAGTTAAGTTTAATTAAGTTAAATGAAAATAGCCACATGTGGGGAATGGCTGTAGCAGTGGACGGTGCAGCCCTAGGGCATTTGGTGACACACAGTCGGTGGCCAGTGCACATCCACCTGGAGGGCCCTCTCCAGGGCGTGAGGGCCAGTGAGCTGTCCCAAGATGCGAACAAGCCTGCGCTGGATTTGGGATCCCCCATGCCTGATCCTTGCATCTGCCACGTCAGCTTGTGTCTGAAGGTCAGGTTTCTGCCGTCTCTTTAACATGACTAGCAAATATCAGAAGCTGAGAACATTGAAGAGATTTTTATCCCTTTTGGAAGCCAAAATCTAATTCAGACGAGAGGAGAGAGACCGGTTAAACACTAACAAAAATCAGTGAAATTGTCTAACTATTTAAACTGACCTCATTGTACCCTCGAACATGTTTTCTGGCCTGTGAGCATGCTCAGAACCAGGCGTTGCCTCCCCAGACTGAGGGACTGTGTCTGCCGTTCAGTGGTTTAACAGTCGCGCTCCAGGGCTGCGGGACCAGCGCATCTTTGTCGACATTTAAACTCCTCGTCAGTTAGGTGTCCTGTCCACTTTGAAAAGGCTGAGAGACCTTCAGTCACTACTTGTTAAACACATGTCATTTCTTCTCCATTTTGACTGATCTGTAGAATTCTATTAAAGTCTAGGCTTCTGGGAGTGGCATTGAATTTGCTGAAGCTCAAAGCAAGTGGCTGAAAGGGAGAAGCAGACCGAGGGACACACGAGAAAAAAACACAATAGAAACTAACGTTTTTGGACCCGTGGTTATTTATTTCTTTAAAAATATTTATTATACAGCCAGTGGTCAGAATACTGACACGAGAAACAGAAATGAGGCAAAGTCTCAAAATCTCAGTAAAGATTAGAGTAAGTGAAGTGTACATGGAGAGTAGTGCAGAGTTTCTGGGTTTTGAAATAGTGTTTTTTCTCTCCCTGATACATATCAGACATCTTATTACAAGCAGGTAATAAATCAGGTGAGCAGGGAAGGGAGATGAAACTGACAAAAGGGCTGAGATGACCACACACGCTGTGAGTGTTGAGTGTGAGAGGCCTCCAGGTGCGCTTCGGTGTGGGCATTGTGCTGTGTTCGAGTCGTGTTCCTCACATCTTCTCTGTGAAGATGTGTCTGCTATGAAGAATGTGATGTTTCATCCACAATAAAATACAAAGAGAGACTAGGGGAAGGTGAGAGCCGGCTTTAGATTAGCTTGGGAGTCAAGAGTGGCATCGAGAAAGGGGGAGGGGTGGAAGAAGCGGGCTGGATTCAGAGGTGCGGGGTGCAGGTGAGCGGGGAGGGAAGGGGAGGCCGTCCGCCGCGCTGGGCCGGGCTCTCCCCAGCGCCCCGAGGTGGCCGTGAACGCACGTGGGTTTACACCTGTGCAAATGTGAGTCTGGCAGTTGCCCTAAGCAGGAGTCCAGTGGCCACCATGAGAGGACAGCAGAGCCCAGGCTGCAGCTGCGCAGGCAGAGGACGCCTGAGAAAGGCCAGTGTCGGCCGCTGGGGACCAAGACAGAGGCCTGGTCAGTACCGTCCAGAGTGGCGGGAGCGCCAGGGCCTCCGGTACCGACCATAACTGTCGGCGGCTCTGTTAGGCCCAGTTCTCTAGCCTCGTCTCTAAGTTACGCAGGGCCCCACACGGCCGTGCCTTTTGGGTGGAATTTCTGATCTTGAAGGAATTCCTTAAGGAGTGTTTGTCGAGGTTCTAATGCAGTCCTGAGGAATCCAGGACTAACCTAGCCCAGGTGAAAAGGGGCAGGGGTGACTGGCTCACTGACACGGGGTGTAGACCAGGTGACAAGCGCGGCTGAATCCAGGGTCTGAAGCAGCCTTACCAGTCTTTCTCCTGCTCCCTCACCCGCTCTCCAGGTCTGTCTCCGTGTCTGTCCCCCAGCCCTCGCCCCGCCGTGGGAGGAGGGTGGGAGCCCTTTCCTCTCCCGGCAGGGCTCCTCCACTGAGACGTGGCACGGGGGCCCCGTGGGGACAGTCTGTCCTCCTGCTCCAGCAGAAAGGGGAGGGTGCGAGGGGTCAGGAGCCAGGATTTAGGGTCCTCTGAGTGGCCCACTCTTCCCTCCGGGGGGTCGGGACTGGCTGAGTCTCGCTGCCTGTGCTTGTAGTGTCTGGGCCCCGGAGCTCAGGCTCGGATGAAAAGCGGCACAGTCACCGCCATGCCGCTCGCCCTTAGCAGTGGTCCTCAGTCTCCGGATCTCAGGATGAAGGTCTGCAGTCAGAGCCATTTCTCTGCCCTCTGGGGACACACTTGGGGACGTTACTGATACTGTTAGATGCTCAGAGAATTCGGGCTTTGCACTGAAGTCTCTCAACTCCTGTGGGAGCATTCTTCACCTGGGGGAGGGGATCAGGGTTTTACACTTTCAAGGCTTTGGACACTTCTTTTTGGATAGATAGCTCTGTAGGAGCAAACGGTTTCATAAATGATGTGATTTAGCTAGTGATAATCTATTCAGAATTTCAACCCAAGACCCACATTTTAAGGGTAAGAATTATGTGTATCCAAAGTCAAGTTGAGATTCCAAGGTTCTGTTAGTGGGGCTCTAGGTTAGGGACTAATTGGGGGTAGTTCTTGCACTTGTGGGAGAAGTAGCCATTGACGTAGTCACCAGTCATGCTGACGCCGCCCTGTGTGCTTTGGGCGTGTCCTAGTCCCTGTGTGACCGTGTGAGCGCCATGCAGATGCGGGAGAGATGGAGGGGGCGAGGCTGAGGCTGCAGCGGGCAGGCACAGGCAGGAGTGCAGAGGACAGAGGAGCCGTCCTTGGGGCGGGGAAGCCGACCCCTCGTCCCCTCGGCCGCTGACCGTCAGGGTCCACCAACATGTATGCCAATGCTGTCTGTTCTGGGTTGGTTTGCAAATCGTTCTTCAAAATTCCATTTTGTTTTTCTAGCACAGGGAAGCCAGGCTCTATGGAATAGCTAATAAGGCCAATCAGATAAGCAATAGGCATCTGCAGAAATTAAACTGAGAAGGAGCAGGGATTGCATGGAATTTTAAGAATGTTTTCTCCTCAGTGACAAAATATTTTATCCCTAAAATAATGTTTTCATAATAAAAATAAATTTCAGCCATTTTTCAGCTGCAGAAATGTTGGTGAGGCTTTTCTGTGTTTGCTGTTTGCATACATTTGTGTTTGTTCCTCAAAGAGTCTGAGAGTTAGAAGAGATTGATTCATCCCAGTGTATCTGCCCCAAATGGATGATCGTGTCACACGATCCACTGCAGCTGCTTTCGGCCACGTGCAACTCTAACACCGGGCAGAAAACCCTGGCAAATCGGTTAGCTCAGCTTTACTCGGTAAATATGCAAGTAGGTAATCCAGTACCCAGTAAGGGGTGAGAGGTTTGACACCCCATCTCCAGAGTGCACGGGTCCAGGTGGGAGGCTTCCACACATCCAGGTGAGGTGATGGGGCTCTGAGGCCAGATGGGAGCCTGCCTCCCTTCCCTGGACCACTTGCCGCTGAGACCAGATCCCCTCGTGCGGCTCAGGTGGGTGTGCTCTCAGCTGCCTGAACAGACACTGGAGGTTGATGGACCAGAGCCCCAGACCACGGTCTCCTGATGAACTGTCAGGTTCCCAACCTAACGCCACTGTCGCCTCCAAAGACTGCTCTTTTTTTCATCTTCACCTGATAATATCGTCACCCATGATCCCTGCTTGTGACGCCTGCTCTGCATCAGGCACTTTCATACATCACAGCTCACGGTTAGGAAACCCTGCACTTGGGAGAGCTTGGCACCATCACCTCCATTCTGTGCTGAGGACTTCGAAGGTCAGGCTGTATAAGCATCGCGCTCAGGTCACTTGGCTAGCGAGAGGTGGAACTTGGATCCCTTGTGGGTCTGTCGGTTTTGAAAGGACCACAGTGTTTCCACTGCCCCGCACTGGGAGAAGCAGCCACTCTGCTGTGGCAGCGAGGGCTCAGCTCACCTGCCCACCTAGAGCAGGGTGGAGATCGGGGTTCCTCGGTACTTCTCCTCGTTGCCTGTGTCGGCTGCACCTTTATTGCCGATGTCCCGTCTGGGGGCCTCTGTCTTCCTTACTGGTCCTCCGCTGCTCCGGTGTTCTCTGCCTTGGCAGTTCCAGGCTAAGAACCACAGCGCATAGAGTGGAGAATCAGAGACCTTCCTGTTAGATGCTCTCATTTTGCTGAAATGACAGGGACGGGCCGTTGTTCAGACTGCGCAGCACGTGGGCTGTCATTAGTTAAATGAGCTACTTCCCACTGTGCTTGCTTTTATACTGGGGATAGCTGTGATGCCATAGTTGTTCCTTTACTAAAAAAAAATTTTTATTTTTAATTTTTTTGGCTGCACCACATGGCATGCGGGATCTTAGTTCCCCAACCAGGGATTGAACCCATGTCCCCTGCAGTGGAAGTGCAGAGTCTTACCCACTGGCCCGCCAGGGAAGTCCCGAAAAAAGTATTTTTAAAAGAAATGACAAAGATGACTATGATGGTGACATTTAGCAGCTGATGTGTGGCATTTGGGCCAGTTTTCAGAGGAGGATGGGCTGCAGTGACCATCACCCACCCCCTGGAGGGGAGCAGCTCATGCAGATTTGCTCACTGAGTCAATTTCCTCACCTGAGTTACAGGATATTTACTTATTTTGGTGGTAGTGTGGGCAGCTGTGCTCCTGAATTTCAGTAAAGCGTGAAGCTGATCCCTGTAACACTCACTGGCGCCTAAAATTCTTAAAAGTTAAAACTACAGAATTTCTTTGATTTTTTTTTTTTTCCAGTGGGAAGGACTTAAATAGACTCAAATCTTCTTTGCTCTCTGTAACTTAATTTTGCACAATTTGCCTGGAAGACATTGAATGGGGATAGGTCTTCTCTCCCCAACCCCACAAAACAGTGTCGTGAGCCCTGCGAGCTCCTGCTGGGGCTGGAAGACTCCGTTGTCCTTGGTGTTCCCTGGGGTGCTTTCGGCCAGAGAGCAGGGCTTACGAGCTGGACATGAGTTCGAGCTGATGCAAGAGGATGTAGAGCACATTCAGGAGTGGTCCCTGTGCTGGGAGGGGTCCCAGTCTCCCGCTCTGCCTCTCCTTCACCCCCAGAAGACAAGGAGAAGATTCAGGACCCGCTGCGCCCGACCCCCCAAAACCCCAGCCCTGCCACCGCTCACTCTGATTCCTCTGGGCATTGTGCCCCTCATCCCTGTTTATGGCTGTTGGACCAAGAAGCCCAGACTCCCAGGTCACCTCCCGACTCTGCCCCGCCCCAGTCCCAATCTGTGCCCTGTGCCCTCTGGAGTCTCCTGGCATTTTTCTGCCTCCGTTGGAAGGAGACCTCTTTGGAGGAACTGTCTTTGCTCCTGTTAACACTTTCTTCATCTCGTTCCCAGGACACTACGTTCTCTTGCTTGTTCTCCTCACTCATTGGCTGTTCCTTCTCAGAGTCCTTTTATTTGATTCCTTCTTGTCTCCCCAACTCTCAATATCTGCGTGCACCAGGGCTTGTCATCGGACCTCTTCAACTGTATTTACTTCCTTTGAAATCTCATCAAATGTCATGGCTTTGAATATCACTTATATGCTGATGGACTCCAAACTCCTGTCTCAACTGCGTGCTCCACGAGTCCAGTTGGTACCTGATCGGCATCTCAGACGTGGCGTGTCCCAAATTTGAATCCCTGATCTTCTTCTCTAAGCCTTTTCCGCCCACTGCTTTCTCCCTGTCGGGCAAAGGCCATTCCATCCTTCCCATTGCTCACGTCAAAATCATGACCTTATCTTTGACTCCTCCCTTTCTGTCAAAACTAATATTGAAATCGGACAGCAAACTGTTTGGCTCCAGCATTGAAACATACATAGAATCAGGCTTCTATTCACCACCTCTGCTGACCCCACTCCTGTCCAGGCCACCAGCATTGCTCACCTGCACCTGGTCTCCCAGCTTCCAACCTGGCCACCTGCCCTGTGCCCCGGGCCGTCCCAGGGCAGCAGCCAGACCGACTCTTGGAAACGCAGGACAGGCATGTTACCCTTCTGCATAAAGCCCTCTAGCGCCCCGATCTCTCCCACGAGTTAAAGCCAAGGCCCGTGCCCTTCCTGACGTCACATCTCTGGCCTCTGCCCTCCCCACTCTCTCCCTTGCTCACCCTGCTTCCGCTGAACCAGACTCCGTGCTGTTCTGAGCACACAGGCTGCGGCTTTGGGGTCCTCGCATCGGCTGCTCCCCGTATCTGTGACATTCTCCCCCATAATCCAGATCTCTAACTCCCTCAACTCTGTTAAGCCTCCCTTTGCCACTTTATTTAAAATTGCAACAACTCCCAACTGGCACACTCCTAACCCCCCTAACTCTGCTCTATTTTTTCCCCCAGTTTTTACCACCTTTTAACTTACTAAAAAATTTACTTGATTTGATAGTATCTGATTATCCCTACTAGAATGTGATTATCTAGAATGATACTAGAATGTGAGCTTCAAAAAACAAGGAATTTTATTCCCGTTTTGTTCACTGATATATTCCTAGTGCCTAAAATACTCCCAGGTGTGTAGTAAGTGCTCAGTTAGTATTGGTGTATTGAATGAACGAATAAATGAAGGATTATGTAGGGTTCTGTCAATTCAGAATCTTATTATTGGACTAGCAAGCATGTCACATTGGAGTAAATGTTTATGGGCCCATTCCTGTTTTGTTTTGTTTTTTTAAACTATAGGATAATTTATAAAGAGTTAAATGTACACATCTTAAGTGTATGGCTTAATTAATTTTTATATATGTATCTGTCCCTGTAACTACCATCAAGGTTCCATTACTCAAAAATTTTCTCTCAAGCCCTCCTCAGTCAGTATCAGAGCCCCCTCACAGAACCCCCAGAGATAACCATTATTCTGACTGCTGTTTTATCATAGATTCATTTTTTGCTGTTCTTGCCTTTCTTATAAGTGGAGTCTTACACAGTGTACCCTTTTGTGTCAGACTTCTTTAATTCAGCATTTTTATTTTCAATCTCTCTATCCTTATGGATTTAAGCAGATATAAATCAGATATAAAAGCAGATGTAGTTGAGGCTTGCTTTCTGTTTGGTAATCTCTGGATCTTTCCTTTTTAGCAGTTCGACTTGACGTGCCTTGGTGGGTTCTTCTTCGTATTTTTCATGTTTGGAATTAACTCGGTTTCTTGAATATGTGAGTTGATGTTCATCATACACTTTGGAAAATTCTCAGCTATTATCTCATCAAACATCGACTGTGCCCATGCTCTGTCTCTCCTTCTGGAATAATAGTTACACTTACGTTAGACCACTTGAGAGTATCCCACGTCTCTCATGATTTGTTCTATTTTCTTTCCAGTCTTTGTCTTTTTGTGCTTGAATTCAGACAGTTTCTATTGGTCTGTCTTTCCTACTGCTTGTCCTTCCTGCTGCTGTTCCCTAGTCGGCTGTTATGCCCCATCAATGAATTCTTGACTTCAGATATGGAAGTTTAAATTCTAGAGTATCCACTTGGTTCTTTTGTAGATAATATGTTTTTCTGATGCATTTCTCCATCGTTTATCCATTTGGCTTATCTTTTTTCTATTTCCTTTAACATATTTAAAATAATAATGTTAATGTCTCTGACCACTCATTTCAACATCTGGATCATCTGCAGGTTCGCCTCTGTTGGCTGTATTATCTTTTGATTATGAGATGCATTATTTTGTTTCTTTACATTTCACTATTTTTCACATGTGCTGGATGTGTGTATAAAAGATGTGTGTATGCTGGATGTGTGTATATCTACTCTAAAGACTAAAGTAGATATTATTTTCCTCCAGAGAGGCCATGCTTTTTCTTCTCTTAGGCAGCTAGTGTAAGGGACTGTAGTGAGTTGAATGGTGGCCTCCAAAAAGATAGATTCACCTCCCTACCTCGATAACCTATGATTGGAACCTTACCTGGGAAGAGGGTATTTGCAGATGTAATTCAGTCAAAGATCTTGAGATGAGATCATCCTGGATTGTCCAGATGGGCCCCAACTCCAGTGACAAGTGTCCTGTAAGAGACAGACGAGAAGAGATGGGAGCATGGAGAGATGCAGCCCCAGCCAAAGGTACTTGGAGCCCCGGGATGCTGGAAGAGGCAAGGGATGGCTTTCCCTTAGAGCTTTCAGAGGGAGTGCAGCTTTGCCAACGCTTTGATTCCAGACTTCTGGCCTGCAGAACTGTGAGAGAATGGATTTCTGTTGTTTAAAGCCACCAAGTTTGCAGTAGTTCGTTACAGCAGGCACAGGACACTCATAACAGGGACTGACCACTTGGGGTCAGGTAGGAATTGAGGTAGGTTTGGGAGCGGCTGCAGGTTTGGTTTTATTTCACCTCTGGTTTCAAAAATATTGAGAAAGCTTTTATGTATGCATTACAGGCACCTCCCCCTCCCTGGTGATTGAAGACAGGAGATTGCAGGAGAGTTCTCTGATCTCCCGCCCCACCCTCCAGCCCCGCCAGCCTCTTGTGCCCGTAGGCACTCAGCAACACCCAGACAGGAGAGGACCAACCAGCTCCAGATCTGGGTTCCTCCAGATGCCAGTGCATCTAGCCAGCCCCTCCGGCTCCTCACCCCACCAACTGGCTGCCCCTCCTCCCAGCACAGCCCTCTGCTTGCTGAGGAAGGGCCCGCCTTGCCCGGTTTTAGATCATTTATACTTCTCTGTACATACAGTTCATTAAAAACTCTGCGTTTATAGTTTTATAGTTAGTTTCTAGATATTTCCTAATTGTAGTACTTGTAATTGACCTTCTAATCGTCCTAGATCACCATCCTAACTAGAGGCAGAACTCCTTAATATATCTGTTGCCGTTTTAAACATTTAATAAATTAAACTTTTGATATTAATTATGTTGCATACATACACATAAATATTAAAATATATGTGTATATGTAATAGATATATACA